>NC_138519.1:27127635-27727635 GCF_000230855.2 Cajanus cajan | reverse complement strand
TATATCATCAATGTAAACTTGTACAAACTTACCAATCAAATCATGAAAGATCAAATTCATTGCTCTTTGATAAGTGGCACCAGCATTCTTCAATCCAAATGGCATCATCACCCACTCATATACGCCCAACGCACCTGGACATCGAAAAGCAGTTTTCGATATATCATTTGCTGCAATGTAAATTTGGTTATACCCAGAATAACCATCCAGTAAACTCATAATTTCGTTACCTGCTGCAGCATCAATCATGGTTTCAGCAATAGGCATAAGATATTCATCTTTTGGCGTTGCTGTGTTAAGATCTCGAAAATCAATGCATACCCTGAGTTTCCCATTCTTTTTAATCACAGGTACTATGTTCGAAACCCATTCAGGATATCTCGAAGTTCTGATGAATTTTGCTTTTAGCAATCTTTCGATTTCTTCTTTGATTTTCTCGATTACTTCAGGAACAAACCTTCGAGGATTCTGCTTCACTGGCTTTTTCCCAGGAATCATAGGTAAACGATGTTCTACCAAGCTCCGATCCAGTCCTGGCATTTCATCATAATCCCAAGCAAAGCAATCCTTATATTCTAACAGCACTCGAATTAGTTGTTCCTTTAACTCCCCTTGCAAGAACTTACTCACATATGTCACTCTTCTTTCCTCAACTGTTCCCAAATTGACTTCTTCGAGAGGGTCCTGGGACTCCAATTTGTACTCTTCATTGACTGGCCTCTCGAAGCCCAATGGCGAATCATCGAATACACAATCAAACTTGCATTCAAATTCTTGGCTTGTCAATTCATTTCTCGTTTCGACCTGCTTTTCTCTTTCCTGACTTTCTTTTTTGCCTGAGACCTCTTGGTCTCTTTGTTTTTCTATTGCTTTTCCCTTCGAGAATTCCTTCTCTCCTCCTTCTATTTTTTGTTTTTCATCGGCCCATGTGGCCGTACCATTTTCGTCAACTTCCTTCGACCATACTTGGCTTTGGACATCCTCGGCCATACTGGCCGTTCGATCGGCTACGTAAGCCGATATTCGAGCTAAAAAGCTCGAATAAAGATCTTTGTCCTTCATTCTTCAGTTGGAGCCGAATCCTTGTCGGCTCGAATCATAAAACCCTTTCTAACATCCCAGCAAAAAGTTTTCTTCACTCCTTCTTCTTCATCCATCATTCCAGAGTTGTGAGCATCGAAAGGCTTAGTTTTCGCAAAAGCTGTTAACTGTTGATCAGCAAAATACATCCCTACTTCGTATGTTTTCTGATCAGCCTCCAGTACTTCCAGTCCTTCATCATCATTCCAGAAAAAGATTTTTTGATGAACTGTCGATGGCACAGCACCCATCCCGTGAATCCATTCTCGACCCAGCAAAACATTGAAATTCGCCTTGGAAGGTGTTACTATAAACATAGTAGTCCTTTTTACACTTCCAATCTGCACATCGAGTAGGATCATACCTTCAGGGTTTGAAGATTTCCCTGCATAGTCAGAAATCATTATATTATGAGGTTTCAGATCCATCGAAGATTTCCCAAACCTTTTCAGCATTGTTTTGGGCAAAATATTTACTGCTGCACCCCCATCCACCAAGACCTTATTGACTTCCTGCCCTTCGATCATTAAGGTCAACAAGAGAGGTTTCAAGTGATTTTTCATCTCCTCGGTAGGAGAATCGAACACAGCAGAGTTAAACTTAGGAACCACCCTCGAAATCTGATTCACCCAAATTACCTTAGACTCATAATTAGGATCCTCGAAATAATCTTCGCGATACACGTCTTCTTGCTCATTGACAGCCTCCATAGCCTCAGCAAACTCTGTTGGCAAGATAGAAACTATTCCACAGATGTCTTCTAACGAATCTTCGAATCCACTTTCGAAACAATCTGTGATCATGTCTTCATCATCCTCTTCTAGGAATTTTCTAGAAGCTTCCCCTTTTGGAGGCACTGGCACTGAAAATCGATTTCCTTTAACTCCCTCGAACGTGGCCTTTCTCATCCTTTGCTGTCTCCTCCACTGAGTCTTGGTCATGTTGTTCATGGGCTGTCGAAAACCACGTCCATATCCCCCAGAGTTAATTCGACTAGGCCCTGTCATAGGGTTTAACATCTTCCCGGGAATCCCTTGCATAGGGTGATTAGTCTGGTTCATGACTTGCTTTCCTCGACCCATGCCTCCCATTAATCCAGGAGGAGCATTCCATTTTCCCACAGGTGCGTTGGCATTAGGCACATAAGTGTTACCAAATCTGGAAGAATTATACATTTCCATTTTCCCGACAGGAGCGTTGTATTGAGGCATATGAATCTGCCTCATAGTCAATCCTGATTTCGCCCTGTCACGAAGCTGAGCTTTTTCACGCATCTTTTCAGCTTTGTAGCTTTTCAGCATTTCTGACTCCTCGAAGGCTTTTGCAGCAGCCTTATCAAAAACGGCACTACAACGAGGACATAACATGACCTCCTTATCTGCCTCTTTCTTTTTCGAGAGGAATTCCACTAAGCTATCTCCTTCTTTTGGGTAAATAGGTTCTTGCTCCTTGGCAAAATCCTCCATTAACTCTTCGAGTTTTTCATCAGAGATAGGTTCGATGTTTTCCTCTTCTTCCACAGCAACATCCACCATGTTGATTCCCAAAGAAACTGGCTCGACATAACCAGTATGAGCAGCAAAGGGATCTGTGTCAACTTTCATATCTTTTCCCTCGAAAGCTAGACGACCATCAGTAATCGCCTTTTCGATCAAATCCCTGAAACGTACACAATTGTTAGTCCAATGCCCATACATATTATGATACTTACAAAACTTCTTTCCTTTCCTTTGCTCGAATGGTGGGATTTTATGATTATCTGGAAGAATAATTTGTTTATCCTTTAACAGAATATCAAATATCTTTTCTGCTTTAGTTATATCAAAACTATATTTCTTACTCGAATTCTCCTCTGTATTACTCCCTGGTTTTAACATTTGACATTGGTACGTTGGTCCAGGGCGTAATTCTGCTAAATTAATCTCGAAATCTTCACTCGCCATTTCATAATTAGAATCTTCACTTAACTCAGAATTTTCTAAATACGCAACTCTTTCTTTTCTAACGAACTTGTCAAACTTCTTCAGTTTCTCCTTTTCTAACTTAATTTGTTCAATCCTACGCACTTTCTCAGCAAGTTGGGCCATGTCTCTCAATTGTTCGTTAACTAGTTTTTTGCGTATTGAGAATTCTAAACCAGTTGCAGCAATTCTAACTAATTCATGTTCTGGAATATTAGTATAGCATCGAGATTTTAATTGCCTAAACCTGTTTAAATAGTCATCTAATGTTTCATTGTTTTGCCTTTTAATGTTCATTAGATCTACTATACTGACCTTCATTTCCTCTCGAAAGAAATGCTCATGAAAGCTTCCTTCTAGCTGTACCCAAGTATGTATCGAATTAGGGGGCAAGGTAGTAAACCAGGTAAAAGCATGTTTAGTCAAAGAACTTGGAAAATATTTCATTTTCAAGTATTCATTATTAGCCAGATCCCCACATTCGACCCCATACCTAGCTATGTGTTCTACTGTTGATTCGGTTAATTCTCCCGCGAATTTTGTGAACTTTGGGACTTTCATTCCACGGGGTAATTCTGCCTGTGTAATATAATTTGGGAAGGCTGACACAAAGTATGGGTGTTCGTTTCGACCTACATCGAATCCATGCCTATTCAATATTCTTTCTACAATTTGATCCAGATTGTCATCAGGGTTTCTATTAGGTCGAACTATATTTTGCAAGTTTCCATGCCCCCCAGGGTTCTCTGTATCATTTAAATTCACACTCATTGCTCTCGAAGGAGGCCCATTGCCCAACTTATCACCTATTTTATTTATTAACTCATACAGGGGTGTCATGATATTGTGCATCTGAGTGGACAACAAATTGACCATGTCATGATTACTATGGTCCATTTGTTGTCGGAGAGCCATCATTGCTTGGTTACTTATACCTGTAGGCATGTAACTACCCTGTCGAATTAACGAACCCTCCTGACTTGTTCCTACGTGTTGATACGGGTCTTGCATGACAAAACCTAATCCATTTGGCCCGGGATTATATCCCTGTGGGGATATATTCATTTGCGAATTTGGTCCTATGAAAGGCATTGACATCTCAACATACGTAGGCTGAGTACTCCGCCAGTTGGGTGGCATACCCCAGGGGTACTCTCTAGTGACATTTACTAACTCTTGAGTGGTATTATTATGCCTAGCATGGTTCTCAAGCAATACAGGAGGTGATCTTGCCCCCCTGGTCACATTCGTAGTATTATCAAGATTGGGGTTGGGCTGTTCTACATCTACATTATTGTTGTTTACGTTCATGTTATCAGACGTAGACATAGTTCTTCCACTCCTTAATCTCATGCAATTCACACACCTAAAACTAGTCCAATTATGTTCTGAATTAAACGCGTCCCACCGGGCGTGCCAATTTGTTTACGGTGGAATTCGTCTCGTGGATTCTTTTTATTTAGACCAGCATACGTCGTATTTCAATTTAGGTGTAACACTGCTACTGTTTTAACACTATCGAGAACGAAGATTAAGGAAGATTTTAGTGATTACTTGTTTCCAAATGTTCTTCAATTAACACTAACAAGCCATGTTCATGCACGCAAACGATAATGTGAATGGAATGAACAATATATATTTCTTCAATACAAATCATGGTTCATACATCCATACATTAAACTACAAGAACAGATTATCAAGAACAGATTACAATAACAATGAAAAGCTAATACTACTCCTAATCCTAGAATGGAAAAGAAAAATGGTCGAAGGTCAGTCATACCCAAACACGATTCCATGCACGAAAGCCATATGCGCAGGCAGAGAGTGCTCCAGAGCTCTATTCAAGTATGCGTTTTTCCGACCCTCACAAAGGTCTGTAGGTCTTGTATTTATAGAAACATAATGGGTGGTTATTTTATATACGTAGACTTTCAATCCGTAACCGTTGCCCACTATTCCCATTACGCGTTTCAGAAGAATAACCTCCTTAAACCACTCTCTCCACGTGTCTTTATTTTTAATTTTGATAACCGCTTTCGTTTGATAACCGTTTCTGACTGAACCTTCCTCTTTTATCGACTTTTTCGAGTGCATCATGTTCGACCCTGTCTTGTATATAAGATCCTGCTTCTAACTCGGCCTTTCGATTCTCGAATTTCCTCTGAATTCGACCCTGTCTCCCTTTTGCGTGGTGAGGTAATGCCCTTGTTGATTCAAGCAATTTTCGAGTGATCAACATTTCGAGTGGTCATAACAATCATTTTTCATTCCTAAATTCAAGTCATATGTATACAAAAGTAAAAAAAATAATAATAATAACAATAATAATTTTTTTCAAAATCGATGAATTGTTGAAAACTATGCCAAACGAAATCCAGAACGTATTGAGTACATTTAGAACATACACGATGAATCATGGTGTGATATGGTGTTTGACTGATACTTAGCACGTGTGGGGCGGTCAGCGATCTTTCCGTTGACGCTTTCACTGAAACAGTTGTTGTTGGTGGTGGTGGTCTTTTGTTTCTTATTCAGTGTTGGGTCATCCACGGCATCATTGGTAGAGACCCTCTTATGAGATCGAGACATCGGTAGTTATCTCCCACACTAGTCCTCGATCGGATTTCCTAATGAGACATGTGAATTGCAGGCACATATACATGTAGTATTTATATTGGATTTCGCCACTTTTACTAACCAAGACATGAAATTTTCACATTTTATGATAGGCTGTCCTGCTCGTCAGTGTTCCTACTCACGTGATGCACAAATTCATATATAAATCTCTAAGATATATTTTTAAAATATTAAAATTATTTTAAAACTATTACACGTAAAATAATAAAATTAAATAATTCTAAAATATGTATTGAAATAAGAAGAGGATAAGGTTTCTATACGAATGTATGAAGTGAGTCAATAATATCTTAACTAAAATATGAGATATATAATAATGCCAGCTATTTTTCTTTATGTTAGAATAGTATTACTTTATTATACAGCAATTGAAATAAATTTAATGACAAAACTTACTCTTTTGTCATTAGTATAAGTGTCATAAAATTTTTCGTGCCATTTTTTAAAATAATGTGTAAATTACTTTGTTACCAAAGATAATTTTTGTATCTTAATAATTTTTACACATTTTTATACCTTTAATTTTCTACCTGATAAGATGATTTTATAATCAACCTTTTTACAAAATTTTAATCAAATCAAATTAATCTCAAAGTATTGTAAATAACGACTAACAAATGAGTCACTGATTTTTGCTAAAAATAGTTATAAAGAAAAACTTAATATAACCAAGGAGTTACACATGCACAAATGATTACTACAAGAAAAATGTAAATTTTTGACAGAATTTTCCGACGGATTTATATTTCTGTCAGAAATTTTTGACGGAATTTTCCGTCAAAAACTTTTGACGGAAATATAAATCTATCAGAAATTTTCGACATAAATTTTTTGACGGAAAATTCAATCGAAAATTTTTGACGGAATTATAAATCTGTCAGAAATTTTTGACAAAAAATTTCCAAAAAATTTCTGACGGAAAATTCTGTCAGAAATTTTCGACGAAAAATTCCGTCAGAAATTTCTGACGAAATATTCTGTCTAAAATTTTTAATTATTATTTTTAAATCTTATTTTTTTTATTTTAATTTCTTATTTTTAATTTATTATTTTTAATTTTTTATATATATTTGTAGTATTAAAAATTTTATATGTCTTTTAAAGGTATAAATATATATTATAATTATATATTATAATTATTTATTAAAAGTTTTTTATATCTACGATTAGTATGAAAGATGAAAATAAATTAAGTCACACTATATTTTATTATAATTTAGTTGGTTTGAACATAACTTCTTTTAAAAATATATATTTTAAGTATAACTTATATATCTATCATAGACATTTTTTAAATATTTGGGTATAACTAGAATCATAAAGACTTATTTTATAATAATTTAACACTATTAAAAATATAAAAATAAATATATTAAATTTTATAAAACTAAAGTTTAATTTATTTATGATATAAATATGTTTTTAATATCTAATATATATTTTTAGATGATAATTTATTTTAAAATATATCTTATAACAACAATTCTAAATGGAACATAAATCTTCTGATTTTTCTTATTTTGATTTTTTTAATCAATGTATACAATTTTACTATTTTGATTTTTTCAATCAACGTATACAATAAATAAAAACCACAAAAGATAAACATGCATATTACAAATTTTATTTTATCAAAAAATTATTTATTTTAATATATTACATTATATATGTGAATATTAAGACACATATATATATATACATATATATTATAGTTAAACTTTTTTAAAAAAATTAATTCATTATTAAGAAATTTTTTTTATCACATGAGAATTAATTTCCTTCAAAAATTTGACAAATTAAATATCAAATAAATAAACATTTTTTCTGAATCTATATATTTATTTTATTATAATATAATTTTTTTTAAAATATATTATTTTTTTAGATAAAAAATTATGTATATGTCAAATAGTAGTGGGGGCAAGCGCCCCACTATTCCAAACGTGCATTCGTCCCTATATATATATATATATATATATATATATATATATATACCGGTGTATATGGTTATAATATATATATATATATATATATATATATATATATATATGGTTTTAATTATACCGGTGTAATTTTTACTAAGTATTATGTCGCTCAGTAACTTTATATTAAATGTGAATTTTGTAAATCCAACCGTTAAATTGAAAGTTCATATCACTTTATACGTGTATATCAAATTTTGTTAAAATTGAACAACAACTGGAAGGTAATCAAAGTGTTCATATTTTAGTTTATTTTGAAATGAATATATTACATCAATTTTATTTTATAAAAATGAAGTATCAAATCATCTTTTATTAATATAAATTTTTTGTTTTTTAAATTTTATATGTTTGATTTAACTAATATCTGGTTTTAAATTTGATATGAGAATATTATATATAATTAGATAAGATTTTAAGCTAGTATTTTATTAATAGTTGATAATTAGAAAAAGAAAAAAAAGTATAAATACATTTTTTGAATTTTATATGTTGGATTTAAGGTAAATAAATATATTAAATTAATTAATAATTTATTTAAAATATTAAAATTTAATTTATAAGTATGTAATAAATAAATATTTATAATTTTATAAATTATATTATCATTATAAATTATAAAATTAAATAATTGAAATTATAATTTTAAATAAAAATAACTAGATGTTAATTATAAAAGTAAATACATATATATAAAGAATAATTAAATATATTATTATTATTATTATTATTATTTGTAATATAAAATTATTATATATTATTATTATAGTACAAATATGAAATTGTATATTTGAGGATGACTTAAATGAATTAATTTGTACAAGTTAAAATTAAAAAAAAATTATAATTTCTGACGGAAAATTCTGTCAGAAATTTCTGATGGAAATTTTTGACGGATTTTTCCATCGGAAAAATTATTTCCGCCAGATTTTTTTTCCGATGCAAATTTTTTCAATCCGTCGAAAAAATAAAAATCCGTCAAAAATTTAGCTGTTTCTGTCGAAAATTTCTGTCAAAAATCAACATTTTTCTTGTAGATGTTGAATCCAAGGTCGAATTAAGTGTTCGAGTTCAATCCATGATGAAAACAATCCTTGGCCACAAACTTTACTTTCTGATCGAACTAGATTAATTTAAAACAAAACCTTAAGAGACTGATTTGAAATAAAAAAATTATTATTTAAATGTTTGATTGATTTATTACTATCATTTGTTAGAACTATTGTAAAACTTTTATGATGAACATTTTTTCCTTGTAAAATATGATTAAAATTTAAGTATCATTTATTGTTGCAATATTAAAAATACAAAATTATTTAGAGTTAGAAATATTAAATTATTATTCTCTTCATCAATCAATATCTAGATAGAGATCTAAGATTAAGTTATTTACCAGGCATAAAGCACACAAGTAACAAAGCTCTAAACACAAACAAGATACAATTTACTATTTTCTTCCAAGAGGCTCAAAAACACAAAACAAAATACAAGTTGCGCTATCTTTTCTTTCAAGAGGCTCATTTGTAATAATCAAAACTAACAAAGACCATGTTTTCATCTTGAGTTTGATCAACACTTGCAACCTAATAGATTTTCTTCATCAATCAATATCTAGATAGAGATCTAAGATTAAGTTATTTACCAAGCACAAAGTACACAAGTAATAAAGCCTTAAACACACAAACAAGATACAATTTGTACTATTTTCTTCCAAGAGACTCAAAAACACAAAACAAAATACAAGTTGCATGTACTCTTTTCTTTCAAAAGGCTTATTTGTAATAATCAAAACTAACAATGACCATGTTTACATCTTGAGTTTGATCAACACTTGCAACCTAGTAGATTTGACACACAACCAATTATAGGTCTCCCACAAACAACAAGCTCTCGATATCAAATTATTAGAGATGACACGCACAAAAATACACACTCATAATAGATAATAGAGTAAAAATTAATTACAGAAAAACTTTATTCTAACACTTGTGTATTATACATAACTACTTATCCCTTTTATTAATGAGCAGTAAATAGTAATACAAACACGTATTTATAAAATATATTCACAAGTGATACAAACATGCTTGTTCGACAACCTCATACATTGTGGCACCCTTATGAGTCCAAGCATGCTCGTTCGACAGTCTCAGACACCAAGACACACCTTGCAAGTCTAGGTACACTCATTTAGTAGCCTCAGACACTAAGGCGCTCTCATGAGTCTTAACATGGTCGTTGTACAACCTTAGACACCGAAGCACCTTTGCGAATCTAGGTATATTCGTTCGATAGTTTTGGACATCAAGACACCCTTGCGAGTCTAGATATTTTCGTTCAATAACCACAAACACCAAAGCACCATCTCAAGTCCAGGTACAATAATCTAACAATTAATTGTCCAACCTAGACTATGTCTTACTTCTTTTTTTAAAGTACTATATCCTTTAGGTTCCATATATGAACTCTATTGATACTAGTTCGCTTTCCCCTTAAGCATGTTCTAGATGCATCTGTTATTAAAAAGAAAATGGCCATGAAGTAAGGGTAAAGTTTGAACAAAATCAATATGAACTATGGAGTATGCAAGCCTCTAAAACAAGCTTAGCTCATCAAAAAAATAAATAAATATATATATATATATATATATATATATATATATATATATATATCAAAAAGATCGAGAGGTGATCAAAATACACGAAAACTAGATCAAAATTTATTTATGATCAAAAGCATGATTAATTAAAAAAGTGAGTAAAAGATAACCCTAGCGGACGTGGATTGAAAAATGTATCTGAATGGCAGTGAGAGCAAGCCCTGATGCAGCAGCGAGGACCGCTATTAGTTTCCACCCAGTTGGGATATGATGAAGTCTCAACTCTCGATAAGCGCCTCTCAATTGGTACCAAATCCACGTTACAAAACATCTCATCACATGCTACACGATTTTACATTTTTCCCTGCCACGATCCACAATTGGGTATTTGTTCAATTTCTGAATCACGTAACCCAACCATGAATCCATGTTGATCTCAGCCTCAGGAACTCCCTCTGTCATACTACGAAATAAATTCATCAAATCTTCGTCGCCAATTATTTTTCTTTCTTTTCCATTGTCATCCAATTCTTGTTCCAATACAACCTCTATCCTTAAGCAGTTTAACGTCGTGGACATAACAGATTAAGCTTTGAATGAAACAAGCATAACAAATGAATTGACAGCTAATTTTTTCTTCTTTCCCACGTTGCTTTTCTAGGGTGACTCTATTCAGCTCCCAAGCAATTAAGTTCCTCCACTTTGCTTCCGTGGTTTCTGTAATTTGCAGTTGCGGAATTTCTAGTTTTCAGTCGTTGAATGTTACCTTCAAGTCAAACCTAGATGCCATATCTGAAGGTTTAATTGTAACCCCACCTGCTTCCAACCTCGTAGCGCAACGCTGCAGTTTTGGTTTTCTATGACTGATTTTCTTTTCTTCTCCATTGTCCATACAAATATTCTTCCGATCCTTTGCTTCTTTCTGCTGGATTTCATTTTTTCCCTTATCCACGAAGGAGTGAACAAGTTCAACTAAATGAAATGCTTTTAACTCGGAGAAGCGTGAATCCAAAGTATTATAATTGTAGCCCAGGATGGAAAGTGCATGGTTATGTATCCATTGGACACGAACTTTATCATTTATTTTGGGAAAAAGTGTTGATGATAACTTATCTAGAACCACAAGGGGGATCTGGTTTTCAAGCATGGTCAAATCCGACAACACCTTTTTCCCTTTTTATGACTTCACCTCCAGGACTAGGACCAACTAACCTACACTGTAACAGTTCGTTTGTTTCGGGTGTTCCACTGACGAGAAGCTCAAGCAGAAAACACCCATCCAACAGCATAATTTTGGCGTGGTCGTTGCGTTTGAACCTAACGTCATCGACATTGTAGCTTGCGCGAACTATTTCATCTAACTTGAGCATAGCTATGCCTCAGTTTTTTAAGACTTGCATTGGATGTTGTTGTTTTGATCGGTGAAGGAGATATAGCATGCAGCGCCATTTGATCTCTTCCATGTAGAGTAGGTCTGTTCTGGTTCCCTTGTGAAGGGGTCCTATGGAGACCACTTGAACATAAGTTCTTCAGCACATCTCTAACATGAAATGCTTCTAACTTGAGCAATAAAACTCTTTTTTCAGAGAATATCAATGGGAAACTAGAAAATTACCTAATTTTATCTCGACATAAGTTATAGCATTATATAGGTATCCTTTTTGAATGAGACCACTTGCATTTAAAAACTTAGTGTGGTTTGGGATTAGAAAGCTTCGTAATTATTTTTTTTTATCAAAACACAGCTTCCACTAACGTATGTGATATATATTATGCCTCAATAACATATAATGAATTATCATATAGGATAGTGCACTTTAAATAACCATGACTTAATTTAGGTAGCTCTAAACTGAGCGATTTTTTATATGTGAAAAGCATGAAATGTGTAATTAATTGTGGAAATCTTGAAGGAATGTTGAGTCATTCCTATTTCGGCGGTGTAGATCGATATTGGTTAATTTAACAAAATCCTCTGTTTTGGGCTGTGAATTATAAAATTGTGTGATTGTTAATATGTGAAAAGCATGACATTTGTAATTAAAAGTGTGTTTGAATTACTGGAATCACCTTATATGCGTTTGCACTTGTCAAAGTACAAAATGAAAAAACAATAATTGTTGGGATTTAAAATAGTGTGTAACATTCACTTAATTGGTTTTCAAAATACACTCTAAATCAGTTCAGACTAGCTCTTAAAAATCCGAAAAGGACAAAAAGGAATAGAAAATGTAGTTTATTCAATTGTGAGAATATAGACATAGAAAGAGAGAGCGCATATATGAACATATCTAAGGTGGAAATCGAGACATGAAAGTGAGAAAGAAAGTTTAAGAGAAAGTGTGATCTTTGGTTAAGAAAACCGTGAAAATAAAACCCAGAGAATATATTAAAGCAATGTGAAACAAAATGTGGATTTCATAGATGAAAAATTTTGGTTTGATTTTTTAAGTGTAAGAAAACAAGAAAAATGAAATAAATATTGAATGAGAAAATCAATCAATTACATATTAGAGAAAAGAACAGACTCAATATTTACATAGATGCATTAAAACGTATACAAAAATATACCCAGAATTGCCGTGAGACATGTTTGTTGTTTGATTGTCACCCGCGTGTTGTGTGAATGTTTCACAATTTGAAAGGAAATTATCCACTTCTCTCACTTACAATAGGTTAGTTGTTTGGCAATTCCTTTGGTGCAAGTTTATTTTAGAGGGCACCAAAACCCTTTGTGACTAGGACCATACAACAGATGACATGTGGCTATTTTGCCAGCACTTGTATTTTTTAACAATGTTTTAATATTTATTATTTAACCCTCATTAATTAGGTCTTTTTAAATAATAGTCCCCAGTCTATTTAAATATGTTTTATATTCCTTATTTCCCTCTCTGCCTTTTCATTTTCATTTTTCAATCTTCTCTCTCGCCCATCTCTGTGGCTCCGGTGCTCTCCCTATCAAAAGCTCCATCAAAGACGGTAACTTTCCGTGTACCCTCCGTTCGTACCCTTTTTCATTTTCATTTTTCGTGTTCTCTCCGTCGCATCTTCTTGCAAGCACCTCTAATTTTTTGTTGTTTTTTGTTTCCGATGACCTCCCATTCTCCGGTCTCCGGTGATCGAAAACCTACTCTCCTACCAAAAGGTCCATCAAAGACGGTATCTTCAACGTTTACCCTCCGTTCCACATACGACATTTCATTAGTCATTTGTATGAGGTTACTCTTTAAAAGGGGATTTCTTTTGAAGTTTGTTTAGAAAGTATGAAATGCATGTTTGTTTTAGTAAAAGGTATTAGGGTTCCAACAGAGGGATTTCGTTATTTCACAGTGGTTTTGTGTATTCATCGGTGTGTTCGTCATTTTGGATATGTCGATTTTGGTGGTGTTTTTATTGATCCTATTTGTGAATTAATGTTGAGGGTTTTATTTGTGAATGTGGTGTTTCAATCTGAGTGAGCATGGAAGCATGCAATAGATCTATGTCCGTTTTTCTGGTATTTCTTTTAGTTGTTTACAAAAATGTACATTGTTTGCTATGTGGTTCATTCATTTGTTGTTTTCCGATTGATTGTATTATTTAAGTGTATTTAGTGTTTTTGCATGCTCAGCATATTTCATTTTGAGTTTTGTTTGTTTACATGGTTATATGTGATTTAGTTTTTTTATTTGTGAATGTCATAGGTGAATTTGGTGATATAGTTTCTATTTTTTGGTTGTTTTACTTTCTAATTAATAGTTTTGAGTTGCTAAATTTCAATTTTTCTTTTAGGAACATGGAATAAAATATAATTAAATTATTCCAGATTTATAATTATAAAATATATATTATTTTCACCTTTTTTTTCTTTCTAATATACAAGTATTAATTATAAAGTGTATTATATAATATATATAATACATTTTATAATTAATTATATATATATTTTCTAATATATATATATTTTCACCTTTTATTAATTATATAATATATATTAAATTATTCCATTTAGGTGTATTATAAAGTATGATGATAATATTTTTATATATTTATTGATAGGCTTAATTGTACTTTTTATTAAATAATCAAGCACAATGAATTTTCTAGCGTCAACCATTATATATATATATATATATATATATATATATATATATCATTTATAAATATACTTTTATATATTTATTTTTAGTTTTTTAGTTAAAATGGAAATTAATATTGTATTTTTATAATTTCATAAGTATTTTTAAATTAAAAGTTTTTTCCTAATTCATATTTTAATTTCTTATACTTCAAAATGACAACTTATTATTTAAATTATTTCATTTCTTATGTTTTAATTTTTAATCTTTTGATGAAAAAAATATTTTAGTTTCATAATTTTTTTAATTATTTTTTTAGCAAAATATGATTTATTTATACATAATTCTTAAATATAATAATTGTGCAGTAAAATTTTCTATTTTGAGAGGGATACGTAATCCCTCACAGATTGTGACGAAATTTGTGACGGAATACAATTTGTAAAAATATTCCGTCACAAATTGTGAGAGATTCAAAATCCGTCACAAAATCCTAATTTTTTATTTTTATGAATTTTAAAATAAAAAATAATTAACTTATTCCAGATTTATTAATTATATAATATATATTATTTTCACCTTTTTTTTCTAATATACAAGTGTTAATTATAAATTATATTATATAATATATATAATACACTTTATAATTAATTATATATATATTTTTACCTTTTATTAATTATATAATATATATTAAACTATTTCATTTAAGTGTATTATAAAGTATGATGATAATATTTTTTATATATTTATTGATAGACTTAATTGTACTTTTTATTAAATGATCAAGTACAATGAATTTTCTAGCATCAACCATTATATATATATATATATATATATATATATATAGTTATATATAATTATATATAATTTATAAATATACTTTTATATATTTATTTTTAGATTTTTAGTTAAAATGCAAATTAATATTGTCTTTTTATAATTTCATAAGTATTTTTAAATTAAAAGTTTTTTCCTAATTCATATTTTAATTTCTTATACTTCAAAATGACAACTTATTATTTAAATTAATTCATTTCTTATGTTTTAATTTTAAATCTTTTGATGAAAAAAATATTTTAGTTTCATAATTTTTTAATTATTTTTTTTAACAAAATATTTTTTATTTATACATAATTTTTAAATATAATAATTGTGCAATAAAATTTTCTATTTTGAGAGGGATACGTAATTCCTCACAAATTGTGACGAAATTTGTGATGGAATACAATTTTTAAAAATTTTCCGTCACAAATTGTGAGGAATTCAATTCCGTCACAAAATCCTAATTTTTTATTTTTATGAATTTTTAAATAAAAAATAATTAAATTATTCCAGATTTATTAATTATATAATATATATTATTTTCACCTTTTTTTTTTCTAATATACAAGTATTAATTATAAAGTGTATTATATAATATATATAATACACTTTATAATTAATTATATATATATATTTTTTTTTTACCTTTTATTAAATATATAATATATAATAAATTATTCCATTTAAGTGTATTATAAAGTATGATGATAATATTTTTATATATTTATTGATAGACTTAATTGTACATCAAGCACAATGAATTTTCTAGCGTCAACCATTATATATATATATATATATATATATATATATATATATATATATATATATAACTATATATTATATATATACATATATATATAGTTATATATAATTATATATAATTTATAAATATACTTTTATATATTTACTTTTAGCTTTTTTAGTTAAAATGCAAAATAATATTGTCTTTTTATAATTTCATAAGTATTTTTAAATTAAAAGTTTTCTCCTAATTCATATTTTAATTTCTTATACTTCAAAATGACAACTTATTATTTAAATTAATTCATTTCTTATGTTTTAATTTTTAATCTTTTGATGAAAAAATATTTTAGTTTCATAACTTTTCAATTATTTTTTTAGCAAAATATTTTTTATTTATACATAATTCTTAAATATAATAATTGTACAATAAAATTTTCTATTTTGAGAGGGATACATAATCCCTCACAGATTGTGACGGAATTTGTGACGAAATATTTAGAGAGGAATCAAAATCTGTCACTAAATCTGTCGCAAATTTTTTTTTTTATTAGTGACCCTGTTTGTGACGGAATTGTTAGAGACGAAAATTTTTCCATCACAAAATCCGTCACAAACTCTAAAAATAAGTAGTCCGTCACAAAAATAAAATTTTCGCACAAAAGTCGTCACTATTAGTGACGACATTTTGTCCGTCACAAATTTTCGTCACAAATTTTAATTTTTTTAGTAGTGACTGCAGTGTCTTCTAATTCAGCAATTCTCTTGTAAAGTCTGTCCTCGTCCTGTCACAAATAATAAAACCTAAAATCAGATTCATTCATAAAAGAGAATTAACACACCAAAAGCATTAAAAGAGATAGTGCATAATACGGAAGCGTAAACGGTATCGTGAGTTCACGGCGCTTCTTGTCAAGGGCGTGTGAGAGGGCGGCGCCGATGACGGCGACAGCGAGGAAACTGTGGAAAGGAGAAACCTCGGCTTGCTCTTCGTCGAGTCCCTCGAGGGATATGGGCGCCCTTGGGACAGGGCTCCTGTCCACAAAACTGGTGGAAAGGCGGAGGCGGCGGGAGGTGGAGAGTGCCGGCATAGTTACGAACGAGGGTTTACGGTGACGGTCCATTGGAGCTTTTAGGCGAGTAGGGGTAGTGCAGAGTGATTGAAGGAGAGGGACAAATATAGTGCAAAAAACGTTGTGTGTAAACAGAAAATGTTGTGTGTGGTGCTTTGTCCATGGTAGTGCAAAAAACATTGTGTGTAAACAGAAAACGTTGTATGTGCCATGGTAGTGCAAAAAAACGTTGTGTGGTGTGGAGTGCAAAAAAACGAGTGTGGTGTGGTGTCGTTTAGGGTTACGCTTCAAACAATTCTAACTAAACGAAATGTTTCTCAACACCTTGTTGTGGTTTTTCCATCACAAAATCCGTCACAAACTCTAAAAATAAGTAGTCCGTCACAAAAATAAAATTTTCGCACAAAAGTCGTCACTATTAGTGACGACATTTTGTCCGTCACAAATTTTCGTCACAAATTTTAATTTTTTTAGTAGTGACTGCAGTGTCTTCTAATTCAGCAATTCTCTTGTAAAGTCTGTCCTCGTCCTGTCACAAATAATAAAACCTAAAATCATATTCATTCATAAAAGAGAATTAACACACCAAAAGCATTAAAAGAGATAGTGCATAATACGGAAGCGTAAACGGTATCGTGAGTTCACGGCGCTTCTTGTCAAGGGCGTGTGAGAGGGCAGCGCCGATGACGGCGACAGCGAGGAAACTGTGGATAGGAGAAACCTCGGCTTGCTCTTCGTCGAGTCCCTCGAGGGATATGGGCGCCCTTGGGACAGGGCTCCTGTCCACAAAACTGGTGGAGAGGCGGAGGCGGCGGGAGGTGGAGAGTGCCGGCATAGTTACGAACGAGGGTTTACGGTGACGGTCCATTGGAGCTTTTAGGCGAGTAGGGGTAGTGCAGAGTGATTGAAGGAGAGGGACAAATATAGTGCAAAAAACGTTGTGTGTAAACAGAAAACGTTATGTGTGGTGCTTTGTCCATGGTAGTGCAAAAACCATTGTGTGTAAACAGAAAACGTTGTATGTGCCATGGTAGTGCAAAAAAACGTTGTGTGTGGTGTGGAGTGCAAAAAAACGTGTGTGGTGTGGTGTCGTTTAGGGTTACGCTTCAAACAATTCTAACTAAACGAAATGTTTCTCAACACCTTGTTGTGGTTTTTCCATCACAAAATCCGTCACAAACTCTAAAAATAAGTAGTCCGTCACAAAAATAAAATTTTCGCACAAAAGTCGTCACTATTAGTGACGACATTTTGTCCGTCACAAATTTTCGTCACAAATTTTAATTTTTTTAGTAGTGACTGCAGTGTCTTCTAATTCAGCAATTCTCTTGTAAAGTCTGTCCTCGTCCTGTCACAAATAATAAAACCTAAAATCAGATTCATTCATAAAAGAGAATTAACACACCAAAAGCATTAAAAGAGATAGTGCATAATACGGAAGCGTAAACGGTATCGTGAGTTCACGGCGCTTATTGTCAAGGGCGTGTGAGAGGGCGGCGCCGATGACGGCGACAGCGAGGAAACTGTGGATAGGAGAAACCTCGGCTTGCTCTTCGTCGAGTCCCTCGAGGGATATGGGCGCCCTTGGGACAGGGCTCCTGTCCACAAAACTGGTGGAGAGGCGGAGGCGGCGGGAGGTGGAGAGTGCCGGCATAGTTACGAACGAGGGTTTACGGTGACGGTCCATTGGAGCTTTTAGGCGAGTAGGAGTAGTGTAGAGTGATTGAAGGAGAGGGACAAATATAGTGCAAAAAACGTTGTGTGTAAACAGAAAACGTTGTGTGTGGTGCTTTGTCCATGGTAGTGCAAAAAAACGTTGTGTGTGGTGTGGAGTGCAAAAAAACGTGTGTGGTGTGGTGTCGATTAGGGTTACGCTTCAAACAATTCTAACTAAAAAGATGTTTCTCAACACCTTGTTGTGGTTTTTCCATCGCAAAATCCGTCACAAACTCTAAAAATAAGTAGTCCGTCACAAAAATAAAATTTTCGCACAAAAGTCGTCACTATTAGTGACGACATTTTGTCCGTCACAAATTTTCGTCACAAATTTTAATTTTTTTAGTAGTGACTGCAGTGTCTTCTAATTCAGCAATTCTCTTGTAAAGTCTGTCCTCGTCCTGTCACAAATAATAAAACCTAAAATCAGATTCATTCATAAAAGAGAATTAACACACCAAAAGCATTAAAAGAGATAGTGCATAATATGGAAGCGTAAACAGTATCGTGATTTCACGGCGCTTCTTGTCAAGGGCGTATGAGAGGGCGGCGCCGATGACGGCGACAGCGAGGAAACTGTGGATAGGAGAAACCTCGGCTTGCTCTTCGTCGAGTCCCTCGAGGGATATGGGCGCCCTTGGGACAGGGCTCCTGTCCACAAAACTGGTGGAGAGGCGGAGGCGGCGGGAGGTGGAGAGTGCCGGCATAGTTACGAACGAGGGTTTACGGTGACGGTCCATTGGAGCTTTTAGGCGAGTAGGGGTAGTGCAGAGTGATTGAAGGAGAGGGACAAATATAGTGCAAAAAACGTTGTGTGTAAACAGAAAACATTATGTGTGGTGCTTTGTCCATGGTAGTGCAAAAACCATTGTGTGTAAACAGAAAACGTTGTATGTGCCATGGTAGTGCAAAAAAACGTTGTGTGTGGTGTGGAGTGCAAAAAAACGTGTGTGGTGTGGTGTCGTTTAGGGTTACGCTTCAAACAATTCTAACTAAACGAAATGTTTCTCAACACCTTGTTGTGGTTTTTCCATCACAAAATCCGTCACAAACTCTAAAAATAAGTAGTCCGTCACAAAAATAAAATTTTCGCACAAAAGTCGTCACTATTAGTGACGACATTTTGTCCGTCACAAATTTTCGTCACAAATTTTAATTTTTTTATTAGTGACTGCAGTGTCTTCTAATTCAGCAATTCTCTTGTAAAGTCTGTCCTCGTCCTGTCACAAATAATAAAACCTAAAATCAGATTCATTCATAAAAGAGAATTAACACACCAAAAGCATTAAAAGAGATAGTGCATAATACGGAAGCGTAAACGGTATCGTGAGTTCACGGCGCTTCTTGTCAAGGGCGTGTGAGAGGGCGGCACCGATGACGGCGAAAGCGAGGAAACTGTGGATAGGAGAAACCTCGGCTTGCTCTTCGTCGAGTCCCTCTTGGGATATGGGCGCCCTTGGGACAGGGCTCCTGTCCACAAAACTGGTGGAGAGGCGGAGGCGGCGGGAGGTGGAGAGTGCCGGCATAGTTACGAACGAGGGTTTACGGTGACGGTCCATTGGAGCTTTTAGGCGAGTAGGGTTACTGCAGAGTGATTGAAGGAGAGGGACAAATATAGTGCAAAAAACGTTGTGTGTAAACAGAAAACGTTGTGTGTGGTGCTTTGTCCTTTTTAGTGCAAAAAACATTGTGTGTAAACAGAAAACGTTGTATGTGCCATGGTAGTGCAAAAAAACGTTGTGTGTGGTGTGGAGTGCAAAAAAACGTGTGTGGTGTGGTGTCGTTTAGGGTTACGCTTCAAACAATTCTAACTAAACGAAATGTTTCTCAACACCTTGTTGTGGTTTTTCCATCACAAAATCCGTCACAAACTCTAAAAATAAGTAGTCCGTCACAAAAATAAAATTTTCGCACAAAAGTCGTCACTATTAGTGACGACATTTTGTCCGTCACAAATTTTTGTCACAAATTTTAATTTTTTTATTAGTGACTGCAGTGTCTTCTAATTCAGCAATTCTCTTGTAAAGTCTGTCCTCGTCCTGTCACAAATAATAAAACCTAAAATCAGATTCATTCATAAAAGAGAATTAACACACCAAAAGCATTAAAAGAGATAGTGCATAATATGGAAGCGTAAACGGTATCGTGATTTCACGGCGCTTCTTGTCAAGGGCGTATGAGAGGGCGGCGCCGATGACGGCGACAGCGAGGAAACTGTGGATAGGAGAAACCTCGGCTTGCTCTTCGTCGAGTCCCTCGAGGGATATGGGCGCCCTTGGGACAGGGCTCCTGTCCACAAAACTGGTGGAGAGGCGGAGGCGGCGGGAGGTGGAGAGTGCCGGCATAGTTACGAACGAGGGTTTACGGTGACGGTCCATTGGAGCTTTTAGGCGAGTAGGGTTAGTGCAGAATGATTGAAGGAGAGGGACAAATATAGTGCAAAAAACGTTGTGTGTAAACAGAAAACGTTGTGTGTGGTGCTTTATCCTTGGTAGTGCAAAAAACATTGTGTGTAAACAGAAAACGTTGTATGTGCCATGGTAGTGCAAAAAAACGTTGTGTGTGGTGTGGAGTGCAAAAAAACGTGTGTGGTGTGGTGTCGTTTAGGGTTACGCTTCAAACAATTCTAACTAAACGAAATGTTTCTCAACACCTTGTTGTGGTTTTTCCATCACAAAATCCGTCACAAACTCTAAAAATAAGTAGTCCGTCACAAAAATAAAATTTTCGCACAAAAGTCGTCACTATTAGTGACGATATTTTGTCCGTCACAAATTTTCGTCACAAATTTTAATTTTTTTATTAGTGACTGCAGTGTCTTCTAATTCAGCAATTCTCTT
The DNA here is from genome assembly GCF_000230855.2 of Cajanus cajan. Taxonomy (NCBI): domain Eukaryota; kingdom Viridiplantae; phylum Streptophyta; class Magnoliopsida; order Fabales; family Fabaceae; genus Cajanus; species Cajanus cajan. The sequence goes on along the minus strand of NC_138519.1, from coordinate 27,706,117 downwards.
GTAAAGTCTGTCCTCGTCCTGTCACAAATAATAAAACCTAAAATCAGATTCATTCATAAAAGAGAATTAACACACCAAAAGCATTAAAAGAGATAGTGCATAATACGGAAGCGTAAACGGTATCGTGAGTTCACGGCGCTTCTTGTCAAGGGCGTGTGAGAGGGCGGCGCCGATGACGGCGACAGCGAGGAAACTGTGGATAGGAGAAACCTCGGCTTGCTCTTCGTCGAGTCCCTCGAGGGATATGGGCGCCCTTGGGACAGGGCTCCTTTCCACAAAACTGGTGGAGAGGCGGAGGCGGCGGGAGGTGGAGAGTGCCGACATAGTTACGAACGAGGGTTTACGGTGACGGTCCATTGGAGCTTTTAGGCGAGTAGGGGTAGTGCAGAGTGATTGAAGGAGAGGGACAAATATAGTGCAAAAAACGTTGTGTGTAAACAGAAAACGTTGTGTGTGGTGCTTTGTCCATGGTAGTGCAAAAAACATTGTGTGTAAACAGAAAACGTTGTATGTTCCATGGTAGTGCAAAAAAACGTTGTGTGTGGTGTGGAGTGCAAAAAAACGTGTGTGGTGTGGTGTCGTTTAGGGTTACGCTTCAAACAATTCTAACTAAAAAGATGTTTCTCAACACCTTGTTGTGGTTTTTCCATCGCAAAATCCGTCACAAACTCTAAAAATAAGTAGTCCGTCACAAAAATAAAATTTTCGCACAAAAGTCGTCACTATTAGTGACGACATTTTGTCCGTCACAAATTTTCGTCACAAATTTTAATTTTTTTAGTAGTGACTGCAGTGTCTTCTAATTCAGCAATTCTCTTGTAAAGTCTGTCCTCGTCCTGTCACAAATAATAAAACCTAAAATCAGATTCATTCATAAAAGAGAATTAACACACCAAAAGCATTAAAAGAGATAGTGCATAATACGGAAGCGTAAACGGTATCGTGAGTTCACGGCGCTTCTTGTCAAGGGCGTGTGAGAGGGCGGCGCCGATGACGGCGAAAGCGAGGAAACTGTGGATAGGAGAAACCTCGGCTTGCTCTTCGTCGAGTCCCTCGAGGGATATGGGCGCCCTTGGGACAGGGCTCCTTTCCACAAAACTGGTGGAGAGGCGGAGGCGGCGGGAGGTGGAGAGTGCCGGCATAGTTACGAACGAGGGTTTACGGTGACGGTCCATTGGAGCTTTTAGGCGAGTAGGGGTAGTGCAGAGTGATTGAAGGAGAGGGACAAATATAGTGCAAAAAACGTTGTGTGTAAACAGAAAACGTTGTGTGTGGTGCTTTGTCCATGGTAGTGCAAAAAACATTGTGTGTAAACAGAAAACGTTGTATGTTCCATGGTAGTGCAAAAAAACGTTGTGTGTGGTGTGGAGTGCAAAAAAACGTGTGTGGTGTGGTGTCGTTTAGGGTTACGCTTCAAACAATTCTAACTAAAAAATGTTTCTCAACACCTTGTTGTGGTTTTTCCATCACAAAATCCGTCACAAACTCTAAAAATAAGTAGTCCGTCACAAAAATAAAATTTTCGCACAAAAGTCGTCACTATTAGTGACGACATTTTGTCCGTCACAAATTTTCGTCACAAATTTTAATTTTTTTAGTAGTGACTGCAGTGTCTTCTAATTCAGCAATTCTCTTGTAAAGTCTGTCCTCGTCCTGTCACAAATAATAAAACCTAAAATCATATTCATTCATAAAAGAGAATTAACACACCAAAAGCATTAAAAGAGATAGTGCATAATACGGAAGCGTAAACGGTATCGTGAGTTCATGGCGCTTCTTGTCAAGGGCATGTGAGAGGGCGGCGCTGATGACGGCGACAGCGAGGAAACTGTGGATAGGAGAAACCTCGGCTTGCTCTTCGTCGAGTCCCTCGAGGGATATGGGCGCCCTTGGGACAGGGCTCCTGTCCACAAAACTGGTGGAGAGGCGGAGGCGGCGGGAGGTGGAGAGTGCCGGCATAGTTACGAACGAGGGTTTACGGTGACGGTCCATTGGAGCTTTTAGGCGAGTAGGGGTAGTGCAGAGTGATTGAAGGAGAGGGACAAATATAGTGCAAAAAACGTTGTGTGTAAACAGAAAACGTTATGTGTGGTGCTTTGTCCATGGTAGTGCAAAAACCATTGTGTGTAAACAGAAAACGTTGTATGTGCCATGGTAGTGCAAAAAAACGTTGTGTGTGGTGTGGAGTGCAAAAAAACGTGTGTGGTGTGGTGTCGTTTAGGGTTACGCTTCAAACAATTCTAACTAAACGAAATGTTTCTCAACACCTTGTTGTGGTTTTTCCATCCCAAAATCCGTCACAAACTCTAAAAATAAGTAGTCCGTCACAAAAATAAAATTTTCGCACAAAAGTCGTCACTATTAGTGACGACATTTTGTCCGTCACAAATTTTCGTCACAAATTTTAATTTTTTTAGTAGTGACTGCAGTGTCTTCTAATTCAGCAATTCTCTTGTAAAGTCTGTCCTCGTCCTGTCACAAATAATAAAACCTAAAATCAGATTCATTCATAAAAGAGAATTAACACACCAAAAGCATTAAAAGAGATAGTGCATAATACGGAAGCGTAAACGGTATCGTGAGTTCACGGCGCTTATTGTCAAGGGCGTGTGAGAGGGCGGCACCGATGACGGCGACAGCGAGGAAACTGTGGATAGGAGAAACCTCGGCTTGCTCTTCGTCGAGTCCCTCGAGGGATATGGGCGCCCTTGGGACAGGGCTCCTGTCCACAAAACTGGTGGAGAGGCGGAGGCGGCGGGAGGTGGAGAGTGCCGGCATAGTTACGAACGAGGGTTTACGGTGACGGTCCATTGGAGCTTTTAGGCGAGTAGGGGTAGTGCAGAGTGATTGAAGGAGAGGGACAAATATAGTGCAAAAAACGTTGTGTGTAAACAGAAAACGTTATGTGTGGTGCTTTGTCCATGGTAGTGCAAAAAACATTGTGTGTAAACAGAAAACGTTGTATGTTCCATGGTAGTGCAAAAAAACGTTGTGTGTGGTGTGGAGTGCAAAAAAACGTGTGTGGTGTGGTGTCGTTTAGGGTTACGCTTCAAACAATTCTAACTAAAAAATGTTTCTCAACACCTTGTTGTGGTTTTTCCATCACAAAATCCGTCACAAACTCTAAAAATAAGTAGTCCGTCACAAAAATAAAATTTTCGCACAAAAGTCGTCACTATTAGTGACGACATTTTGTCCGTCACAAATTTTCGTCACAAATTTTAATTTTTTTAGTAGTGACTGCAGTGTCTTCTAATTCAGCAATTCTCTTGTAAAGTCTGTCCTCGTCCTGTCACAAATAATAAAACCTAAAATCATATTCATTCATAAAAGAGAATTAACACACCAAAAGCATTAAAAGAGATAGTGCATAATACGGAAGCGTAAACGGTATCGTGAGTTCACGGCGCTTCTTGTCAAGGGCGTGTGAGAGGGCGGCGCCGATGACGGCGACAGCGAGGAAACTGTGGATAGGAGAAACCTCGGCTTGCTCTTCGTCGAGTCCCTCGAGGGATATGGGCGCCCTTGGGACAGGGCTCCTGTCCACAAAACTAGTGGAGAGGCGGAGGCGGCGGGAGGTGGAGAGTGTCGGCATAGTTACAAACGAGGGTTTACGGTGACGGTCCATTGGAGCTTTTAGGCGTGTAGGGGCAGTGCAGAGTGATTGAAGGAGAGGGACAAATATAGTGCAAAAAACGTTGTGTGTAAACAGAAAACGTTGTGTGTGGTGCTTTGTCCATGGTAGTGCAAAAAACATTGTGTGTAAACAGAAAACGTTGTATGTGCCATGGTAGTGCAAAAAAACGTTGTGTGTGATGTGGAGTGCAAAAAAACGTGTGTGGTGTGGTGTCGTTTAGGGTTACGCTTCAAACAATTCTAACTAAACGAAATGTTTCTCAACACCTTGTTGTGGTTTTTCCATCACAAAATCCGTCACAAACTCTAAAAATAAGTAGTCTGTCACAAAAATAAAATTTTCGCACAAAAGTCGTCACTATTAGTGACGACATTTTGTCCGTCACAAATTTTCGTCACAAATTTTAATTTTTTTAGTAATGTAAATCCCATACTTCATTTCTTTCAAACTGATTTAGTTCTTCTTGCATGGCCATTAACCAATGCTCATCTTTCAATGCTTCATCAATGCTCTTAGGTTCAACTTGTGACACAAATGCCATAGTGTTACAGATATTTTTAATAGCACTCCTAGTTGTAACTCCCTTGCCAATATTTCCAATTATGTTATCCATTGATAAGTCTCTAGAAGTCTTCCATTCCTTGGGCAATTGCTCACTTTTTTCCTTTGCTTTTTCATGTGATTCACTCTCCTTAGGCTCTTCATTTGGTTCATTTTCCAGTAGGGGTTGATCAAGTAACTCAGTTAAATCTTCAATTTCAGTTTTCCTTGACTCTTGTTTATTAGACTTATCAAATACCACATGGACAGATTCTTCTACAACTAGAGTTTTCTTGTTATAGATCCTATAGGCTTTACTATTTGTAGAGTATCTTAGAAAGATTGCCTCATCAGCCTTTGCATCAAATTTTCCAAGTTGCTCTTTCCCATTATTCAGCACATAGCACTTACACCCAAACACTCTAAAGTATGCAATGTTAGGCTTCCTTCCATTGTAAATTTCATAGGGTGTTTTCTTTAATATATGCCGGATAATGATCCATATGAATATGTGCAGCTCTCCTATGCCAAAGCCATATGTTTTCTTCTTGAGTTATTAGACACTTAGTACTTGAGATTGCTATTGAGTGTTCTAAGTCAAGCATGTTTATATTGTCAATTCTCTTTCCTATGAATCTGATTTCTTTAGTCTTTTTATCACATATCAAGCAACATGTATCATCAAATTCAATTTTAAAACCTTTGTCACTTAGTTGGCTTATACTCAGCAAATTATGTTTCAAACCATCAACAAGCAAAACATTTTCAATCAATGTTTGAGAGGAGGAATTACCAACATTGCCTTGACCAAGAATTTTCCCTTTGTTGTTATCACCATAGGTAACATACCCTTCATTCTTCAATTTCAGACTTGAGAATTTTGAAGGATCCCTAGTCATATGCCTTGAGCAGCCACTATCAAGATACCAAAGTAGATTCTTGGCCCTCAAGCATTCCTACAACAAAGATTTAAAGGAAAAATTTAGGTACCCATGTGAAGGGTCCTTGTAGGTTAGTTCTCAGCCTTTGACTCTTTCCAACCCAAACCATCTCTCCATTTGGAACTCCATATTTTCTAGAATAGCAGTTCCTAATTGTATGACCTCTCTTACAGCAATAAAAACAGGTTGTTTGTCTAGAAAAGTTTCTTTTAAATTTTCTGAAATTTTGGTTTTTCACAAAAGCTTTTTTCTTTGACTTGAATGGCATGCTCATGCTTTGATTAAAACCAAGTCCACTCCTATCAAAAGTGTTTCTTTGATTTCCCAAAAGAATATTTAAGTTTGCATTTCCATTAGTGAACTTTGCAAGAGTGGATTTTAAATCAACATTTTCTTTTTCAAAAATCTTGTAATGTTCACAAACATCTTTGGAGGAATGAGCTTCACTAAAGTTAAACATAGTTTGAAGATTTTCATACTCATGCTTCAAATCCTCAAGCTCTTGTTCAACTTTAATTAAAGCATTTTCATACCATTTCAACTTGTTTTTCAGCTTTGAATTCAATGCATCCAATTTTATAGCTTCCTTATGAATTTGTATAAAAGCTTCTTGGAGTTGGTCATAATCCGGATTGGATTCAAGGTCAGAGTCACTTACAATTATGTCTTGGTCAGTTCCAACCATCAAGCACAAGTTGTTCTCCTCACATTCGGATTCATCACTTGATGTGCTTGAGTCATTATCTTCCCAAGCAATGTAGTATCTCTTCCTTTTTCCATTTTTCTTGAATTTCTTCTCCTCTTGTTGCTTTTTCAAGAGATTTGGACACTTAGCTTTCATGTGCCCCGGTTTTCCACATTCAAATCAATTGAAGGAGGATGTACTTGCTTCCTCTTTCTTGTTTGTTTTTCTGTTGAATTTGTAGGGGGAATTTTTCTTTCTTCTCATGAATTTTCTGAACTTCTTCACTAGCAAATTGAAGTTCTCAGTCTCGGAATCATCGGAGCTTGATTCTTCACACAGCTCTTTTCCTTTGGCAGATTTCAAGGCTTTCAATGACACTCATTTGCCTTTCTTATCCTACTGCTCATGTTCTTCAAATAAGTGCAGCTTTTGCTCATGCTCTCTCAGCTTCCTAAAGAGAGTAGCTAATGTCAAGGAGGTCAAATCCTATGATTCTTCAATGGATGTCACCTTTGCTTGCCATGTTCTGTCCAAGCATTGCAGCACTTTCAAATTCAGCTCTTCTTTCTCAAATTTCCTGCCAAGGTCAACAAGGTGATTTATCAAGTGTGTAAATCTCTTTTGAAAATCAGAAATAGATTCACCATTTTGCATTCTAAACAGCTCATATTCTCTTATGAGAGTATGCTTCCTTGATCTCTTTACATCACTTGTTCCTTCATGAGTGACTTGCAAAGTATCCCACATTTCTTTAGCTGATATGCATTGTGAAATTCTAAAAAATTCATCAATAGACAATGCAGATGTTATGATGTTTTCGGCTCTTTTATCATGTTGGGCTCTTTTCTTTTCCTCATCACTCCGCTCACTCCAATGTTTTTCTTTAAGCTTATCACCATCTTTTTTCATAGGGATATAGGGTTCATTTTCTATTGCATCCCATACAGCAATATCAATAGCTCAATAAAAATTCTCATCCTAATTTTACAGTAGACATAGTTTTCACCATTGAAAACAGGAGGTCTATGAATAGACACACCCTCACCATAGGGTAGGTTGTTATTGGCCATTTTTGAAATCTTGAATAATTCTCAAGAACCTTGCTCTAGATACCAATTGTTAGAAAAGAATGGCACAATCCAAGAGGAGGGTGAATTGGATTCTATGACCTTTTTAAAAGTTTATCAGAGTATTTAGGATCTTTATTTCACTTAAACTTTTCTAAGACTGAATTTTCAAATGAAGCTCCTTTAAAGACTTGTTATAGAAGTATGAATGCAATATGCTTTTTTGATTACAAAATAATAAGGTTCAAATGTAATGCTCTAATTCATATTAAACCATCAATATTCATACACACATGTCAATCAAGAATTATCTTCTTTAAAGTTTACCCAAGAAATTACTCAAAGTAAAAGATAAGGTAGAAGAAGATTGTACAAGTCTTTTATACTGGTTCAGCCACTCCACATGTGACCTACATCCAGTCCTTAATCAACACCTGATTAAGATTTGTTCCACTATCTTAAGTAAGAAGGTTTACAAGCACATCACACATGCATATACTTCAACACTTAAAGATAATCACTTTCTTGACCCCAAGAAAGCACCCCTTGTAGAAACCCACTACAAGAAACCTTACCACTTGAGAAACCCTTCTCAAGATTTACAAGTATTCACACAGAATAAAGGAACGAATTCACCTGAAATTCAGATACAAATCTTAATCTTCCCCTTTCAAGAATATGATGATGATGATGATCTTCTAACAAAGCTTTTCACAAACGTTTTTACTCTTGGATTTCACAAAGAAAACTCTCCAAGATGGTCACAAAGACTCCACAAAAACGCTTTTCTCAATTTGATTATCAGTTCTAACTCATGTCTGAAGTTTCTCAAAGTTCAAACTATTTATAAAAGTCTCAGACCCAGATAATCGATTATTTTAAAGAATAATCGATTATTTTGTTCTTCAGGTTTTCTGGAAACCAACCAAGAACAATATAATCGATTATTTTGCTAGATAATCGATTATTCCAGAGAGTCATTTATGGGATAATCGATTATTTTGGCAAATAATTGATTATTGCAGCAAGGCATCCCATTTTGCCTATTGCTGGAATAATCGATTATATTTAACGATAATCGATTATTTTGAGTTAGTTTTTAAAACTTCGTTTTAAGTCTCAAAATAACTTTTCAATCTTTTAACTCGTCATCATATACTCTCTACTTAGCTTAGATATAGATTTGCTCATGCACACAGCACACAACATAAAAACTTATGCAAAACAATTTATTTTCTAAACTCTATTACATGGCTCTATCTCATAGCATTTTCTTGACTTTGTTTTTGTGCTTCCAAGTTGTTCTTCCAAGTTGTGCTTCCAAGTTGTTGTTGTACACACATGTTGTGATCATCAAAACTCCTTTAAGCTTCAAGCTCTCCTAAGCTCAACAGAAAATTGCATCCTTTCTTTATGTTTGACCCAACAGGTACAAATGTAAGACTATTCACATATACAAAAAATTAAAACCCCTCGTTTGGGAAAAAAACGTATGACAAAGGGTAACACCTTTTAAATAAAAAGATGGCAACGTGAGGGGAAAATAAATGTGAGGTAACATTTTCAAGTTAAAGGAGAACTAAAACGACTCTTAGGTTTTCTTTATTTTTATAAATTATCAAAAAATCTCGAAAGCTTGGAGGCTTGTATACCAAAGAGGTGCAGAGAAGGAAAAAATCGAGGAGTCTTTGATTCGTTATGATGATTAACATATTCTAAAAGATTACATTAGATATGTTATAGGCCTTAATGGGCCTACTTATGGGCTTAGGCCCAATAAAGTTAGTATAAATAATGATGATTAGAGAAAAAAAGGTATTTTTGCATTATTACCAGATTAATTGTGATTGATTTGTCTCATCATGAAGACTAACTTAAGCATTGGAGTGCCTTTGCAGGTACCTTTTTCTCTCACTCAGACAAGTATATCTGAAAACTATGAAGTGTGTTACAAAGGACATAGGTAAAGACCACCAGGATGAGGGCAAAGAATAAGGAGGATCAAAGTGACGAAATTACCCATGTACCCTCATGTAGGTACATTATATAATTTATTTTATAGTTTCCATTTTATTTATTATTTTAACAAATTGCTTTGAATTTAATTATATGTTTTACCTATTTTTTTTAATATGTGAATGAATGATAATGAACTAAATATTTCAAAATATATTAATTAAAAATATATTTTTCTGATGAATAATCAAATTAAAAGTGAATTTTCATGAAAAATTAAATTAAAAATATTTTTTTCAATATTATAATGACTAATCTTTAACAAAGTTAAGTTAATATATATAGGAGTGTGATGATATAATTATATCTTTAAGGGTTAAAAATATAATTTACTTGATATTTTAACATATAAAGAGTGGTTAATATAATACTTTTAACTCTCAAAATATGGAAATGTAATTTACATTAATAATATTAAATTAAATAGACTAAATTATACATTTTAATGTAAGAGAAAAAAAGAATATAATTTATGTTTCCAGAGATGGTAACATATCTTACTTTAAATTATATATACACTTTCTAATTTATAATTTTTAATAACATACTAATAATTGTAGGAAAAAAAAAGGCAGAGAAAAGCTATTAACATGTCATAAGTTAATGTGTCCATAATTTATGCAAATAATCATGGAAAAAACAATTAAATAATCAAACATTAAATAAAATAATTTAATTAATTTAAATTTAAATTAATGAATTGATTACAATAAACATATCATTCAGTATAAAAAAAAACAATAAAACATATCAAAATTAGTGTAATATATATATATATATATATATATATATATTATTTATTATGGAAATTTTGTAAAAAGAATATTGTATTAATAATTTTTATAAATATATATAAGGAGGATTATAATAATACCGGTGTAACTTTTATTAAGTACAACACCACTCAATAATTTTATATTAAATGTGAATTTTGTAAATTCAACTGATTGAAAGTTCATATCACTTTATATATTTATATCAAATTTTATTAAAATTTAACAACAACTTAAAAGTAGTCAAAGTATTCATATTTTAGTATATTTTAAAATGTATATATTACGTCAATTTTGTTTTATAAGAATGAAGTATCAAATCATCTTGGCTTAATATAAAATTTGGTATATATGATTTAAGAGTAACGAACTTTCAATTTAACGGTTGGATTTACAAAATTCACATTTAATATAATAATATTAAATGTGAATTTTGTAAATTGAATCGATTGAAAGTTTATATCACTTTATATATTTATATCAAATTTTATTAAAATTGAACAACTTAAAGATAGTCAAAATATTCATATTTTAGTATATTTTGAAATGTATATATTACGTCAATTTTATTTTTATAAGAATGAAGTATCAAATCATCTTGGATTAGTATAAAATTTTGTTTATATGATCTAAGAGATATGAACTTTCAATATAATGATTAGATATACAAAATTTACGATTAATATAAAGTTATTAAGGAGTATAATATTTTTTAAAATTATAACCTCTATATATATATATTGTACTTATGTTACTTTTAGTTATGTTTGAATTATATTATGTTTGAATTATATTGTTATTTCTTTTGCTTTAAAGAGTTTATCTTGTACCGGATTTTATATACAGCTATCACATTGAATATAAAATTATTTTTTTAAGGGCATGCACTTCTCTTCCTTATAATTTATTTATAGTTTCACTCTTAATTATTTTTTAACATTGATTTTGGAAATTTAAACTATAGAAAGAACATTTTGCCTAAGAATTTTTTTAAGAGTTCTAAAGTTAATAATAAGTGTTAAAAATTAATCAGTAATAATGTTAGTAGAGGAAACAAAATAACACAACATTTCGTTTTAAAATAAGTATAAAGATTGCCATATAATTCTCATACACTTTATTGTGATAATGCGTAATTATTATACTTGGTATCAACTTTAAGAATAAATTTATTAAAAGACTTTTGACCTTTACAAATTATTATGACATTTTTTTATTTAAAATTTAAATTTATTAAAAATAATATGTACAAAAAAATCTTTTATATATATATATATATATATATATATATATATATATATATATATATTCTTGCTTCATCGATGGTCTGCTGTTTGCACTTCGGTTAACTCCAACATGCAATATTTATTTATTTATTTTTAAAAGTATTAGATAATTATAAACTACTTTATAGAAAATCTTAAATTAAAATTTGCTTTTTCAAATAAAGTATTCTTTATATATAATCAGGAATCGATATCGTAATATTATACTTAAATAAACTAATTATCTACGTCTTATCTTTTAAGGCACGTGTTACTTGTTTATTTTTTTTTTCTTTTATGTATTGAAACAGATTTAGCTAGGTAGGTGGAAGTTGGTACGAGTATTTGGTGATTATTTAATTTGCTACTAGCTAGGCTTCATGTCATCCATTCATGCTCTATCCCTTTCTGTTACAGTGGGACAGAGTGTTTTCTTTATTAATTACGAAGACTTTCGCTTTTAGTCTCAACAACACACCACACTAGTGTTCTCACATCAACTTCGTACTATTCTTTATTACAGAGGGACAGAGTGTTTTCTTTATTAATTACGAAGACTTCTGCTTTTAGTCTAGTCTCAACCATAGTTTTAAAAATCGGACCGGTTATCGAACCGGTTAAGGTACTGGGTCAGTGGGTCAAAGGTTGAACCGGTGGGTCACTAGTTGAACCGCATGACTCGATTTTTATTTATTTTTATTAAAAAGTATTCATATTAAATATATTTTATACTTATAAATTTTAATAAATTCATATCTTATTTTAAATTTTAATTTTTCTATCTTATTTAAAATTATTTTTATTTTTATTTTGTAAAAAAATACATAAAAAAAATTACATGTTAAACGGTATATTAATACAAATTAAAAATATAAATAATATGTACATATATAATATGCTTGCAATTAATATCAGAAAATAATATATGTAATATTTACATAAATATTACATTATTAAATATATAATTTAAAATTAATAATATACTATAAAAGTTATTTAAGTTGTATATATTGCAAACAAATATATTAGAACAAGTAGTCATTGTTATATTTAATAAGACTCATTGCTTTTTCATTAAGAGATTCAATTTTCATTATTATTTTTGTGATTTATGGTCCCTTAAAAAATTAAAAAAAAAAAAAAAAAGTGGTTGAACCGGTTTGACCCACCGGTTCACCGGTTGAACCGGAAAATTGACCGGTTCAATCCGGTTTGAAACGGGTCGACTGCATAACCGATCCAACTTCAGATTCGGACCGGCTGGACCACCGGTTCCCGGTCCAACCGGTCCGACCGGCCGGGTCGGTCCGGGTTTTAAAACACTGGTCTCAACAACAGCCATTGTTCTCACATCAATTTAATTAATAATATTAATATGGTTGTAGATTTATATATATATATATATATATATAAGGTTAAATTCTACTTTTAGTCACTATTTTTTTATTTATAATTTTAAACTTCATATTTTAAAATAAATATTTAATTTTTTTAATTTAAAAATATATAATTTTAGTGTATTTTGTGTTAGTTTCATTGGTGACATATTGTATTAGTTTACTTAATAATTCATGTTCTATATCAAATTTTAACAATTTAATCGTTAAATTAAAAGTTTTTAATACATAGATCAAGTCTGTAAATTTTTTTAAAAGGTTTTAAAAATTATTTGATATTTTGTTTCATTAATTCAAATTAATGAAACAAAGTATTAAATAGTTTTCAAAATTTTAAAAAATTTGCAGACTTAATCTATATATTAAGAACTTTTAATTTAACAATTGGATCATTGAAATTTGATGTAGAACATGAATTATTCAGTAGAGTATTACACTTTGAGTAAGTGAATTTTCCTCATATATGTATGTATATATAATTTCTTGATTCTCTCTCTATTCTCTTTAATCATGATTTCTTATACTTTGTTAGAATCTTAAGGGTAATTTTGGAAAAAATAGTTTAAATTATTAACAAATTTAATGTTTTTAACTAAATTAACTAATTTTCTCAAGTGTTTTAATTTAATTGAAAATGTCTTATAATTAGTGACAAATGTAGTATTATTTTTTATAAACTTTTTTAAGATGATATGAATTTTATTGAAATTTATGCATATAAAACACATAAAATGAATATATTTTTTTCTTAAAAAGATAATTGATTCTAGATCATATAATTCAATTAATGACCTACCAGTTCAAACCTTAACTCACTAACTTAATAATTTTACTAGTTTGGTGACTTGCTTGATGTTTTAGACATCGAGTAATACTATAAGACCAAACACATAACAGTCCATTGATTGTCATTGTTTCTCATTGATTCATATATATCAAATGTTATTTGGTAATTATTATTGGAAAATAATTTAAATTTTTAATTTCAAATATCTAAGATATTATTCACAAATAGAAAGGTATTGTTTGTCTTTAGAATATTGTTTATAATTAAAAATATAGTTTTTATTTTAGGAATTTGTTTCTTCTTTTAAGATTAAGATATTTAACTAACAAATAGAGGCTCTTGAGATGAGAAGAATTACCCAACCTATAAAGGGGGTCACCACCTTAGATGAGAGAAAGGATCATATGAAGGAAGGTTTGTCAGGTTTCGCTAAAAAACTTGTGAAGGACGATTTGCTAAGTTCTGTCAAAAAACTTGTGAAGGAGGGTTTGCCAAGTTTCTCTAGAAAACTTTTGTTGAGGGTTTCCAAGTTTCATCCACAAAACTTGTAAGGGAAAGGTTTCCAAGTTTCACCCATAAAACTTGTGAGGGAAGAGTTTCCAAGTTTTAGCCAAAAAACTTGTGAGGAGACCTTTTCAAGTTTCACCTACAAAACTTGAAAGAGATGATTTTCAAGAACATATATATAATATATTTTGAGATAATGAACATACTTATGGACGTAAGTATGAAGGGTTGAACTAGGTTAAATAAATCTTGTGATTTTTCTTTATTTTATGGCATTTTTGTGTGTACTCCCATCATTGTTGCATGTAAAAGATAAAAAGTTTTTTTCTTGTTCCAATATATAGTGGCATCAGAGCTCATGGTTCGTCCAGCTTAATGACCTATCACTTAAGTATTCAAGATTGGCATACAAAAATTTCAATACTCATGAAATGGAGACAAGAAATACTATAGAGCAAAATTGAAGATGATTGTCGAAAAATAATTGAGGGAAGAATTTGTCGAAAAATAATTCAAATTTTTAATTTCAAATCTTTAAGATATTGTTCACATTTTTAGAAAGATATTAGTTGTGTTTAGAATATTGTTTAGAATTAAAAATATTGTATTTATTTTAGGGATTTGTTTCATGTTTTAAGATTAGGATGTTGGATCAACAAATAGAGGCTCTTTGAGATGAGAAAAATTACTCAACTTGTAGAGGGGGTTATCGCCTTAAATGAGAAAAGGAGTCATATAAAGGATGGTTTGACGTCAAATTTTGTCAAAAAAAACTTGTAAATGAGGATTTGCTAGGTTTCTCTAGAAAATAGAAACTTGTGTTGAGGGTTTCCAAGTTTCATTTACAAAACTTGTGAGAGAAGCGTTTTCAAGTTTCACCCATAAAATTTATAAGGGTAAAAGTTTCCAAATTATACTGATAAAACATGTGAGGAAGAGTTTTTAAAGTTCACTAACAAAACTTGAAAGGGAATATTTTTATGAACATGTAATATATTTTGAGATAATAAATATTTTTGTAAATGTGAACGTGAAAAGTCAAATTATATTAAATAAATTTTGTAATCTTTCTTTAATTTTATGATATTTTTGTTTATATTCTCATTACTATTGCATGTAAAAGAGAAATATATTTTTTTATTCCCATCATTAATAAAGGCCGAGTAATGAATATTGTTTTATCAAAATGGATAATAAATATAAACGTCTAGTTATTAGAATCACTAATCTTGGCAAAGATGGGGGGTCTCTTGATAGGCCTTTTGTTGTCTTTGGCTCTCCTCCTCATTCGTTATGTGAAGCTCTACGTGATGATGCTAGAGGACGTTCCTTCCTTCGTTTGTAGTCTCTTTTAATTTTCCAGTGCACCAAAAAAAAAAAAAACTATAATAGTGAGAGGTTGTCTAAAATTTGAACTATAATATTATTATTATAATTTTGATAAAATAAATAAATAAATAAATAAAACGTCCGGTTATTAAAACAATACAAATTTAACACCCAGCACCACCAACTATGTCACTACAAATTTATACCCATTGATCGTAGCCTGCCTTGGATATGAATTCCTCCGCTACGAACGGTACAGTACATCATTAATAGAAAAGAAAATATAGTTACCTAATCTAATCAGTACATCATTTATTCATCCCCAACAAAAAAACAGTACAACACTAACACGCACTACACAGTGTAGTAGTGTACAATGTATAAACGTGAATGAATAACATGGACATGGATCCATTGCAGCACGTCAGCATCTATAGCTTCCCTATCTATTTTTTATGGAGTTATTTTATGATATTTGTTTAAGAGAATATTTTTATAAATTTTATTTTTATAAAGTTATTACACAAACATACTTTACAATGATGAGATATTATTCGTTTTGAGCTTTAGTCCTCACCCTCTCAATTATTAAAGTATATTTATAATATATAAATTGTTATTTTTTATTATATTTTATTGATATGAGATTTATTTGTATCTCAACAATCTCTCATTTTTTTTTTCTGTTTGTATTTTTGGCTGCCGCTGCAGAGGATGAAAAAAATAGCATAATTTTGGCTTGCATAAGCCAGGCTACCAGCATAAGAAACGTTACAATGACTTACAAAGTAATATTATGGCTACAAATTTATAAATTTGATATATAGTTATATATAATTTTAGTATTAATTTTGAGTAAAATTTATCAATGTCATTATAATTTATATTTATATTTTTAATAATATATGAACATATATTATATTTATAATGTGAGTAAAAGTAATTTTTATTAACTTATATATGTTGACAAAATATTATATGTATGTATTTGAACATAATTTCAACAAGATTAAATCTGTTTGGATATAAAGTTATAAGCATTTGAGAGTTTCTTGATTAAAAAAGAAAATTATTTTCAATAAAAAAAAACTAAAAAAATATTTCTAAATTTGCATCAAATAAGATTGGTGTAATTTGCCGGAACTACTCCATCTAATTTCTACATAGTATATCCTTGATAGGACTAAGCTCCTAAAATTTCTAAGAAAGACAAAAAAGAAAATAACTGCAATATTTTGCTTCCAATCATTACAAGAGTATAAGCACAAAATAACTCTAATTTCTCAGGTTTCCAACATGGGCTCCCAACCCAACAGACCTAGGAAGCTTCTAGGAATTAAAAAAAAAAAAACAAAAAAAGAACTCGGCTGAAGGACCAAAGAAGATTAAACATAATCATCAAACAATTTAATTGGGCCTACGTGTGTTTCTGAAGGCCTGGTTGTAATAGTTGGGCTCGTATCAATGCTCATGCACGGAGAAACGGCTTTTGCCACAAAGCCGGAAGAAGAATATGGAATGATGGAGTTAATGCTGGTGGAAGGTGAGGTGACGACGTAAGTAAGAACACTTACTTATATAATAATATGTTAAAAATTAATAACAACTCTTAAATTAAAATAAAATATTTAGATTAAAATATTACAAATAAAATTACAAATGTATTGTCATTATTATTGTTGCTTCTATCATTATTATAGTTACTTTTGTCGTCTCAATTATCATCGTCACCACTAAATCACCCCACCTTCATCGTCGATGGCACATCATCACCGCCATATATATCATCTTTGTCACCTCATCCATTACTATCACCACTATGATTGTTGCTATCACCACAATCACTACTTTAGTAGTGGTAGTTATGGTCCTAACATTAGTGGTGGTGACAACAAAAAATAATAAATGTTGAATCCTTCCTTAATATGTGTTTTAATAAAGACAAACTTTTACTTTCAAGTTTGAATAATGAAGAGTTATCATGAGGAGTACTAACAAATTTGTTCAAGCATTTCAAATTTACTTTGTTCAGTACTTAAAAGCTTAAAATGTGTTATAGCTCAGAAGCTTCAATAGATACTATGTGAGTTGTTATGTAGCACCATGGTCTTAGTTGTGTTGATCAGTAGACAATGACTATTAATCAAAGGAGTTTAAGATGAACATTTTCTCTCAAGGAAAATAAATGTCTTGAAGACTTAACTCAGAAGTCTAGTTCTTTGAATCATTCATCAGAAAGTTTCAGTTAAAACTCAACTTTTTAGAAGATTAGTACTAAAGACTCTGCTCAAAAGGTTTGAAAAGAAGGTTGCTCTAAAGGTAAAAACTTCTAAATGAAAAGCTGACAACACCAGAAAAGGAAAGTGTAGTTGATGTCAGAAAAACTTAAAAACTACGTTAACCTCAACGAACTTACTTTGAAGGGATATAAAAAGAAGACAAAGGCTACATTTCAAAAGCAAGCAAGATCAAAGAGAGAAATCAAAACACAAGCTATCAAAGTTGCAGTTCTTGCTTCATACTTTTTTTTTAGATAACTTCACTTCTATGTTTGTTTCAATCTTTCTTAGTGGAAGCTCTAGTTAGGAGAGTCCATTGTAACCATAACAAAGTGCTAGGATACACAAACCTATTCTCTGTAAAAGTCTTTCCTACCTAGATTTGAGTTGTAGAGGTTTGGGAAGGAAGAAAAGAAGTCAACCAGGTGGTTGTAAGATCTCATAGTAGATGGCTGTGAGGTTAGGTATCTCAACAGATTGTTGAGGGAGAAATCTCAACAGGTGGCTAAGTGGGAATCACTAACAGCAAGTGGTTGTGTAATGGAGCATCTATATTAGCAAGTTGTTGATTTTTTAACTTGAACAATAGTGGATGTGATAGTGGAAAATCCCACAAAGTTATGTGAACTAGATGTTGCCAAGTTTAAGGTGAACCAATATAAAACTTAGTGTGTAATCTCTCTAACTCTACCTTCTTAATGAAGAATTTAGCTAACTACTTTAATGTATTTTTCTCTTTCATTCATATTTTTTTATTCACATAACTCAAACCTAAAATTTATGAAAAATAAATACTATTACAATATATATATATCAATAATGATTTATTTATTATTTTAAAAAATTATTACACTATATATATAACTTTTATCCTTTAAACGTACTTTTATGCATAAATTATTTAAAATGACCATTTGAATGCATCGAGAACAAAATTATATTATTTTTTCTTGATTTCCTTTTGAATATTCAATAAGGACATCATTGAGTATATAATTGTACTTTGTTAAAACATTAAAATGTTATATTTTAATATGATATTCATCGATAATTTTCTTTATTTTAGTGATAATATTTTGGTAACACTTTACTCTTTTTCTTCTTTTTTTTTTTCTAAAGTGCACAGCAAACAGTAAAATTGCAGGAAGAAAAAAATTTGCTCAATTAAAGGAGAAAATGCTAAAAAAATTGAAGTATGAAGGTATGTAAGGTCATGCTTCTATGATGCATGGTTGTGCTTTTAAATGAAGCACACTCCATATGCACGGCTATGATAAGTACAACCATGCTCAATAATATTGAAGGTCATGCTACCTTTAGGATGTTCGAAGCACACCCTCCTCTAAATGAAGTACTCGCATGTGTCTAATGCCTACATTGAAGCACGATCGTGCTCACTCTTATGCCTGGTCATGCTTATCATGTGCATGATTGTACTTACTCACATGCATGACCGTGCTTAAGTGTTTGTCTTGAATTTTATTTTGTATAAATAGGGATATCCCGAAACATCGTAGGCATTCAGTTTTCTATCAAATTTCCTCTATAATCAGTTTTTCTTTCTTGTATCTGTTATTGAGATTTTGTAAGAGGTTAAAGGCCAAACCTTCAATAAAGGATTATTCCAATTGTTGTTAATTCTTTTCTTTATTTAATTATGGATTCTCTAACCACATGTGACTATTTCTCTCATTCTAGGTGTAATAGTCCGGACAAATTAGAATGAGAGAGATCTAAAGATTTATACAAGTATGAGATTGTACGATTGAGGATGACTTTAAGGAATTAATTTATACTACCTATACCAACAAGATCCATTATTTACTTTTCGGTAGCTCATCACAGAAGAACTTCATAGTTAAACGTGTTTCGCTTAGAGTAATTTAGGGATGGGTAACCTTTTAGAAATTTTCTCAGAAAGTATGCGAGTGAGGACAAAGCACGTTGAAAAGTCTTGTGTTGGTTAGTAGGGTCAATTGTTGATCCTAGAACCGAATGAACATCTCTAAAAGGGCTACCCACAGAGGGTTTTTATTAGTGAATGATTTTGATCAATGAGAAGTTGTGTGAAGTATCATGAAGTGAAGTCACTAAGATGTCAAATATGAGGAGTGTTACACTAGGGTTGTGATGTAATTGTTCCTTGAGAACCACTAATGATAAATTCATGAATTTCTTGTTGTTTAAATTGTTGTATTATTTTATTGCTTCCAATTCTTATTCAAGTTAATGACAAGTTTCATGATCAAACTCTTTTGAATAAAGGAACCCTAAAGTAATAGAATTATTGTAAAATTGGCATAATCAAACTATTTTCATAATTTCCAATTAAATTACATGCAAATGCTTTGTTTTTAGAATAAATCACTTACAATCAATTTTGGTTTTTCTTAAAGTAAAGATTGTTAGTTTCTTGGAACCATATGGTTGTTGACAATTTCAAAAGTATAATTGACAACAATGATTTGTAATTCATGAGTTTTATCTTGAGGGTTTGGAAATAATAAGTCATAATCCTAGGACTTTTCACCTTTTAATTTTAAGTAATAATCTTTCTATCAATAAATCTCTACTTATTCAAACTACTAAAAATTAATAGTAAATTGGTAATTGTTTGAACCCAACCTTTTTGGATTTAATATCTAGACTTTGTCAATTGTTACTACCGTGGTGAGGTACGATTGCCTTAAGTTTATTTTACACGCAACACACTCTATCGTGCTTAGAACTAAGGGTGAGATCAATGGGTCAAGTTGGGCCGAGTTCATCCTTGTTCAAACCCAACTCGATTTTTTTGCTAGACCATTTTCTAAAATCCAAAACCCAACCAATGCCTGAAAATATATGGGACAAAATCAGGTCAACCAAACTTTGATACACTATATTAATTTTAACATTATATATAGTTAAATTGTAAATTAAAAGAAGTTTAAAACTTAAATTAAGGTATATTTTATAATATGTATTTTTTAAAATAATCTCAATATAAATATAGTATTATGCTATAAAAAATATTGTTAAATAAATAAATCTTTATTATTAATACACAATAACTCAATACAACCTATAACTGTTAAGAGAATATTATGTTAGAAACGAATGACACAATCCAAGAAGGGGGGTGAATTGGATTCTATGACCCTTTAAAAATTTCAGAGTATTTAGGATCTTTATTTCACTTAAACTTTTCTAAGACTGAATTTTCAAATGAAGCTTCTTTAAAGACTTGCTATGAAAGAATGAATTCTATATGCTTTCTTGATTACAAAATAATGAGGTTCAAATGTAATGCTTTTATTCAGATTAAACCATCAATATTCACACACACATGTTAATCAAGAATTATCTTCTTTACTATTCTACTAAGAAATTACTCAGAGTAAAAGATAAAGGTAGAAGAAGATTGCACAAGTCTTTTATACTAGTTCAGCCACTCCACATGTGACCTACATCCAGTCCTCAATCAGCACCTGATCAAGATTTGTTCCACTATCTCAAATGAAGAAGGTTTACAAGCACACCACACATGCATATACTTCAACACTAAAGATAACCATTTTCTTGACCCCGAGAAAGCACCCCTTGTAGAAACCCACTACAAGAAACCTTACCACTTGAGAAACCCTTCTCAAGATTTTACAAATATTCACAAAGAATAAAGGAATGAATTCACCTGGAATTGAGAAGCAAATCTTAATCTTCCCCTTTCAAGAATGTGATGATGATGATGATCTTTTCAAAGTTTTTCACAAACGTTTTTCTTCTTGGATTCACTAAGAAATCTCTCCAAGATGGTCACAAAGACTCCACAAAAACGCTTTTCTCAATTTGATTATCAGTTCTAACTCATGTCTGAAGTTTCTAAAAGTTCAAACTATTTATAAAAGTCTCAGACCCAGATAATCGATTATTTTAAAGAATAATCGATTATTTTGTTCTTCAGGTTTTCTGGAAACCAACCAAGAACAATATAATCGATTATTTTGCTGGATAATTGGTTATTCCAGAGAGTTATTTTTGGGATAATCGATTATTTGGCAAATAATCGATTATTGCAGCAAGGCATCCCATTTTTCCTATTGCTAGAATAATCGATTATATTTAACGATAATCGATTATTTTGAGTTAGTTTCTAAAACTTCGTTTTAAGTCTCAAAATAACTTTCTAATCTCCTTAACTCATCATCATACACTCTCTACTTAGCTTAGATATATATTTTTCTCATGCACACAGCATACACAACAAACTAAATCATTTAAGACAATTTATACACTAATCACTATTACATAGCATTTTCTTTGACATTTTCTTTGACTTTGTTTTTGTGCTTCTAAGTTGTTTAAGTTGTTGTTGTTTGTAGTTGCCCTTGACACACATCTTGTGATCATTAAAACTCCTTCAAGCTTCAAGCTCCTTTAAGCTCAACAATCTCTCCCTTTTTGATGATAACAACCCGTGACTCAAATCATAACAGTCCAAGCTATTGTGCTTCAACCTTTCCAACCATTGTGCCTTTAATTCCAACATACAAAACCTGCACAATACACACACACAAGCACAATACCTGCAAAACAACAACTATACACACAGAACAACCTTTTCTCCCCCTTTGGCATTATCAAAAACAAATCAAGCTATGTTTCACAATATAAGCCATATGCACATTCAATCTTTGTGAACAAAAATATCCAAATCAGAACCATTTGCTCAGCAATATGAATTGATTACCAGCTATAGACCACAATTCAGAATAATTCAATCCAAAACAAAACATTATGATCATCAATCAACCATGGCTCATTAAAAATATGACAATTAAAAATAGAACATCAACACATATATGCTCAAAAACAGAGCATCATTACCAGCTATCCAGATCACAATTTGGAATCACAAAAAAGCCACGATATCAGTAATATACACTTCAAATTTTACCAGAAATTAATTGTTCAACACCATAAAGCAGATAAATTGTTCCAAACTTAGACTATTTCAACCAAATTGAACTTAAAAATCCAAAAACAGAATTAAAAAAAAACTAATTAAAACTAAGCATCAGAATAGAACAGGAATCAATCTTCATCCTCCGGTATGCCAAGGTGAGTCTTGAGTAGCTTTACCTCATGATCAAGTTCATCAAACCTGTCAAGAATACCAGAAAACAAAGATTCATGTCTTCTTGACATGTCCATCACCGCATCAAGTTTATTTATGATGATTTGCTCAAAGGGTGAAAACGGTTTCGGCTCCGCTTCTGGCTCCCTGCCAGGTTCAACTTCCACCTGTGGTGGCTGATCCTCATCATGTGACGGAACACCGTCTTCATCGGTTGTCGGTTCAGGGGTCGGGGGTACATCTCCTTTGAACACCCATTTGTCTTCCTGTTTAAGCATCCCCATGTGATGCAAAGAAGACTTCTCAATCTTGTTCGAAGCATGTAAAATTATTTTTCTTTCCCCTGTTAACTCCACACCTGTATTTTCAAAATTTTTTGACAACAACAGAGCATACGGAATCGGTCCATCTTCCTTCTGCCTAGCCTTTCACATACAATCATTAACGACTGATACCCAATCAATCTTTATTTTCTTTTTAATCACGTGCATCAACAGAATGTCATCTCTTGACATTTGAGCATGGTTATATAACCGAGGTTTCAACATCCAAGCAATAATGAAAGAAATTAAACGGAAATTCTTTTTCATACCTCCCGCCAGGAATTTGTCATAGTTGGTATTCACCGGGTTCCTTTGACAGTCCCGGAAGGTAGTCAGCTCTTCAAAATCCCCAAAATTGAAAGGTTGGGGTTTCTCTTGTCCCGTGCCACTCAGCCCCGCAGCAGCCTCCAACGTCGGCCCGTCCAACTTAATCAACTTTCCTTTCACCATCGATTGCATGATGCCCTCATTGCTTATGGCAAAGCAGAGGAATAACCTGATCAACTCAGGATAATAGGGACCCTCCATCTCCAAAAACTTTTTCAGTCCTTGGTGCTCTAGAAGGGTTGGGAAACTGAAACCCTCATTCTTAAACCATTCAAGCTTAAGAGTCTTCGGAGGAATGATTATCCGACCAGTGTACCACTCAAAATAATATTCTTGAGTCTTCTTATCTGGAAACCACTTTGAAATCAGCTGCCCAGAGGGTAGAGGACGTTTTCTCCCCCTCACTTCAAGCTTCTTAGGTCTCTTTGATGAAGATGCCATGGGTGGGTATTGAAGAAGATGAAGAAAATGAAAGAGTTGAGAGAGTTAGGGTTTCTGGGTTTGAGAGAAAATGAGAGAAGATGAGAGAAAATGAGGTTTTAAGAAGTTTTGCCCTAACAACTTCTGAGTGGGGAGTTTTAGGAGGTTCCAAGGGTTTGGCGCGTAACCGTTTAAACGTTTAAGGAATTTCAAAAAACTGCCCATATAATCGATTATTTATGCAAATAATCGATTATTTGCATCAGCAAAATCCCTTTAAAACACAATCTGATATAGATAATCGATTATTTTCAAGATAATCGATTATTACAGAAAGTAATTTCTCCTAACACAGCCCAGATAATCGATTATTTGTAAGATAATCGATTATTCTAGTGGCCTTTCAGATTTCACTTCTCAGATAATCAATTATTTTCCAAGATAATCGATTATTACCGTGACTTTTTAGATTCTTCTTGCCAGATAATCGATTATTACCCAAATAATCGATTATTGTCATGGGATTACTTAAAATAATCGATTATATTTTAAGATAATCGATTATTCCAGAGAAGTTAAGTTTTGCTTCTCAGAAATTTTAACCTTTCAAATTCCACTAAGTCTAATTTGCCACTTGAATACTCTCTTCTAAACATCTCTAACTATCACTCTCAAAGTATAATCAATTCAAACATGATTCATTGATTATTCCTAATTCAATTCTCAATTGATTGAATCTTTCCCTTGGTAGAGGTTTTGTAAAAATATCAACTAATTGTTTGCTTGTCTCTACAAACTCTACAGCACAATCATTCCTTTGAACATGATCTCTCAAAATGTGGTGTCTTATCTCAATATGTTTTGTCCTAGAGTGCAAAATTGGGTTTTTGGTCAAATTTATTGCACTTGTGTTGTCATACCTTAAAGGTATTTTGTTCAGCTCAACTCCATAATCTCTTAATTGTTGCTTCATCCAAAGAATTTGAGCACAACAACTTCCAGCAGCTATATACTCAGCCTCAACTGTACTTAAAGCAACACAAGCTTGCTTTTTGCTATGCCATGAAACAAGTGCACTACCTAGTAGGTGACAAGTTCCACTTGTGCTTTTTCTATCTAGTCTACACCCAGCATAGTCTGAATCTGAGTAGCCTATCAGACTTAGTGAGACTCCCTTTGGATACCACAAACCTACATTGGTTGTTCCTTTCAAATACTTAAGAATTATCTTCACACTCTTCATGTGAGATTCTTTTGGATTAGCTGAAATCTTGCACATAGGCACACAGCAAACATTATGTTAGGCCTACTTGTTGTCAAGTACAAGAGTGATCAATAATGCCTCTATACTTTGAACAATCAACACCTATTCCTTTCTCATCTAAGTCAAGATTGCAATTGTTTGATATAGGTGTGGCAGCCTCTTTACACCCTTCCATACCAAACTTTTTCAGAAGTTCATTGCAATACTTGCTTTGACTTATGAAAATTCCATCATGCATTTGTTTGATTTGCAAACCCAAAAAGAAAGCGAGCTCTCCCATCATTGGCATTTCAAATTCTCCTTGCATAGTTTTAGCAAATTCTTTGCATAGAGAGGTAATTGTAGATCCAAATACAATATCATCCACATAGATTTGTACATACATTGTATCATTTTTAAACTTCTTGACAAACAATGTATTATCCACCTTCCCTCTTTCATAGTCATTCTAAGTCAAAAATTTGCTTAACCTGTCATACCATGATCTAGGAGCTTGCTTCAAGCCGTAGAGTGCCCTTTTGAGCTTATACACATGATTAGGATTCTTAAAGTCCACAAAGCCTGGTAGTTGTTCCATATACACTTCCTCTTGTATTAACCCATTGAGGAAAGCACTTTTCACATTCATTTGATAAAGCTTGAAATTCTTTATAGAGGAATAAGCAAGAAGTAATCTAATGGCTTCTATCCTTGCTACAGGGGCAAAAGTCTCATCATAGTCAATTCCCTCTTCTTGATTATATCCCTTGGCCACTAGTCTTGCCTTATTTCTTAGAATTATCCCAGATTCATCAAGCTTATTTCTAAAAACCCACTTAGTTCCAATAATTGGATAATCTTTTGGTAATGGCACTAAATCCCATACTTCATTTCTTTCAAACTGATTTAGTTCCTCTTGCATGGCCATTAACCAATCTTCATCTTTTAGTGCTTCATCAATGCTCTTAGGTTCAACTTGTGACACAAATGCCATAGTGTTGCAAATATTTTTAATAGCACTCCTAGTTGAGACTCCCTTACCAATATTTCCAATTATGTTATCCATTGATAAGTCTCTAGAAGTTTTCCATTCCTTGGGCAATTGTTCACTTGTTTCCCTTACTTTCTCATGTGACTGACTCTCCTTAGGCTCTTCATTTGGTTCATTCTCCAGTAGGGGTTGATCAAGCAACTCAGTTAAGTATTCAATTTCAATTTTCCTTGTCTCTTGTTTATTTGACTCATCAAATACCACATGGACAGACTCTTCTACAACTAGAGTTCTCTTGTTATAGATTCTATAAGCTTTACTATTTGTAGAGTATCCTAGAAATATTGCCTCATCAGCCTTTGCATCAAACTTTCCAAGTTGCTCTTTCCCATTGTTCAGCACATAGCACTTACACCCAAACACTCTAAAGTATGAAATGTTAGGCTTCCTTCCATTGTAAATTTTATAGGGTGTTTTCTTTAATATGGGTCGGATCAGAACTTTGTTTAACACATGACAAGTTGTGTTAATCGCATCAGCCCAAAAATATTTAGGCAATTTTATTTCATTCAACATTGTCCTAGCAAGTTCTTCTAAGGACCTATTTTTCCTCTCAACCACCCCATTTTGTTGAGGTGTCCTAGGTGCTGAGAAATTATGGTTTATCCCATGTTCCTGACAGAATTTTTGAAACATTAGGTTTTGAAACTCACCTCCATGATCACTTCTTATAGAGGTGATGTTTGAACACTTCTCATTTTGAACAAGCTTAGCAAATTTTCTAAAGGCATTAAAAGCATCATTTTTGTTTGCAAGAAACATAACCCATGTGTATCTTGAGTAGTCATCAATAATTACTAAACCATAGTAGTTTCTACCTAAGCTCATGGTTCTTGAAGGACCAAACAAATCCATGTGAATTAATTGCAAAGGTCTAGTTGTGGAAATCTGATTTTTGCTTTTAAAGCTAGCCTTCATTTGCTTGCCCTTTTGACAAGCATCACATAGTTTGTCCTTACCAAACTTGAGTTTAGGTAGACCAATCACTAATTCTTTCCTACTCAACTTATTCAAATGATCCATATGAATATGTGCAGCTCTCCTATGCCAAAGCCATATGTTTTCTTCTTGAGTTATTAAGCACTTAGTGTTTGAAATTGCTAGAGTGTTCTAAGTCAAGCATGTATATATTGTCAATTCTTTTTCCTATGAATCTGATTTCTTTAGTCTTTTTGTCACATATCAAGCAACATGTATTATCAAATTCAATTTTAAAGCCTTTATCACTTAGTTGACTTATACTCAGCAAATTATGTTTCAAACCATCAACAAGCAATATATTCTCAATCAATGTTTGAGATGAGGGATTACCAACATTGCCATGGCCAAGAATTTTTCCTTTGTTTTTGTCACCATAGTTAACATACCCTTCATTCTTCAATTTCAGACTTGAGAATTTTGAAGGATCCCCAGTCATATGCCTTGAGCAGCCACTATCAAGATACCAAAGTAGATTCTTGGCCCTCAAGCATTCCTACAACAAAGATTTAAAGGAAAAATTTAGGTACCCATGTGAAGGGTCCTTATAGGTTAGTTCTCAGCCTTTGACTCTTTTCAACCCAAGTCATCTCTCCATTTGGAACTCCATATTTTCTAGAATAGCAGTTCATAATTGTATGGCCTCTTTTACAGCAATAAAAACAAGTTGTTTGTCTAGAAAAGTTGCTTTTAAATTTTCTAAAATCTTGGTTTTTCTTAAAAGCTTCTTTCTTTGACTTAAATGGCATGCTCATGCTTTGATTAAAACCAAGTCCACTCCTATCAAAAATGTTTCTTTGATTTCCCAAAAGAATATTTAAGTTTGCATTCCCATTAGTGAACTTTGCAAGAGTAGATTTTAAATCAGCATTTTCTTTTTCAAATGTCTTGCAATTTTCACAAACATCTTTTGACGAGGTGGGGTTTTCACAATGAGTTTCACTAAAGTTAAACATAGTTTGAAGATTTTCATGCTCATGCTTCAAATCCTCGAGCTCTTGTTCACCTTTAATTAAAGCATTTTCATACCATTTCAGCTTGTTTTTCAACTTTGAATTTAAGGCTCCTAATTTGACAGCTTCTTCATGAATTTGTATAAAAGCTTCTTGGAGTTGATCATAGTCCGGATTGGATTCAAGGTCAGAATCACTTACAATTGTGTCTTGGTCAGCTCCATCCATCAAGCACAAGTTGTTCTCCTCACATTCGGATTCATCACTTGTTGTGCTTGAGTCATTATCTTCCCAAGCAATGTAGGCTCTCTTCCCTTTTTCACTTCTCTTGGTTTTCTTCTCCTCTTGTTGCTTCTTCAAGAGGTTAGGGCACTCAGCTTTCATGTGTCCTGGTTTTCCACATTCAAAGCAATTGAAGGAGGATGTGTTTGCTTCCTCTTTCTTGTTTGTCTTCTTATTGAATTTGTAGGGGGGATTTTTCTTTCTCCTTATGAATTTTCTGAACTTCTTCACCAGCAAGTTGAAGTTCTCAGTTTCGAAATCATCGGATCTTTATTCTTCACACATCTCTTTTCCTTTGGCAGATTTCAAGGCTTTCAATGACACTTCTTTGCCTTTCTTATCCTACTGCTCATGTTCATCAAATATGTGCAGTTTTTGCTGATGCTCTCTCAGCTTTCTAAAGAGAGTAGCAAGTGTCAAGGAGGTCAAATACTTTGATTCTTCAATGGCTGTCACCTTTGCTTGCCATGATCTGTCCAAGCATTGCAGCACTTTTAAATTCAGCTCTTCTTTCTCAAATTTCCTGCCAAGGTCAACAAGGTGATTTATCAAGTGTGTAAATCTCTTTTGAAAATCAGAAATAGATTCACCATTTTGCATTCTAAACGGATCATATTCTCTTATGAGAGTATGTTTTCTTGATCTCTTTACATCACTTGTTCCTTCATGAGTGACTTGCAAAGTGTCCCACATTTCTTTAGCAGATATGCATTGTGAAATTCTAAAAAATTCATCAATAGACAATGCGGATGCAATGATGTTTTTGGCTCTCTTGTCATGTTGGGCTCTTTTCTTTTCCTCATCACTCCACTCACTCCAATGTTTTTCTTTAATCTCATCACCATCTTTTTTCATGGGGATATAGGGTCCATTTTCTATTGCATCCCATACAGCAATATCAATAGCTTCAATGAAAATTCTCATCCTAATTTTCCAGTAGACATAGTTTTCACCATTGAAAACAGGAGGTCTATGAATAGACACACCCTCACCATAGGGTAGGTTGTTGTTGGTCATTTTTGAAATCTTGAATAACTCTCAAGAACCTTGCTCTAGATACCAATTGTTAGAAAAGAATGGCACAATCCAAGAAGGGGGGTGAATTGGATTCTATGACCCTTTAAAAATTTCAGAGTATTTAGGATCTTTATTTCACTTAAACTTTTCTAAGACTGAATTTTCAAATGAAGCTTCTTTAAAGACTTGCTATGAAAGAATGAATTCTATATGCTTTCTTGATTACAAAATAATGAGGTTCAAATGTAATGCTTTTATTCAGATTAAACCATCAATATTCACACACACATGTTAATCAAGAATTATCTTCTTTACTATTCAACCAAGAAATTACTCAAAGAAAAAGATAAAGGTAGAAGAAGATTGCACAAGTCTTTTATACTGGTCCAGCCACTCCACATGTGACCTACATCTAGTCCTCAATCAGCACCTGATCAAGATTTGTTCCACTATCTCAGATGAAGAAGGTTTACAAGCACACTGTCGCCACCGGCCCGAAACGGACTTTCGGCATTCGCGAAGGATGGTTGGACTCGTTTATTTGTTTAAAAAAAATGTGGATTGCTAGAATGACTTATTCTCAAACTGAGACCTCATCAAACGAGCAATTTTATTAAAAGGCTCACCAATCCATATTAATCCCAAGCGGGACCCTCCATGGATTAGTGGTTTTCGCAAAAGGAGGGTTCGTGGAGTCGCCACCAATGTTTTACTCAAAACATTGGAAAAAGGGATAAGGCAATTGATTTAAAAATCAACTTTGGCCACTACAACCAGAGTTGGGTAAGGGAGTCGGTTACGCGTGGGGAAGGTGTTAGCACCCCACGGCGCCCCTTTCGGGTTCCCTATGACAGATTATTTTTAAAAGAACAGTATAAAATTACTAAATTACCCCTATTTATTCTAAGCAATTATAAATTGACTATCTACATGATGACAGTTTAAATATGCACACAGAAAGCAGTAAAAGGAAGGATTGAAGGGAAACCTCTTGAAGCGTGCTTTTATATATTGCAAAGAACTGGGAAGCGTTTTGGCGTTCCCTCGCTCTACAAGCCCGCTCCTCGCTCTCCTAGAACAAAATTTTAACTAAGGGAATCAAAAAGATTTCCCCTCGACTAGGTTCGATCCTCAAGCAAAATGGCTTGGGGCTCAAGAACTTCGTCGGATCAACTCTCCGAGTGATTTCTAGGGCAGAACACTGCTCAAAAACCCCAGAATACTCAAGGAGAGGGTTGAAACTATCTAAAAAAGTGTGGAATGACGTCCAATTGACGTCATATTTATAGGGAATAGGCGCAATACGGCCTACAGGGGCAATACGGCCGTATTGAAATTTTTGAACTTCAATACGGTCGTATTGAAGTTCAATACGGTCGTATTGAAATTCAGAAATTTCAATACGCCCGTATTGAGTTCGCTGCGGTTGTATTGAAGTGTCAATACGGTCGTATTGACTTCAGTACGGCCGTATTGAAGTTTCAGAAACTTCAATACGCCGTATTGAGTTTCGCTGCGGCCGTATTGAAGCTTCAATACGGCCGTATTAAGTTCAGTACGGCCGTATTGGGCTTTTTCCCTCCACTTCTTTATTTTGAGCTATTCTAAGACCTCTAGACCTACAGAGAACCCTCCTAGGGCCTTCGAGGAGTCCTTCTGGCTGATTATCCTTCAGTCTTCGAGAGTCTTCAAGCTTTATTTCCGACCCGGACAATTTTAGGGGTCTACAGCTGCCCCCCCTTTACTTAGTCGGACGGCCTTTTGGTGTATCGGCTGACAAGTAAAGGAGTTGACCCAATTGTCCGGGTATTGTGCCGACCTTCTGACTTGTAGCGTCTTCCGGTGGAAAAATGTTGAGTAGCCTCTCCAGGTGGGTGCATACCTCGGCGCTTCTGACATCCTCGGTAGCTGAGTTTACCTTCTCCAAGGTCAACTTCACTCGACGCCCGAGCCGGAAGTTTGGACATCGACGCGCCTCTGATGACGCTGATGGTTGAGTACCGCCTCTCCAGGCTTAGCTTCACTCTTTGTTCGAGCCGGAAGCTAAGTATCCTTGTGACGACGGTGAGCAGTGTGAGCTTTGCCTCTCCAGGCCTTGCTTTGCTTGTTGCCCAAGCTGGAAGCTGTAAGTACCGTCTCTCCAGGCTTAACTTCACTCTTTGTTCGAGCCGGAAGCTAAGTACCCTTGTGACAACGGTAAGCAGTGTGAGTTTTGCCTCTCCAGGCCTTGCTTTGCTTGTTGCCCAAGCTGGAAGCTGTAAGTACCGTCTCTCCAGGCTTAGCTTCACTCTTTGTTTGAGCCGGAAGCTAAGTACCTTTGTGACAACGGTAAGCGGTGAGTACCCCTTTTCCAGAGATAGCTTCGCTCATTGCCCGAGCCGGAAGCTGCATACCTCCGTGTTTGTGACGACGGGGGTAGCGTGAATATCTCCTTTCCAGGGATTCGTGATGATTTTGTCTCCACAGTCCACGATGCTGCTTCGACGGTTTGATTTTGGTGCCACTGAGGGCTGGATAACGCAGGGATCCGTCTAGGGGATGTGCAATCATTCATAGGTTCCTGTGCCCCAACTTGCATTGTATTGTTGGTACCCATTGAGGAATTTCTGTTTCCTTGGGGTGTAGACACAGATGCTCTTCTTGAATTGAGCGATGCCTTATGTTTGGCTGACGTCCTTTGACGTTGGTGGAGTATCCCGGTTATCTTTATTCGGGTATCTCTTTTGGGTTTTCTGATTTTGGTCGCCTCTGTGTAGGCTGTTATCCGCTGGGGATTCTGTCGTTGATTTTGATTAGCCTCTTCTGTTAGGCGTATCAGCTCGACGTTCAATGATTGGCTAAAAAGCCAAATTCCACTTGGGGAATTGTTATTGATTTTTTTTTTTTTTTTTTTTTTTTTGGGTTTTCCTTTTTGAAGAAGTGCCTCTTGTGTAGGCGACTGGGGATTTGAAGTTCAGTGTTCGGCTGAGTGCCAGATTCCGCTTGGGGAATACTTATTGATATTTTTGATTTTTTTCTCTTTTTGCAGGGATGCCTCTGAGTAGGCGATTGGGGAATGAGGGATCTTATGTATCCCAGAGTATTATTTAGGAAGCCTCTGCAGGCTTAGCCTCACTCAACACTTGAGTTGGAGAGCTATCTTCACTGAGGAAGTGTTAAGTCCTTTGACTTGTATATACTGTTTGGATGATCGCACTTCCATTGGGGATTGCGTCGATTTTTCTTTGATAGCTCTCGCTGGGGATTCGTTCCATGAGCTTGAGCTGAGGTTCCCTCTGGGGAGTATTATTTCTGCGAGCCTCTCCAGGCTCAGTTATTCTGCATACTGTGGAGGATGTGGAGTATTATTTTGGTAAGCCTCTCCAGGCTTAGTTATTCGGTACAAATTGTTTGTTGGATTTTCTATATCCTTGCCTTTTTTATTTTCGGCTTTTTCTGTATTTTGCCTTTTCTTCTGATTTGGCTTTTTCTGTATTTTGCCTTTTTTATGTTTTTGGCTTTTGCTGTACAGAAATTAAAAGTGCTAAAGAAATTAAATTCAGTTATTATGAGAGAGTATTATTTCGACAAGCCTCTCCAGGCTCAGTTATTTTGTAGGAGTATTATTTCGGCAAGCCTCTCCAGGCTCAATTATTCTGAAGGAGTATTATTTCGACAAGCCTCTCCAGGCTCAATTATTCTGTACGAGTATTATTTCGGCAAGCCTCTCCAGGCTCAATTATTCTGAGAGAGTATTATTTCGGCGAGCCTCTCCAGGCTCGGTTATTTTGAGAGTATTCTTTCGGCAAGCCTCTCCAGGCTCAGTTATTCTGTATGATGCTGTTGATTTTCTGAATCTTTGTATTTTGCTTGCTGCTGTCATACACAAGCAATTTTCTATTTTTCTATTTTATGCGGTTGCCTCATGATAAGGTCTTTGAATGTGCAACTAATGTGTGTGTGATGCACAAATGCAATACAATTTTTTTTTTGTTCATTTATTTAGAAAAGTGAGTGGCTCTCCCTATCCTCTTCTTCTTGGAGGACTTTCTGTCATTGACGCGAGGGAGTATTTTTGTGAGCCTTTATGCAGGAGATTATGGATTTTACAGGAACCCCTCCAATTTTCTTTTATTGACCGATTAATAATGGAATTTCGTACAATTTTTATGAAAAACCAATTCAGAGGCATAATCACATGGTCAAGAAAGAAAAGAAACAAATGGATATTTTTATTGATATTCACAAGTGTTTTTACAGAAAGATATACAGAAGGAAATTTCTGAAGAATGGCTGGCCAAGGTAGGCTATACATTTTTGGCTTAAACAATTATATCTGTAATTGTCGCTCTTCCCGTTCCCCTAATCGTTTCGGGTGAGATGCCTGAGCCAGGAGTGTAGATACTGCAAGACGCTTGCTTCTAGAAGATTATCACTTGAACCGCCTTTCGATTTTCGGTTCAAGTGATCGTTGCTTGCTTTGTTTTTATATCTTATTCTTTTGCCCCTAACTTTTGCTTAGGACGTATCCTAACGGGGTAAATTTGCCTTTGTTTTGCCTAGTACCCTTGTACTGGCAGGCTTTTTATTTTGCCCTAACTTTTGCCTAGGATGCCCTTTTTGGGTTTTCATCCTAGCGGGCCTATGCAAGCAACGTCTTCAAGCATAGTACTTCTTTACCACGTCAGCGTTGACTGGGTATCGAAGTTCTTCTCCATCCATGTCTATGAGGATTAATGCTCCTTTTGAGAAAGCTCGCTTTGCCACATACGGTCCTTCGTGATTTGGGGCCCACTTTCCGATTTTGTCCTTTTGAGTTGATAGTAATTTCTTCATTACCAACTCTCCCTCATGGTAGACTCGAGGGTGGACTTTCTTGTCAAGAGCCTTTTTGATCTTCCTCTGATAGGCTTGACCATGGCATATGGCGTTCAGCCGTTTCTCTTGGATAAGGTTCAACCGGTCGTATCGGCTTTGAACCCTTTCTGCCTCGGAAAGTTTTGCTTCCATGATTACCCTTATATAAGGTTTTTCGACTTCGACGGGTAGAACTGCCTCCTGAAGTCCTATAACCATGAAGAGCAAAGGGTAATATCTCGTGTCAGTCTTTAAATGAGACAACCATCTTTTGCACTATTTTCTTGATGTTCTTTTTGGTTGCCTCGACTGCCCCATTCATCTTTGGCCGATATGGGGAAGAGTTGTGGTGTTGGATCTTGAATTCTTGGCTCAGTTCTTCCACCATTTTGTTGTTCAGATTAGATCCATTATCAGTGATGATTTATTTCTTCATGCTTCCACTAGATTATTCCAAAATCTTTTGGGACAAGAGAGAAAAGAAGGAAGGGATATATTTTCAAAAGTTTGTGTTTTAGAGGGGATTATTTTTCAAAAATGGTTTTTGTAAGAATGTTTGGCCAAGGTGGGCTTATGTGTTTAGGCTTGTTTGATTAAACACTTATGAGGTTAAGCACATCTTTGTTATTAATGATTGTACTTTGACAACTTGGATAGCTTTTCTTGAGCCCCTTGTTGAATTCAATTGATGGTACCATCATGGATTTATTTTGTTTTTTGATTGTCCTTATTTTTGCCTAAAACACCCTTTTGTGGCGTTTTAGCGGACCTTTGATTTTGTTTATTTTTGTAACCCTAACTTTTGCCTAGGTCACCCTTTCGTGGGATTCCTAGCGGGTCTTTTGCTCTTATTTTTGCGCAGTCCCCTTTTTGGGTTTCCTGCCGAGCTTCTTTTATTTTGAAAGATTTCTTTTTACCCATGATGGCACTTGTCGAGGCCAAGGGAAAGTGCTCCAAGTTGTCACACACACTTCCATATAAAAATGATGTGGGTTTATTATTATTAAGATGATTTTAACCTCATTCATGTTTATTCAAACAGGGTTAAAAAAATGTGGTTTAGAATTTTATTATAAGCAAGAAAAGAAGCAATGAGAAAGAATGATTTTATTATAATCATAGTGGAAACATGTGTCCTTATTTCATCACTGATAAGGGTCCCAGTGTTGACCTCTTTTATCTCTCGGCCATGCCCCAAATTCACAGTCTCCAATTTCTCTTGACGAGTTGGAGTAAGCGAGCTTCTCGTTTTAGCAGTCTTTGCAGATCCGGAGAGATGGTCTCCTCATCACTCTCCAACTCAACCCATTCACTTTTGGATCCCGGTCAGAGCGAACAATTACAGACATAATTATTTTATTGGTTCTGTTTAGGTTTAGAATTTATTAATGTTAATGGGGAAAGAGAGAAAAGAATAAAAAGAGAATAATGTGTGAAATATGCCTCTTTATTGATATATGTATGTAAAACTGTACAAAAACCCTTATTTACATGAAAAGGTTCTCATGATCTTGGGTACTGATCATGAGTCCCTAAAAGAGAAATATGAAGGGGCCCTATCGTGGCTTGTTCTTCTCTCTACTCCTGCTTTGGTAGAGGATTCTTGCTCACGTCGGGCGCTGTTGAATCAAAAGTGATCCACCCTGCATCGATAAGGTCTTGGACCTTATTTTTGAGAGCTCTACATTTCTCCGTTGAATGCCCCGATGCCCCCGAATGGTATAGACATTTGTCTTGCGATTTGTACCAATAGGGGTGAGGTGGATCAATCTTCTTTAGTGGAACGTAAGCTAGAAGTTTGGCTTCTACTAGCTTCGGCAGGAGATCGCTGTAGGTGGTCGGAAGTTTATCAAACTTCTTCACAGGGGTGAATTGCGACTTTCCTGACTTCGAAGTGGAAGAAGATGAAGAAATATTTACGGCATTGACTCCTCCCTCCTTCTTCTTCCCGTAGGTCTTCTTGGCTTCAAATGATTGGGAAAGCCCAGCTAGCTTCCCACTTTTCAGCCCTTGTTCCACTCTTTCGCCAATGGTGATGATGTCCGAGAAGAGTGTTGTCGTGTTCCCTATCATCTTGTCATAATAGGGACCGGTCAACGATTTTATGAATAGGGACACCGTCTCCTTATCCGACAGCGGGGGCTCTATTTGTGCCGCCAACTCCCTCCATCGTTGGGCGTACGCCTTGAAGGATTCATCATTTGTCTTACTCAAGGCTTGAAGATCGGACCTATCGGGTGTTAGGTCGATGTTATATTTATAGCGCTTGAGAAAAGCGTCGGCCAACTGCCTCCATGTGCACACTTGACTTCCATCCAGCTGCATATACCAATTGAGTACGGTGTCAGCCAAGCTCTCTTGGAAGCAATGGATCAAGAGCTTTTCATTGGTAGCATATGCAGCCATTTTTCGGCAATACATGGTGAGATGACTTTTGGGGCAAGTCGATCCCACATATTTTGGGAAATCGGGCACTTTGAATTTGGGAGGGAATTGGATGTCCCTCACCAAGCACATGTCAGCGGCATCTTTGATGTCGAAATCATACCCCTCCATAGCCCTTAGCCGATCCTCGAGGGCGTGGAATTGTTCTTTTGAAACTTCGGGCTCTTTAATCATGATTCCAGCCCCAATAGGTATGGCATGTGGAGGATCTTCTTCATGCTCTTCCTCCTCTCCCTCATGATGGGACCCATGGTCACTGTGATGAGATCCATGAATGTTATGGTGACGCATGAGTTCCAACATTTGCGCCATCTGCTCTTTGAGCTGTGAAAGCTCGGTCGTGAGCTTCTTGTTTTGTTCCTCTAGCGCTTCCATTTTCTTGATTTTCTTTGCGCGTGTGAAGACAGAGAGATGACCAGCCACTTTCTAAAATGAATGTTTATTCTAATTAGCTTATTTATGATATGAATACACTCTTGATGTGAGCTTGATAATCTTTCATCTTTGAGGCGCTGCCTTTTTAAGATGAAAGTTTATCACCCTCCCTAGGCTATTATCTCTCCACAACGGAGAATCTCAATAGTCACGGGTCTCTTTCACTCACATCGAGAGGGTATTAGTGAACCTATAAATGATGATGAGGATGCATGAGGTATTATTGATAATGATGCCTATGCTCCTTACTTTTATTATATTTTCACACATTGGTTTTTCCTCTCATGTCATGACATTTTCATGCATGGGGATTATTCTTTAGACCTTATCACGAGGTTATTTATTAATGCACAAACAATTGCACATAAGCATTTACACAAACAATTCACTCATCCACGAACAGTCACGAGCGAATCACGAGGTAGGGGTCTCCTGCAGAAAAGTGCATATTCAAGGAGGATCTAACTGTTCTCACTTGGTCAAAGGCCCCCAAGGTGCCCCCATTATAGGGACCCAATTCCTCTCGTCGTAGGTCGATGGAAGGCTCCAACGCACCGTCGGACTCAAGTTCATGGTTATCACCTTGAGTGATGTTTTCCGACAACGGTCTACGGGCACCTATAGACCCATTCGACAACCGGCCGTACTAACATCCACTCCCTATGGTTAATCACTCATGCCCCCGGGT
This sequence comes from Cajanus cajan, assembly GCF_000230855.2. NCBI lineage: Eukaryota > Viridiplantae > Streptophyta > Magnoliopsida > Fabales > Fabaceae > Cajanus > Cajanus cajan. Next base: position 27,668,780 of record NC_138519.1, on the reverse strand, counting down.
ATAGAGGGAACTGTTGTGTGCAAAGGTTTGTGTGCAGTTTTTATTTCAAACAATTGCGTAAATTTAAAAATACAACAGTTATTAAAGCCATATAATAAATCATGTTATCATACAAACAAGGGGTAATGAAGTAATCTTAACTATTATTTGTTAAAAATAATCTGTCACTAAATGGGACTGACTCTCGAGACTTCCCCAGTGGAGTCGCCATCTGTCGCCACCGGCCCGAAACGGACTTTCGGCATTCGCGAAGGATGGTTGGACTCGTTTATTTGTTTAAAAAAAATGTGGATTGCTAGAATGACTTATTCTCAAACTGAGACCTCATCAAACGAGCAATTTTATTAAAAGGCTCACCAATCCATATTAATCCCAAGCGGGACCCTCCATGGATTAGTGGTTTTCGCAAAAGGAGGGTTCGTGGAGTCGCCACCAATGTTTTACTCAAAACATTGGAAAAAGGGATAAGGCAATTGATTTAAAAATCAACTTTGGCCACTACAACCAGAGTTGGGTAAGGGAGTCGGTTACGCGTGGGGAAGGTGTTAGCACCCCACGGCGCCCCTTTCGGGTTCCCTATGACAGATTATTTTTAAAAGAACAGTATAAAATTACTAAATTACCCCTATTTATTCTAAGCAATTATAAATTGACTATCTACATGATGACAGTTTAAATATGCACACAGAAAGCAGTAAAAGGAAGGATTGAAGGGAAACCTCTTGAAGCGTGCTTTTATATATTGCAAAGAACTGGGAAGCGTTTTGGCGTTCCCTCGCTCTACAAGCCCGCTCCTCGCTCTCCTAGAACAAAATTTTAACTAAGGGAATCAAAAAGATTTCCCCTCGACTAGGTTCGATCCTCAAGCAAAATGGCTTGGGGCTCAAGAACTTCGTCGGATCAACTCTCCGAGTGATTTCTAGGGCAGAACACTGCTCAAAAACCCCAGAATACTCAAGGAGAGGGTTGAAACTATCTAAAAAAGTGTGGAATGACGTCCAATTGACGTCATATTTATAGGGAATAGGCGCAATACGGCCTACAGGGGCAATACGGCCGTATTGAAATTTTTGAACTTCAATACGGTCGTATTGAAGTTCAATACGGTCGTATTGAAATTCAGAAATTTCAATACGCCCGTATTGAGTTCGCTGCGGTTGTATTGAAGTGTCAATACGGTCGTATTGACTTCAGTACGACCGTATTGAAGTGTCAATACGGTCGTATTGACTTCAGTACGGCCGTATTGAAGTTTCAGAAACTTCAATACGCCGTATTGAGTTTCGCTGCGGCCGTATTGAAGCTTCAATACGGCCGTATTAAGTTCAGTACGGCCGTATTGGGCTTTTTCCCTCCACTTCTTTATTTTGAGCTATTCTAAGACCTCTAGACCTACAGAGAACCCTCCTAGGGCCTTCGAGGAGTCCTTCTGGCTGATTATCCTTCAGTCTTCGAGAGTCTTCAAGCTTTATTTCCGACCCGGACAATTTTAGGGGTCTACACACACCACACATGCTTATACTTCAACACTAAAGATAACCACTTTCTTGACCCCAAGAAAGCACCCCTTGTAGAAACCCACTACAAGAAACCTTACCACTTGAGAAACCCTTCTCAAGATTTTACAAATATTCACAAAGAATAAAGGAACGAATTCACCTGGAATTGAGAAGCAAATCTTAATCTTCCCCTTTCAAGAATGTGATGATGATGATGATCTTTTCAAAGATTTTCACAAACGTTTTTCTTCTTGGATTCACAAAGAAATCTCTCCAAGATGGTCACAAAGACTCCACAAAAACGCTTTTCTCAATTTAATTATCAGTTCTAACTCATGTCTGAAGTTTCTAAAAGTTCAAACTATTTATAAAAGTCTCAGACCCAGATAATCGATTATTTTAAAGAATAATCAATTATTTTGTTCTTCAGGTTTTCTGGAAACCAACCAAGAACAATATAATTGATTATTTTACTGGATAATCGATTATTCCATAGAGTTATTTCTGGGATAATCGATTATTTGGCAAATAATCGATTATTGCAGCAAGGCATCTCATTTTGCCTATTGCTTTAATAATCGATTATATTTAACGATAATTGATTATTTTGAGTTAGTTTTTAAAACTTCGTTTTAAGTCTCAAAATAACTTTCTAATCTCCTTAACTCATCATCATACACTCTACTTAGCTTAGATATAGATTTTGCTCATGCACACAGCATACACAATAAACTAAATCATTCAAGACAATTTATACACTAATCACTATTACATAGCATTTTCTTTGACATTTTCTTTGACTTTATTGTTGTGTTTCTAAGTTGTTTAAGTTGTTGTTGTTTGTAGTTGCCCTTGACACACATCTTGTGATCATCAAAAATTCTTTAAGCTTCAAGCTCCTCTAAGCTCAACATATTATATATTAAACCGGATTGGATGACCAAAAAAGTAACTCGAACCCGTCCTAAAATTACACCGGGGTTCAAATTTAAAATCCAAACTCGTCCAAATCAACTTCGAGCTAGACTAAATTAGTGGACATGGTTGAGTCATTCTCACCCCTACTTTGAACAAGATCATCTCCAAAGATATATATAAAAATAATATAGACAATTCTAAATTTATAATTATTGTAATTTTTCTTACCGATAAAAATAATCATTATATTTGTGTCATTATTTTAACAAATATGCATATTTTTATTTACAAAGTTTTTCTTTCTATAATCATGATAACTTCTTATCTATTCTCCATTAAATAAATTAATTTCGAACAATATATGTATCCATATTTATATTTTTATTCTAATTTTCTTTATTTGAATTAATTTGAGATTCCTTCTTCTAATTCATTATTATCTTGTTCACGATCTAGAGATTTTAGAATGCTAAAAGGTTTTTAATACTACTCCATTCAGCGTCTTGAGTGATTGAGATTTTAATATAACACTATTTGTTTTTTTGTATTAATTTTTATAAGAAAATAATTTCGAAAGGTTTTGTTCATCACATAACAAGGCAACACCATGTACTTGACCCTATTTTACTAATTTCTTATAATAATGTAATTTTCTTTTTTTTAGGGGGTAATGTAATGTTGAAACACAAACAAATACTCTGTTGCAAACATTAATTCATGGATAAAAAAGGGATTAAAAATTAATAATTCTCAAACTATGAGAGGAAAATACAATTCAAAACCTAATTAGTTATGATTAATTATCAGACTTCAATTTAGGAGGAGTAGGCATTTTAAATATGGAGTAAATGGATGTTTGGGACTGAGCCATCAATTTCTCTCCCATGTCTTGAAGCATCTCTCCATAAAGTAACAACATGGCTCCATTTTGAGCCATATGCTTAGCCCTTTCTACCTCATCCTCATCGGTTGAACTTAGATTAATCTTCTTAATCTTCAGAACATACTTTCCATCGTCTACAATCTCAAGATCAACGTTGACCCCAAAATCACCATCTAACAATTGTTTTTCCTCAGACTTTTTGGGAACTTTATAAGATGATTTATGTGCATCCATACTCCTTTCACCTACAAGCAACATAAACAAAACAGTTATCCATTAAAAGAGGTAGAGTTACATTATTCACATACATATTTCCTATAATATTATTTTTCATTTTAGTAATTCTCCTTATATACATATTTTATTTTCATGCTTTTCTTTTATTCTTTACAAGTTTAATAAGAATGAATTTTCATCAACTAATTAGAAAAATCATTTTTAATACGACCATTAAGATAATTGTTATATATTAAAAACGTAAATAGTGTATGTACTAACAAAATTTTTACATTAACCTCTAATAAGAAATTATTATGAGTGATAAGTTTATTAACTTCAACAATATTTATTTCATGTCTACCATGATTGTATACAAGTTAATCTTAAAATCAACAAACTTACACACACATTGTGTACTGCATATTAATGTATAATACCATTATCATGAAAATATCTGTAACATACCAAAACAGTTAGTCTAATAAGCATTAGGAGAAAAAAATGTAATAGATTATAGTTCAAAAACTTCTAAATAATGAAATAATAAAAACTCTTTTAGGCCAAGTATAATACTTTGAATCATTTAACCAAATTTGTCAACTTGGATCACAGTTTTAAATAAAAATATTAATTTTTTTTTGTTAGTCAGCTCGCCAACTCGTCTATTTACTCTTAAGTGAGTCCCAGCCATGATTTTCAGTTCATTATCAGCAAACTGGCCACCAAACTCCATCACATTTTTGGTTTGTGATAGGGCAAGTTCACGTAGGCCCATGTTTCCTCCGTATTGGGCCAAAGATTACAAACTGGAATAGTTTTGTTTCTTTAAGTTTTTGAGCCCATAATGTTTATCTTTTCCTCCAAGGTCTCTTTAGACCATTGTAAGGGGTATTTAATACCTAGACATCTCTGGTTGGGAATTATGATGAAATTCTTAATTAAATCTTTCTTAGTTTTGTTCTGGTAACCCTAGTTCTTACGGTAGTTCCTATCAATTTGGTGATTTCATTGGCCATGCCTCCTAAACCTAATCGGGATTCAAACTCCAACCGACCCTCGAATGAGGCCATCGCCACCCTCACTTCCCAGATTGCAGAATTACAATTGCAATTGATCCAACAGAGTCAGATACATGATGATCGCCACGATGCCCTGACTAATTTGATGTCCAATATGATGGATACCTTCACTCAATAAATTCACAATATCAAATCACCAGGTACCTCTTCTTCTCCCCCTTCTTCTACTTTACCTGCCCTAAATATTCCCGGATCTATTCCACTCACGGCACCAGCTATGTTTACCAACACACTTCCCCAATACACTCAACCCATCCCCAATTTTCCCCCTTTTTGTACGGCCCCACCTATCCTTACAACGAGTTCCGTAAATTCCCCTCTTCATACCTCATACAATCTACCACCTCCTAACCCTCACATTTTCCATAATTCCATTCCTTACACCAATCATGTGCCTAACCCCTTACAATATCCTACCCCTGTTAGACCACCCAAATTACAGCTTGTTGTGTTTGACGGCTCTAAGCCTCTAGATTGGATTTTTCAGGCTGAGCAATTCTTCCTATTTTATCAAGTTCCCTGAGAGCAACGGGTGCCCATGGTGGCATTTTATATGAAAGCTGACACCCTAAGTTGGTTCAAATGGATGTACTCTTTGAATCAACTAGGCGACTGGACTTTTTTTAGCCGTGCTTTGGAATTGCGATTCGGCCCCTCCACATATGAAAACCATCGAGGTTCCTTGTTTAAACTCAAACAAGCTGGCTCAGTGGCAGATTACCAAGCTAACTTTGAAAAATTGTGCAACAAAACGGTAGGGTTGTCCCATGATAATTTGTTGAATTGTTTTTTTGTCTGGTTTAAGCCCACCTATTGAACGAGAGCTCAAGATTTTAAAACCTCAGACCATCACCCAAGCTATTGGCATGGCTAAGTTGGTGGAAGAGAAATTACTAGACGTTAAACCTAAGTTCCCACACCCTCCCATGACCACTACCCAAACTACATCCCTTTTCTCTAACTCTTCTCGGCCAACCACCTCCAAAATCTCCACCCAACCTTCCCTCATCTCTTAACCAATGTTGCCCATTAAAAAGTTGACAACAAAACAAATGCAAGAACTGAATAGTTGTGATTAGAAATTTGTACCTGGACACAAATATGCCACCCCCAAGTTTTTATTGCTATTATACAATGATGAAACTGAATTAGCTGAGCCTACTGTGGACATTATCGATTTAGTTGTGACCTCAGAGTTTGAGATGGGCTCCCATTTTCATTTATCCACTTTTTCCTTAACCAGTCAACCCTCAACTCAGACATTAAAATTTCAAGGTTCAATTTTTGGACAACCCGTTAGCATTTTGGTGGACACTGGCAGCTCACACAATATTATACAGCCCCGTATGGTCCAATTCCTCAATCTCACCCCGGTTCCTACAATGCCTTTCAAAGTCATGGTGGGCAATGGTGAGTATATTTCTTGTACTACAGTTTGCCAAGGGGTCCCTATTCAGTTTTAGACACATTCATTTGAGGTTCCACTATTTGTTTTACCTATAGAGGGGGCTGATGTAGTTCTCGGGTTAGCTTGGTTACAAACACTCGGGCCTGTGCAAGCTGATTTTTTGGTCCCCAGTTTTACCTTCTATCACCAGGGCCGACATGTAACAATTGAAGGGGACTCCCAATTCCCTACTCAGACTACCTTTCCCCAATTTTGCCAACTACTTCAACAAGATTCGATTGCTACTTGTCACCTTTTATCCTTTACTCACATTGCCCCAACCACAAAACCTACCACAATAACCCAAACCAGCCATCCTATTCAACCTAAGTTGAATCAATTATTGCATGAATATGCTCGGGTTTTTCAGACACCTACTGGCCTTCCACCCTCTCGTCCCCATGACCACCATATTAGATTACAACCCCACTCAAGTCCTATCAATGTTAAACCCTACAGATATCCTCACCACCAAAAAGAAGACATGACACAAATGATCAAAGAGATGTTAACCAAGGGCATCATTAGACCCAGTACCAACCCTTTTTCTTCCCCAGTTTTATTAGTAAAAAAAAAAAAGATGGGTCATGGAGATTTTGTGTTGACTATAGAGCATTGAACGGCATTACTATCAAAGACAAATTTCCCATCCCCACCATTGATGAGCTACTGGATGAACTAGGGTCAGCTAAGATATTCTCTAAGATCGATCTACGTTCAGGGTATCATCAAATTCTTCTCCACCCTTCTGATATAGAAAAAATAGCTTTTCGAACCTTTGATGGACATTATGAATTTACGGCCATGCCTTTTGGTCTTTCTAATGCTCCATCATCATTTCAATATGCAATGAATGACCTACTTAGATCATTTTTAAGAAAATTTGTTCTGGTTTTTTTTTATGACATTCTGGTCTATAGTACGTCATTTACTACCCACTTGTTGCATTTACGTTCAATTTTAGATTTGTTACTCGTTAACCAGTTTTTTGCAAAGCGTTCTAAGTGCGTCTTTGGAGTGGAGTGTGTGACCTATCTCGGGCATACAATTACAGAATCTGGAGTGCAACCTGATCTAGAAAAAGTGAAGGCCATAATCGATTGGCCCGTTCCACTCTCGTTTACTGGCCTACGTGGCTTTCTTGGTATCACCGATTTTTACCGGCAATTTGTACGCCACTATGCTAGAATCACTGCTCCTCTCACCGAGTTATTAAAAGATTCCAAATTACATGGACTCCTCCGGCTCAACAAGCCTTTACAGAGTTAAAACAACACATCACTACTGCCTCTATTCTTCAGTTGCCTGATTTTTCAAAACCATTTGTTCTTGAGACAGATGCATCAAGCGTGGCAGTGGGGGCTGTGCTCTCACAAGATCATCATCCACTGGCATTTTTCAGCAAGAAATTATGCACCAAAATGCAAAGTGAATCAGTATATGTGTGAGAGATGTTTGCCATTATAGAAGCAGTTAAAAAATGGAGACAATATTTAATTGGGCAAAATTATTTGATACTTACGAATCAACAAAGTCTTCAACACTTGATGTCCCAATTGATCCAGACCCCTACTCAACAGAAATGGCTGACGAAATTATTGGGGTTTGATTTTCAAATAATCTACCTAGCTGGATGCCATAATGTGGTTGCGGATGCTTTATCCCGACCCACAGACCCCCCAGATTCAGTGCTATTAGCCTTGTCCTCCCTAATACCAGCATTTCTGCAACAATGGAGGATTTATTTTCAATCAGATCCAGACGGGAAAGCCTTAGTTCACAAACTCTTGATGGATACGCAATTAGGAGATAAATATACTGTTCGTGAAGGCTTACTCTATTTTCAGAACTGCCTCTTCGTTCTTGATGTATTTGATTTGGGGCAGAAATTGATGGCAGAATACCATGCCATTCCCATTGCAGGCCATTCAGGGGTTAAGAGCAGTCTTAGTCGCTTGGCTACTTCCTATCACTGGCCCTCTATGGCCGCTGATCTTTGTCGTTTCATCAAAGGGTGTCCAATCTGTCAGCAAAATAAAAATGAAACTCAGAAACCAAGAGGTCTTTTGCAACCTTTAAATTCTCCAAGTAAGGTTTGGGAGGAGGTGACCATGGATTTCATTACCTCCTTACCTAGTTCACATGGATAGACAGTAATTTGGGTGGTGTGTGACCGTTTGAGTAAATACAGTCATTTTATGGCTCTCCCCACTCACTTCACTGCTCAACATCTCGCTCAAAGATTCATGCAGGAGATTTTTTGGCTTTATGGGGCCCCCAAGGCTATCATTTCTGACAGAGATCCCATTTTTTTGAGTCAGTTTTGGCGTGAGATTTTTAAAGCATAAGGGACTAAGCTTAAGTATAGTTCATCTTACCACCCGCAAACGGACGACCAGACAGAGGTTCTCAATCGCACACTGGAGTGTTTTTTTACGCTGTTTAGTGAGTGATACCCCTCGTTCGTGGTTTCGCATCCTTCACATTGCTGAGTTTTGGTACAACACGAGCAAACACTCCAATTTGGACACATCTCCTTTTCACGTGCTATACCGTCACCCACCGCCAACCACCCTTGATCTCCTTTCCTGCAATGCTCCGCTGCTTCCCACGGTATCCGCCATCCTACAAGAACATAAAATGATTGTATCAATAGTGAAACATCACCTCCATCGCACACGCCAGAGAATGAAGCTTGAAGTCGATAAACACCGCTAAGACGTCTGTTTTATTGTGGGTGATTGGGTTTGGGTGCGCCTTCAACCATACCGCCAAACCTCTGTCCATCGTCGCACGAGTCAGAAGCTTGCAAAATGATTTTATGGACCTTTCCAGACTCGTCGACGCCTTGGCATGGTTGCTTATGAGTTGGAGTTACCGGCCGGCTCGCGGATCCACCCCGTGTTTCATGTGTCGCAATTGCAGCCCTTCGTTGGAGACGACCCGTTGACGTTGTTTTGCACGCCCCACCATCCCTCCTCGTGGAAGTTGACCCGCTCTTGTCACTCTCGGTGGGCGGCAACATGGAATCCGAAACGGTTGAAGAGCCTGATCAACTTAACTCTGGCCGGGGGAGTACTCATGTGAACCCAAGGCTCCCTTATGGTGCTTCTCTTATTGACTCGCGGCAGGTTCCTTTGCGTGCCACGACATACTTGGAAACAGCAACAGTTGTTGACTCCTCCACTCATTCGCCTAACACTTTAGAACCACTGGATGATTCTACAGAAAACACAAACGCATCTCCACCGTCCATGCTTCCTTCAATCCGTGCCTCCCAAAGCTAACCCTTTTCTGCAGCGCCATGTAGCACCCTTGAGGACAAGGTGCTGACTCAATCGAGCGACATTGATAGGGCAAGTTCACGTAGGCCCAAGTTTCCATCGTATTGGGCCAAAGATTACAAACTGGAATAGTTTTGTTTCTTTAAGTTTTTGAGCCCATAATGTTTATCTTTTCCTCCAAGGTCTCTTTAGACCATTGTAAGGGGTATTTAATACCTGGACATCTCTGGTTGGGAATTATGATGAAATTTTGAATTAAATCTTTCTTAGTTTTGTTCTGATAACCCTAGTTCTTATGGTAGTTCCTATCAGTTTAGCTGATAGATGGTTATATTGGGCTACTTTGTGACCCAATTCATACTCTTTAGTTTATACTAATGATAAAAAAATAATCATATTTAGTGTACACTTCTTTATTTATAATTTTATCATTCAACTGATTTTAAAAACACCTCTCAGTTGTAGCATATATTTACATCTCTTAACCATGTTTGATCTTAAATTAAAAAAAAAAATCAACTAAACATACTGTGCCTTGTTTTTTAACTAGTAACTATAATAAGGTTATACAAAATTATTTGCAAATAAAATCTCTTAAAAAAATCTTCTATATATTTTTTGTCCATGATAAATATAACTAATTTTAATTTTAATACTCCATTTTTTATTTAGTTCTACTTAATACACTTTTAAGGTTTTAAAAATGTATCTATCAAATAGCATATATAGTATATACTATGTATTCAAACACGTTTTGAAAATAATCATTAATGTAACATCTAAATACATGTCATATAATTACTAAGTGATAATAGAAATTATTTTAATGAAAAAAAAAATTATAAAGACTAAAAATTAATAATTAAAATAAAAATTAGTCATATTTAAAAAAACTAAAATCATATTTACTCCTTAAAAATAAATAAGACAGCGTGTATATGAAATTTGCAAATTTAAAGGAAAAAAAAAATAACATATTTACCATCGTGCTTAATTTGTGTTTTGGTGTCAAGTTGGATGGAATAGGTATCTGGATGTGCTTCCCGATTTTGTCCTGTTTCAATTGAATCACTGCCAAAGAGTGCGTTGCTGAATATGTTATCCAAATATTCTTTCATCGCCTCTTGTCCTTGTTTCTCTATATGGCTTGGAATTGTCGGCTTATAATCTTCTCCAATGTTTTTGGGCACTTCATAAGTAGTTTTATCTGCATGTATGTTCCTCTCACCTACACACACAACATAAATAAAACAATTAATCATTTAAAACTTAAGTTATATTATTCAATTAATCATCCATACACACTGCCAATATAAAGTTTTTTACACAGAGAATCAATCATACCTTTTAAATAATTTTATTTTATTTTATTTTATTAAATAAACAAATGACATGGTACTATTAAAAAATATAATTAGTTGTTAGTATAAAATTTTTTTACATTGAAAATATATAAGTGATTAACTCTTATTTATATACAAATATGCATCTTTATCATACTATTTTATATATATCATTTTTCTCATATATATCTATTACATATCACATTATTAAACTTTTAATTATAAAAATGTCAGAGTTTAGTTGTCATATATATAATTGTTACACTTTAGCTACATGAAATTATGTTAAATATAATTTTTACAAAATATAATAATTTAATTTCAATTATTAATTTATTCTAACTAAATTTAAAAGCGAAAATAAGTTACACATCCACAGTGTAAAAATTAAAATGTGACTCAATTTGATGGTTCAAGTTGACTCTTAAAAACGTATCTCGAAAAAAAATTAAATCAATTTAACTCAATCAAAATTTATCAAACCTATTTGAATTATTATTATTATTTTCGTAAATCTAAATTGAAATAAGAAATAAACAAATGAACCAATTTGACTCGATCTATCAAGTCAAATTACAAAATTCATATATTTGTATTGACCCAAACAACAATACAAGTTTAACCTGTTTCACAACTTTGTGTTATCTAATCATAAATCATAATATATGATAAATATAATAATTTTGTATAATAAATAACTAAAAAATTATATAAATGATAATTTTTTATTGTTGAACATGAAACATATATAGCCATCTAACTCAATTTAGAAAGTTAGACAAAATTAAGACACAATATGTATAGAATTTGCAAGTTAACGAAAAGATTCAAGAATCACATGTTTACCCTCGTGGTTAATCTGTGTTTTGCTTTGGGTTTCGATGGCATGGCTATCTGGGTGTGGTTCCGGGTCATGCCTTGTTTCAGCTGAAGCAGTGTCTAACAGAGCGTTGGTGAAAAGGTTATCCAAATAGCTTTTGATGGCGTCTTGTCCTTGTTTCTCTATTTGGCTGGGAATAGTGAAACCCTGAGAACACTTGGGTTCGCAGTTACCAACCACGTTGAGTCCATCCACCGTGGCACTCGCGCAATCCAACTCGCAGTGCTCGATTTGGTTCAACAAATTGGCGCAGCCAAAAGTGGCACACAAGAGCCACACGGAGAGACAGAGGGAGATCAGAGAGGGGGAAATGGTTGACCCCTTCATGGTGATGAAGATTCAAGAGGTGTAGTTGATGCTATTAGAAGGGGTTGTTTGGTGTTTATTTATTTGTAGTTTGAAAAAATGTAGGAGGTGGCACAAGGAAAAGGTAAAAGGTTGAATGGTGGGAGAAAATGTTTTTAAATTGCTTTTGTTCAACTGCTCCCGATTAAAAATATAATTTTATCAAATTCTTTTAGGTTTTTTATCTTATAATTATTGATATGGAATCAATGAATGACATTTTGAGAATTTTCGGAATCAAATATCATTATTCGTTTAATGACACAATGTCCAGAATTTTGTTTGTCAGATATAGGATTAACATAAGTTAATTAAAGAAATTTTATTTCAAGTTTAAAAGAATTTTCTTGAATAAATGTTTCCTAAAGTATGATTTTATAGTTGTAAGAAGTATTCAACCGTGTTATGAGAAACGCAAGTTTAGACCACATAATTTCAAATTATTTCATTTTCATTTTTTATACATATTTTAAAAAATTTTAAAAGTAAAATTTATAAACCTTTGAGGATCAAATGAATTTTTAACAAATAAATAGTCGCTTTGACAATTAATGAATTCAGTTTCGTCAGTTTAATTTTTATTAAAATTTAAAGTAAGTTTGTTTAAGGAATTTTATTAGTGTTAAGTACTTTAGTTGGCTTAACAAATAAATCTTACCTAATAAAGAGAAATATAAATTCAGCAACCCATGGTCATCCGAACTCAATTTAGATATATGTCACACTTTTATGGTTTCTTTACAATTGATTTTAGACTTAAAATATAATTTTTTTATGTAATTTAATATTTTTCATTTTTTTCTTGTAATATTTTTTTGAAATCATTATAGTAAAATCTAAACATTTCATTTTTCATGTTTTTTGAAAGTCTATTAAAAAATGTTAATTTATGATATCATTACATGTCAAGTCAATAAAAAATATATCATTATATATCGAATTAACATAATATCATGTTATTATATGTTATGTCAAGATTATTTATCAAATCAATAATACTATAAAGAGACAAATATATGAAAAAATAAAGTATTGGAATCAAAAATAATAAAAAAAAAAGAATTTGTGAGGCCCCTTCCTTCTCTCGTTCACTCTCACTCACTCTCTACTCTCTTTTCTTCCCCTTTTACTCTGGAACCCTGTTGATTTTCCGCTGATCTTGGTGGCTGTAGGTGCTAGTGTTGAGTGAGTCGAGCCTCAAGCTTGCCTTTCTTCTCCGCTCTTCATCCGTCTTCTTCCGTTCAAGCTTGTTTCCTTCCCGGAAGCTCGGATTTCTCGCACCGAGGTAAGGGAAGCTAGTATTCGTGTTGGTTGTTTGTTGAGTGAGTTAGAAACTCACGGATGGTTTGATTTTCGAAGATTATGAGCTGTTTTAATGAAAATCCATTTTTCGGGGTTCTGGGGTTTTGATGAAAATTTGGGAATTTTCCTTGTTTGATGTTGCATGTTGAAAAAACTGGTATTTTCAGGTTGTTTGATGAAAACGTGATGTTTTGAACCGATTGCATGTGCCTGGGATGTTGATTTCTGCAGGTTTTGGGTGAAATTTTCGAACTGGTGAGAGTTGTTGTTTGAATTTGCGCCAGGCGTAGTTCTTAGCGCCGGGCTTGATTTGAAATGGGGAATCCCTATGTGAATCACGCCGGGCGTGGGGAGAACCACGTCGGGCGCACTATTAGATGTGAATCTCGTGTTTTTATTTCTGATACCGCGTCGGGCTCAGGAGAATGGCGCCGGGCGTAATAGACCTTGGTATGTCTCTGGTTGAGAATTGCGCCGGGCGTGATTTTAATGCGCCGGGCGTGTATTTTATTTTCAGAATTTGATTTTATAGTTTTCATGAAAGTTGTAGCCTTGGATGTTATCTTTCCAATGGCGCTGGAATCACCCAAAAAGGAGTTTTAGAACTCTGGATATGACTGTTTTAGTGAAGAGGGGTCGAGCTGCTAGCTTTGTTTATAGCTGTTGCGGTTTTTATCATTTTTAACAAGGTAGATGAAGGAATTAGGTCTTGGTGTCTTCATGAGAATTGTAGGAAATCTTCTTATCTTTCATATGAGATAAGGATGAGCATGGTAGGAGTAGTATAACTCCTGATGCGTTGTTTTCTGTGAAGGTTGCCATTTCACTTTTAGTGATTTGGTTAAGTTGAAAGTTGTTTTAGGTACTTGGGTTGATTAGTGTTGTTTGGGTGAGTAGTTTGACAAGATAGATGAGTTGTAAACAAGATGGATAAGTCATATTATATGTTGAATATACTGTATGTTGTATATTGTAAAGTTGTTGATCATGTTGTTGATAATGTTGTTTATGCTGATTTAAGCTATTAATGATGAATGTTGTTGAGATGAGTGATGATCTTGATGTGCTGTGAGATGTTTATGCTGCATTATTATGTTGAGCTGTATCAGTTGTATATTGTTGTAAGTTGATATGTTGAGTTGTATCAGTTGTATACTGTTGTAAGTTGATTATGTTGAGCTATATCAGTTGTATACTATTGTAAGTTGATATGTTGAGTTGTATTAGTTGTACATTGTTGTAAGTTGATATATTAAGCTGTACAGTTGTGTTGTACTGTGTGTTGATATTGGATGATATAGGCCGAAAGGCTGAGGTGTTGTAGGCCGAAAGGCTGAGGTGATGTAGGCTGAAAGGCTGAGGTGTTGTAGGAGATCTCCGAGTTGATATGCGTGATGACGCATTGTGTGTTTATTGCTGATTATGCTGTAAAATCGATGAGTTGTATGCTGATGATGTGAGATATGTGCTGTTATGGCTGAATGTTGTGGTATTTTAAACTGATTTTGTTAAGCTGATTGATGTGTTGATTTGATGTGCTGATAGGGGTAGCTATTTACTATTCATATATTTATATATATGTATGTTATTTCCTTTCACTAGCTTACCCTTTGTTGTTTCCATGTGATTTGGACTGCGATGATCATACTATGTATGGGAGCAGAGCAGGGTTAGACTGGTGATAGGGGCAAGTCTGCAGCTGGCAAAGGGAGGAGTCTTGTTTGGCGGATGTTTGTTTGTTGGGCCACTATCTGACTACTTTGGTTGTATTTTGTTTGTACACTCTAACTCTAGTCGGATTGGAACATTGTATATATTTATATTCTAGATCCTATATTTATATACTCGTTCTATTCTGTCTAGTGTTTCCGGTATGCTGTGGTTGTGAGTGTAGTGACCAGCCGGGTCGTTACAGAATTTACATGGATGAAAAATAAAAAGAATAAAAAGAATTACATAGACTAAAAAAAGTGTCATATAAGTCAAATATAATGTATATATTTAATTTAAATTGATATAAATTAAAAATTAAATAAAATAATATTTTTTTATATTTTCATTTTTTTTCTTATTCAACACAAAAAATCATTTACATATTGTCTAAATTCTCTAAACTCTCTCACTCACCACATCTAATTCTTTCCTTTTTTAACATGTACATACTTCATAAGAAAAAAAAAATCACACACTATATGTCTTAATAATAGTCACCCCTAGTCTATCTTAATTAGAGTCCAAAAGAGGTGTCATAATGAATCTCACTCAATAAGTTAACTCATATAACTTGCCAAAGGAGTTTGGTTGTACTTTTTAACCATTTAATCACAACTAGACCTACACATTTCACTACCCCCAACGTGTTAAATGACAAGTTGAGTTAGATTAACCTTTTGAGTTAAAATATTAAGTTACCTATTTTTTTCATTAACTTTGACCTATAAATTTATATTCTTTTATTTGCAGTTGAGTGTTTATAAAAATTTATTTATAGTTGTATTGTGCACTTTTTTATATTATTATTGTAGATGAATTTATTTATGATTTTATAGTAAATTTATTTTAATGTTATCACGTGTCTTGCCGATATGAAACTAAACCATTATCCTTGATGTTACAATTAATGCAACTCTTAGATTGTAATTGAGATGGACTAGTGGTGATTACGGTTAAAACATAAAGTGTACTTTTTTTCTCATATGATGTATGTGCATGTTAAAAAGGAAGGAATAGTGTGTGGTGAATGAGAGAGTATTAAGTATTTGTATAATATATATTCGATTATATAGTATTTAACAAAAAAAGAGGTTAATTAAAAGATACAAAAAGTAATTATTAAAATATATTTATTTTATATTAATTCAAATTAAACTTATATATTATATTTAACTTGCACGACATATTTTTCTTTAGTTCATGTAATATTTTTCTATTTTTCATTTTAAGTTCATTTTTTATCCCTGTAAATTGTTTTTTTCTTTCATTTTTGTCTCTCAATTATACTACTGATGTGACCCTATTATTGATGTAACTTGTGATGGCAGAGTGTTGATGCAACACTAATGATTTAATATTATGTTAAATTGGCACATCAATGACATTATATTTTGTCGACGTGTCATGCGATAAAATAATCAAATTAACATTTTGGTAATAACTTTGTTGTTGGGAGAGAAAAAAAATGAAATCTTTAGATTTTACATAAATAATTTCTATTTTTTAACATAGACAAAAAATAAAAATAAAAATTAAGGGATAAAAATCAGATTTAAATCTTAATTTTAAAAGCAAAGTTAATAATTTTATTTTATGAATTAATAAGGTTAATCTTGAATTTTTTGATATTTTAGCCGAACTGAAAAAAAAAATGGCCTAATACATATTTAAATATTATTTATGATCTCAATTTTCAAACCTAAAAGTGTAAATATACAAATAGTTAAACATAATTGCATAAAAAATAACTAAACTAATTGTATATTTATACAAGGTTATGAGTTATGGTTTGAGACCATTATGCAACAAAAAAAAAATGGATTAATTATGGTGATATGTGATAAAGGAATTTGTGATGGAAAAATGGAGATTTATAATTTGATTTCAAGATTTAATGAAGTAAGATATGTCATGATTTAAAAAATTGAAAGAAAATCAAATAAATTAGGGATAAAATAAAAAAAAAGAAAATTATGCATCTCTTATTTATTATTTTGGTTAACACTTATGAAAGTTCACTAATATTAAAAATTTATTTTCTTAAAATGATTGATAGATTTTTGTTGACATGAAAAAATTGATTATTAATTAACTATTCATAACTATTTTACTTTCTCAAATAAATTTTAATAATTTAATAATGTACTCTTTATATTATATAAACTAGATAATATTATTTTAATGTCTTTCCAATATGAAACCCTAAGTAATTCCTCCATCAATCTATGCCCCGGATTGTCACTATAAATTAAAATTAAAAGTCGAGTGATGAAAAGAATCCAAATAGTTTAATTGAGGAGGAATAAGTTTCAAGGATATGTAATCTACCTTAACATTAATTTTAAGCTAAAAACCTATTTTAATCTCTTATAATAATTATTTGTTTTAATTTAGTCTCACTTTTATTTTTAGTCTCAATTTGGTCTCTAATAAATTAATTCGTTGCAATGTCAGACTTCCGTCCAAATTATTTAAACGGAGTTAACTGTTGGCCACGTGGATGCCACGTAGATGCATAGGTGGATGTCACGTGGATGCCAAATTTCTTGAATATACCTGGAACCAGAATGACTCGTTCTGAAACCAAAACGGCCCGTTCTGAAATCAGAACGGGCCATTTTGAGTGCACTTTTGGTGTGTTAATTTTGCATCTGAAACGGCTCGTTCCAGATGCAAAATTCAAACACCACGAGTACAACAGAACGGTCCGTTCTGAAACCAGATGCAGAGTCAATTTGGTAGTAAGTGGTTCACTCCAGTTTGACTAACAATGAAATAAAATCTGCTACAATTGTCTTTAGTGATACACTGCATTGTCCTTAATGATACACTATATAGCCCAATTGTTTAGCAATTGAAGTTATCAATTTTCACTGACAATATTACCAAATCCAGTGTTTAAAATGCTTTTTACCTTGAGTCTTTTTCCTTCTACGATTCACAATCGTGAACTATAATCATTGACCGTTTGTGTTTGGCATTCTGGAACCAGAACGGTCCGTTCTAAAACCAGAACGACTCGTTCTAAAACCAGAACGGCCCGTTCTGGTTGCACTCTTAGTGTGTTAATTTTGCAACTGGAACGAGTCGTTCCGGATGCAAAATTAACACACCAAGAGTGCACCCAGAACGACTCGTTCTGGTTCCAGGTATTTTCAAGAAATTTGGCATCCACGTGGCATCCACCTATGCATCTAAGTGGCATCTAAGTGGCATCCACGTGGCCAATAGTTAACTCCGTTTAAATAATTTGGATAGAAGTCCGACATTGCAACCAATTAATTTATTAAGGACCAAATTAAGACCAAAAATAAAAGTGGGACTAAATTGAAACAAACAATTATTATAAGGGACTAAAATAGGCTTTTAGCCTTAATTTTATATACCTTTGACCTAAAAAATACTGCAATACTTTTATAATTATATGTTAATTTCAATTAATGAAATGAGGTATTAAATAATTTTTAAATTTTAAAAAAATTTGCAAACTTCATCTATACATTAAAAACTTTAATTTCAATAGTTAGATCGTTGAAAATTGATATAAAATATGAATTATTGAACAGAATAAGTCTAGTTAGACTTAATAGATTCTTCCTCATATATATATATATATATATATATATATATATATATATATATATATATATATATATATATACAATCATTAAATTGTATATTATTATATTGGCAGATATCTCATCCATGCAGAAGCACAGGTACTGTATTAGTTGGAGACTAAAGTGATATTGAGTTATAATTTTAGGGACTAAAATGACATTGTATTACAATTTCAAGAATTAAAATGATATTATATTACGGTCATATGCCACATGATACACTCACCTTACATGTTTCACTCTACATATATATCATGTATATCACAAGAAAAATGCTAATTTTTGACAAATTTTTTTTATGAAAACAAGTAAATTTCGGACGAATTTTTTTTCTAACGGATTTAAATCCGTCATAAAAAGTGGTGTCGAAAAAAAAATCCATCGAAAATAATTTAATCTGTCAAAAAATTCCGTCGGAAATTTTTGAAGGAAAATATAATATTTTTTAAACTTTAATAAATTTATTAATGTAACAACCCTCATATTTGGTCTCTCAACGATTCTATTTCATGACATTTCACTTTTTAACGTGTTTTATCCTTACTTGTACAATTTCTGGGAAACTTTCCAGAAGGTTACCCATCCCTGTACTACTTCAGGTCAACCATGCTTAACTGTGAAGTTCTGATGAGTAAGCTACCGAAATGTATATGTGTGTTGTCAGTATAACTTGTACAAATTAATTCATTTAAGTCATCATCGAATATACAATCTCATACTTATACTATAATAATAATATATAATAATTTTATATTAATAATAATAATAATATATTTAATTATTCTTTATTTATATGTACTTACTTTTATAATTAACATCTACTTATTTCATTTTAAAACTATAATTTAAATTATTTAATTTTATAATTTATAATGATAATATAATTTATAAAATTATAAATATTTCATTATTACATATATACTTATAAATTAAATTTTAACATTTTAAATAAATTATTAATTAATTTAATATATTTATTTATCCTAAATCAAACATATAAAATTCAAAAAATATATTTATCCTTATTTTATTTTCTAATTATCAATCATTAATAAAGTACTAACTTAAAATTTTATCTAATTATATCATAATGTTTTCATATCAAATTTAAAACTAGATATTAATTATACAAAAATATTAAGATCATATAGTAAATTGTCAATAAGATTTTAGGTAAATAATTTAAAATAATTAATGCTTCAATTATATTATTAATTAGCAAATAATTTATTCCAAAGCTAATTAATTTTTTTATATTAATTATTAGCAAAATTTAATAACTTTTAATTTAACAATGAATTAGATTGATGAAATTCAACACACACCATGAGTTATTCAGTGAAATAACTTTACCAAGAGTTATTTTGTAAGTTATCTTAAATCAAACATATAAAATTTAAAAAATGTATTTATCCTTTTTTTATTTTCTAATTATCAACCATTAATAAAATACTAACTTAAAATCTTATCTAATTATATCATAATATTTTCATATCAAATTTAAAACCAGTTCTTACATTTTCAAAAAATATAAATTTGTCGGAAATATTCCATCAATAATATAGCTTTTCCTATGAAATTTTTTTTATCGAAAATATAAATTTTTCGACAGATTTAATTTTGTTTTATAAGAAATCATCTTCAATTAATAAAACATTTTGTATATATGATTTAAGAGTAAAGGATTTTCAATTTAACGGTTAGATTTGCAAAATTCACATTTAATATAAAGTTATTGAGCTGTGTAATACTTAGTAAAATTTACACCGGTGTAATTATAACCCCACTTACATATATATATATATATATATATATATATATATATATATATATATATATATATATATATATATATATAGAGAGAGAGAGAGAGAGAGAGAGAGAGAGAGAGGAAGGTTCAAACGACACCGATGTAACTTTTACTAAGTGTTACACCACTCAATAACTTTATATTAAATGTGAATTTTGAGAATTCAACCGTTAGATTGAAAGTTCATATATCTTAGATCATATATATCTAATTTTATATTAATCTAAGATGATTTGATACTTCATTCTCATAAAACAAAATTAAAGTAATATATACATTTCAAAATATACTAAAATATGAACACTTTGATTACCTTCAAGTTGTTGTTCAATTTTAACAAAATTTGACATATATGATCTAAGAGATATGAACTTTCAATCTAACGATTGGATTTTCAAAATTCACATGTAATATAAAGTTATTGAGCGGTGTAACACTTAGTAAAAGTTACACCAGTGTCGTTTGAACCCTCCTCATATATATATATATATATATATATATTAAATGTGACTTTTACTAAGTATTACATCGCTCAATAACTTTATATTAAATTTAAATTTTATAAATCCAACTATTAGATTGAAAGTTCATATCTCTTAGATTATATATACAAAATTTTATATTAATCCAAGGTGATTTGATACTTCATTTTTATAAAACAAAATTGATGTAATATATTTATTTCAAAATACACTAAAATATTAACACTTTGATTACCTTCTAGTTGTTGTTCAATTTTAACAAAATTTGATATACATGTATAAAGTGATATGAACTTTCAATTTAACGGTTGGATTTACAAAATTCACATTTAATATAAAGTTATTGAGCGGTGTAATACTTAGTAAAAGTTACACCGGTATAATTATAACCCCCTATATTTTATATATATATATATATATATATATATATATATATATATATATATGTAATTTTAAGCTTATTACTTCTAGAAAATAAAAAATTTGTTTTTTCTTCTAAAATATAAAACTACTATTTATGTTAAATAAACTAATATATGCACTAATTATTTAATAGAAAACTCATGAAACACACAAATATGAAAATACTCACACTTGAACTTGTTTACTATAATTTTAAAGACAATATACTAACATCTCTAAGTATTTTATAAATATTTAAAAATAAATATTATTTAGTTAAAATAATTGTTAAGATCGAAAATATTAATTTTAGAAGGTTTAAATATATTTTAGTCCCTATAAGATGGGTGATTTTGATTTTGATCTTTGTAAATTTTTTTCTTTATTTTTCATCTTTGTAAGATTTATAAAGATTGTTTGTACTTGTAAAATGAGTAAAATATTTTTCTTTGATTTTCATCCCTCTAAAATATAAATTCACTAGTTTGATTATTTTAATGTAGATAAATAATATTTATTTTAAAAAACTAAAAAAAAAATTAGAGGTGTTAAATATCAATATAATAATAGTACGTAATTATTGTAGGTGACACCTAAGATAATTATTTATCTTTTTTTTAAAAGAATAAAAAGTAGTTAAAAATGATTATATAAAAATAAGAATTAAAAATAAAAATTCCAATTTTAGATAATAAAAATAAGAATTAAAAATAAAATTTTCGACGGATAATCCGTTAGAAGATTCCGTCGAAAATTTTCGACAGATTTATATTCCCGTCAGAAATTTTCCGACATTTATATCCGTCGAAAATTTTTCATCAAAAATTTACATTTTTTTGTAGTGTATGTCACATAGGTACTTCTATTTAAAAAAAATGGAGATTATTTAACGGAGGGACTCAAATGAGTAAAAGATTACAATTTCGAACACATTTTCTGAATTTCAATAGAATCAAGAATTAAATTGAAAGCCAAATACAACTTGAGGAACTAATTTCACTGATCACCCTTTCAAAATTGGAGTATATGGCAAACCAGCAAAATAATATTAATCAACTCTTTCTTGACATAATTTAACCAAAATACAGTAATAGATATCATATTACTGAAATCATTTATGTTAGAACCGATTTAATAGATGATATAGTAACATTTTTTAAATTATCTCAATATTTTTAAAATTGATTGTATTATAACTAACTATAAAACTACATGTTAATACCAATTTTGTTCGTGAAACTTATTAAATCAGTGATGAATAACTGATTTAGTAAATCACATAAACAAAATCAGTTAATTCAGGAAGTGATTATGCATATAACTTACAAAATCGAATAATATTCAAGAGAGTTTAAAGGTCACCACCAAGGCATTTCAAAATCTAGTGTGGAACTTGTTGTTCAACAGCGATCTCCTCTTTTCTGAAGTGCGTTGTTTCACCTTTCACGTCCCACTCTCTAAGAGCATCTCCAGTGGGGGGTGCTTAGGGTGTATCTTAAAAATAAGCAACGTTGCTTATAAAGAATCCCCACTAGAGCTATCCTAGGTGGCAAAACAAGTCCATAAATTTTTAGCACCGTTGCTTGGAGAAGCAACAGTGCTTACACTCTGAAAAGTAAAATGAAAAGGTTTGATTGGCTGTTGTTCATCCTAGGTGGAACATGATAGTGACTGTTTTTGCAAACAAAAAACAGATAAAACTTCCACACCTAGTTCTCCCTCTCAATGGACTCCCTCCGATGGCCATGTTCTAAGCAGCGGCAGCACGTCTGGGGCGGCGTGGTTATGCAAGCCGGCCGTGCGCACGACGGTGGTGGTGTGGTAGTCGAAGTCGGCCATGCGAATGGCGGTGGTGGCGAAAATCGTTAGCAGCACGCGCGTCTCCGGGGTCCTTCGTCGCGCGAAAATTTTCTGACCAGATCTCCTCTGGCACCGGCCGCTCCGTCCAATCAAACCTCCTCTGGTGCGCGCCTCTCCGCCCGACCAGACAGCCTTAGCTCCGTCCACAGCTCCGCCCAACCAGACCTCCGCCCGGGACTCCTCAACCGCCCACACGTCTCACCAGGGTGCAAGGACGGAGCCAAGGGGGGACCTACGGGTGCCACGGCCCCCCCAACAATTTTAATTTTTTTTTATATACATATATATTACTATATGGCACCCCCTATTTTTAATATAAACTCATATGTATAATTAAATGAATAACCCAAATTTATTTTTTTATTCAACTTTTGGACTTCTGGTACGGCCTGCTATGTGGTATCACTTTGGAATTTTTTTTTTTTTAAAAAAATGTAGCGCCTCATTTGATCATTCCAATTCTCGGCCCCCCAGTATTGAAATCCTGGCTCCGTCCATGCCAGGGTGGGTCTTTCATGGTGAAACTTTGAGAGAGAGAGAGAGAGTGAAGGGTGAGAATAAGAGAGAAGAAAAAGAGACGTTAAAGGGAAGGTGAGAAAATGGTGTAGAGTTTCATTGAAGAGAGTAACGAGAATAAACGAAAAAAAAAAATAAAAAAAAAAAGACGTTGGAGAGACGTTGGAGAGACGTTGAAAGCCGTTGGAGAGACGTGAAAGAGCCGTTGGACATTTATGTATAAATTTTTCACATTCAGTAGTTCATTTGCACTCTATTTTTCACATTGTGTAGTTCATTTGCAGTCTATTGTTCGGTTAATTTGCATTTCATTATCCAAGTTTACAATTTATTTCAAAAAATTACTATTCACGTTTACTATTGGCATCCAAAAAAAATTTTTTTTTTTTTGTTCATTTGTAATTTTTTTTATATTCTACCACATGGATCCCAATCAATTTAATTTTCAAAGTTATTTTAATTTTTTACAAAACCAACCACGACCTCCAACCCCTTCCGATGAAAATTCTCAAAATCCTCAATTTTTTACATACCCACCACCACCACCACATTCAACCAATGATAATTCTCCAAATCCCCATTTTTTATGTATCCACCACCATCACCACATTCAACCAATAATAATTTTCCAAATCCCCATTTTTTTATGTATCCACCACCGATACCAACCAATCCCAATATAATTTTTAGGCCTTCAAATTTTTTCGAAACAGATTCACCAATTGGTTCCGTATCCGAGTCTCAAGTAGGGCTAGAGAACATCACACTTGATGTTGGAAGGCAACAAGGAGAAGAAATATCTACTCAAAAAAAATCACGTGTAAGTTTTTCTGTTGAAGAGGATAATTTACTTATTCAATCATGGCTCAACATTTCGAAGGATCCAATTGTTGGAGTTGATCAAACTGGAAATAGTTTCTGGATTAGAATCAAGGAGAATTACAACAACAATCGCAATCAATTTCCAGTAAGAAATCCAGGTTAGTTAAAAAGTCGTTGGTTTCGAATCAATAAAGTTGTTCAATTATTTGTTGGATGTTATAAACAAGCTCGTGATAAAAAAAAAAGTGGCAACTCAGAAAAAGACATCATGGCAAATGCATATAAAATTTACTCGCAAGATGTAGGTGAAAAATTCAATTTTGAGCATGCATGACTATTATTAAGAGATGAGCCAAAATGGAAATCGGAATCAATGGAGAGCTCTTCCAAATGATCAAAGATTTCAAAATCTGGGCAATACTCAACGTCTTCTAACACAGATGCAGCCAATGATTATGAAGAATATGACCCAACAACACCAATGTCTCGTCCAATAGGTCAAAAAGCAGCGAAGAGAAAAAGTAAAGGAAAGGTTGGCGAAACATCTTCCAACAAAGAGGAATTGGAGAACATGACAAAAGCAATGTTAGAAAGAAGTGCTGCAGTAAAGAAATTGGCTGAAGCGAAGGAAGCAGCTAACTTTAGTGCAATGTATGAAATTCTCATGAAGGACACATCTGGAATGACTAATAAGCAGCTCAAAGATCATGAATTGGCTTGTAATTTTATTAGGCGCAAATTAGGAGATTAAATATTATTGTAATTTTAATTTATGCAAATTAGACTAGTTTTTATTGTAATTGAATTTAATTTGTTATAAACTAGCCGTTATAAACTAGCCGTTATAAACTAGTCGTTGTAAACTAGCCGTTATAAACTAGCCGTTGTAAACTAGCCGTTATAAACTAGCCGTTGTAAACTAGCCGTTGTACACTAGCCGTTGTAAACTAGCCGTTATAAACTAGCCGTTGTAAACTAGCCGTTTTTTAACACACTATATAATTGATACACATTTCTTGCATCTCATTCTCAAAGTCTATTTGTTGCTTCCTATTTTCTCTAAAGTTGACACTTTAGTTTTCCACAAAATGGATTCTGAGAGAGAGTTTGATGCTTTGTTTGAGCAAGTTATAGATGAGGAACTTCAAGACAACACTGACGAACGTATAATGAGATTGGTACTTGAAGACAACACTACTCGTCGAAGGAAAAAAAGATTGATGATTGATCGATGTCGTGAAGAAGGGCACAATCGATTGTTCAATGATTACTTCTCTGAGAATTCAGTTTACACAGATGCTCATTTTCGACGACGATTTCGAATGCAAAGGCATGTCTTCCTTAGAATTGTAGAAGCCCTTGGTCATTATGATGATTATTTCAAGATGAGGGTTGATGCAACTCGAAAGAAGGGTCTTTCACCATTACAAAATGCACAGCATCAATTCGTATATTAGCATATGGATCAAGTGCTGATAGTACAGATGATTACGTTCGAATTGGTGAAAGCACCGCTGTGGAATGCTTAGACAGATTTGTATCCGGTGTGTGCAACATATTCGGAGCTGAATACCTTAGGAGGCCTAACAATGAAGATGTTGAACGACTACTTCAAATGGGGAATGCACGTGGCTTTCCAGGTATGTTAGGGTCTATTGATTGTATGCATTGGGAATGGAAAAATTGTCCAGTTGCTTGGAAAGGACAATTTTGTCGAGGTGATCATGGCAAACCCACAATTATGCTTGAAGTTGTAGCTTCACAAGACTTGTGGATTTGGCATGCTTTTTTTGGCACCGCAGGTTCAAATAATGACATTAATGTGTTAAATACTTCGAATGTGTTTAATGACGTTTTGTCGGGACAAGCTCCTACTGTACAATACATAGTAAATAGAACCCAATACAATATGGGTTATTATCTTGCTGATGGTATTTATCCTGAGTGGGCTACATTTGTGAAGACCATCCCTATACCACAAGGAGAAAAGAGAAAATTATTTGCTGAACGACAAGAATCGGCAAGAAAAGATGTAGAGCGAGCATTTGGAGTATTGCAATCTCGATTTGCAATTGTGCGTGGACCGGCACGTGCTTGGAGTGTTGATACATTGAAGAATATCATGTATGCATGCATCATACTACATAACATGATAGTTGAAGATGAAAGATACACATACAATATTAATTTTGATTATGATAATGGTGGTAACGAAGTCTCAACTACCGATATATCTATTGGTCCTCATCCTATTTTTACTGCAACATACTTACAAAGGAGGGCAAATCTTCGTGATAGACAGCAACACCGACAACTACAACACGACTTGGTGGAACATATTTGGGAACGATTTGGACATCATAATAACGAAAATTAGTGCGTATTTAACTTTTATATTTAATTTTGTTGTAATTTTTGGTATTTTTTATTATTATGTAATTTCTTTTTATTATGTAATTTTTTTTTATTATTATAATTTTTGGTATTTCTTTTTATTAATAAATTTATTTTTATTATTATAATTTTTGGTATTTTTTTATTATGTAATTTCTTTTTATTATTAAAATTTTTTATATTTTTTTATAATGTAATTTTTTTATTATTGAAGTTTTTTAATTATGAAATTTGTTTTAATTATTAGTTATTCATATTTATTTATTATTCATAATAATTAATTTTATAAAAATTTATCATAAAATATAATGTGAGGTGTCAAAAAGTGTAATATGAGTTGTAAAAAAGTTGAGGTGCTTATAAGCAATTCCCATTGGAGCAAAAGTTATAAAAATATAGTATGAGTTGCTTATGAGTGATGTGACACAGTGGGACCCATTTAAAGTGGTTGGGAGTTGCTTATAAGCAACTCTTATTATAGATGCTCTAAGAAGTTAAAGGTGGCAGCACCTGATTGGATTTGTTATGGTGGCGCGTGTTCTTGAGACAAGCCACCATATTTGACTTTATTCAACTAAGTAAATTTGTTGTTATTATGAAGGAGTATCCTCGTACAATACGATAACTATAATCTCCTTTTAAGGAACCCAATAGGTGCCCATTTGCTTTGGCCCATTCCATTAAAACATATTCGTTGGTAAAAGTTGGATTTTCAATCTTATGTGTCTCATTTTTTTTTTCATGAATTTTTCTCAAACTAATGAGACTTATATTATATAAATTTTAATAAGCAGAATTCTATTGTGAAGGTAGAGTTTTGCCACAGGATTTAAACAAGCGACCACGTATAGTTTCGCTATTCTTAAATTCAATAATCAATGCCTGGATTCATGTAATTAAATAGTTTAAATGCATTTCTTTTCTTTTTCTTTTTCACAGTGGGAATAGAATGCTTTTAAGTGAACATATCATCAAATTTTTGCCTTTCATTTGATAATCGGAGGACATGACATCTTAGAAGTCATCTGTCAAAAGAAAAATTAAAAGAGATTATAAAGTCACTTAAATTTATTTATTTTTATTCATTATTAAAAAAATATTGTTGCTAAATACGGAAACTAACATCAAATAAATATATATTTTCTTCCTATTTGAATTTTTAAGATGAACTCAGGGAAAGTGGATAAAGTAATTTATAAGAAATCATTGTATATAGTTTAAATTTTGAAACTGCATTGACCCATTCCATTAAAACATATCTATCGGTAAATGGTGGACTTTCAATCTTATATATATGTGTCTCATTTTTTTATTATTTCATGAACTTTTCTCAAACTAACACGACTTAATTATATAAATTTTAATAAATAGAAAAGTGTGATAAAAAATAATGTTAGCAAATTTATTAATAACACTCATCTAGATAAAGATTGACTTGGTATAAAATCCAACGGAATAATATGATAATTGTAAACAACCAGTTGAATGTGTCGAGAGAAAAAAAAAAAATAGAGATGCAATTAGGTAAAACACAAGTTAACATTTGACCCAATCTCTTAACTTAGTTTCGTGGTTAACAATTTAATATGAGTCTATCATTATAGTATTTCTTTTCTTATAAATTACAATGACAATGGATGACGAGTTACAAGATCATAGAAAACTTTGACAATGATGATGTGGAAATGACACTTCCCCATGACCAGATTGTTGCCACCATTTGAAGAAACAATGCACTAGTTGAAGGAGTTTTCTAGTTCTTCATGATGTTAATTATTATTTATTTATTTATTTTTCTATCTCCTACTGGTTGTTGAAATTGTTTTTTCATGTAAAGCGTTGTTGCTTGAAATTCTATTGTTTCTCCATTAATATGAAAGAACAATTTAAAGAAACCGTAGGAAAGAAAAATAATTAACAACTTGAAGAATAATAGAAGAAATTACGTCAACTGATACATTGTTTCTTCACATGATGGTACAAGGTAACATCAACAGGCATATATTACTAATTTTAGATGTTATAAAAAACTATGACGATGACAATGTAGAGATATATGAAACTTCCTCGTAACGATATCTTTAAATAAAGATTATGTTATGCCACTTACCCTTCTTATTTTTGGTCTTTCACTTGCAATGACATACAAAAGACAATTTTGCACTGTGGTTGAATTTAGAAAAGTATCTTTACAGGCTCTCAAGCTTCTCCCATTTGGCCTTTTTTTTCAAATATGTTATTTCTATCGTGTGAACAATTTGATTTATGGAGTGAATATGACTCAGAAAAGAGGGATCAAAATATTTCAATATTGCACAACGTAAGATTGATTGACATCAATTATTTTCTATATTATTATTTTTTTAAAGAAATTATTTCGAAAGGGATTTTGTTCACGTAACATCAATGTGAAGGGCGCCACTGTTTTATAAGATGATGATTTATGTGCATCCACGTTCCTTTCACCTAGAGCTACATTGTTCATGCACATATTTTCTTTCGTATTATTTTAACTTCATATACATTGTTTATTTTCGTGTTTTTCATTTATTTTTTTATGAGCTTAATAGACATACATTATCAACTAATTAAAAATCATCTTTAATGCAATCTTTAGAGCAATTGTTATATATATATATATATATATATATATATATATATATATATATATATATATATATATATATATATATAAAGGTAGTATATGCCTTAAAAATATGTTTTTACACTGTGATCTAATAAAAAATTAGCATGTATGATTAATTTATTTTTAACAATGATCTAATGTGTATCATGATTTTTAAATGATTAACACCACAAACTATTTTACATTACATAGAAAGTGATCATAAAATTAATAAATTTATTATACATTATACTTTAAGTACATGTATTATTTATTTATTTATTAATATTTAAGGATGGCAAAGTTAAGTCTAAACAGCCAAAATAGGCCAGGCGAGATAGGAGGCTATATGTGCTACTGCTTCCTGATTTTGCCCTGTTTCATACTACTAGAAATTCATGAAACACCTGCGGATTTTTTTTTTCGAAAAAATTCCGCAAGAATTTCATGCAGATTTTGTTGACAATTTATGTATTATACATCTTTTTTCTTGCAATTTTTTAATTCACAGAAAAATTTGCAAGAAACATTTGTATTTCTTACGAATTCTCTTACAATTTTATATCTTCAATAAATTTTAAATATTTTTTTAAAATGCAAGAATTTATGCAGATATCTGTTTATAATTCGTTTTCTACAAATTTTCTTACGAAGTATTTATTAATTCTTATTTTTAAAATTTTGCAAAAAATAATCCATAAATATAATTCCCGCCGATTTTTCTACAAATTCCTTTACTTACTTAATATAAAAAGAATTATTTTAACTAGCAAAATTGAGACATTTTATATTTCTATATAAACAAGCAGCAAAATACTTATTGTGACATGATACTTTAGAAGAAATTTATCAGCAGTTGTTAGTAAAGTGAAAAAAAAATATGGACAAGAATGTGTTATTTTAGAGTAGGTAGTTACGAATTGGAGTAAAAAGTTACTTTATATGAGTTGAAGAGTAAGCTCTTGTGCCCTTCTTTAAACCTCTCGCTCCTTCTCAACGGTTTTGCCATTTAGTACCTCGATGCACTTGTTCTTTCTCTTTTTTTTTTTTTCTTCTTTAATTTTCACTGATGTTTTTCTTTTAATTTGAACCAATAGTTACGATGCTAGGCAAAATAGACACTGTGATATGGTCTTCAACTTTTAGGATTTAAGTTTCATTTTTATTTTGCTTTCAAACTTTTGAATTTTGGCTATTTGCATTTGGCAATTCGTGTTTATCGAATTTGTTGTTATGAAATCGGGTTTGAAGTGCATGTTTGGATTTGAATAAGGAATGTGTTTGAATTTAGATGAAATCGTTTAAATTCTATGGAAATTATTGTAATCTTACTCTTTTTATTTTGGTTTCATCCTTTATTTTGTTCTTGCTAGTGTTTTGCTCCATAGATTCTACTCTGATTCCACAGGATCTGGTTCTAGAGATAACGCAACAAGCCAACAAGAGTTTCAAAGAAAAAGCTCTATTTCGATATCCTATCAGTATACAATAATTATCTATCTTGTCCTAAAGTTGATAAGTATCTTGATGCATAGAGGTTTCAGGGTCCATTTTCCATGCTTGTCCTGCGGGGGCGTGGTCACCATTGTATTTGAATTAGTTATTAGGAATGAGTAATGGATTCATAAACCACTACACAATATCATGCGAGAGAAAATGGTACGATTAGATAGTATATGTTAAACATAATTTACTTTTAAAGATTGTATCTCTTCATCTCCTACCTTTTTCAACCACTAATTAAGGATCTAAAGGAAATTTAATATACCTCAAAACTCATTCCAAGAGAAACATTTATTCAAAGAGAATTTTTTAATAGTGACCTACTCGAACACCACTCCAAAATTCCATGTGGGATCTTTAGTTTTCAAAACAATTTCCTCTCCTTAAGTCATAAGTTAGTCAATATGCTTTAATGTCATACCGCATTAACAGAAGCCACACCTCATGCATACATCAACTATATACATCACATCCAGTCAATGCATATAGAGATCAACAACATAATCCATACATAACATATCAATGTTTTCCAACTCATACATCATACAATTATATAGCATACATATGCTCATCATCATCTAACACCATACAATCATCCACATATGTCATATCCAATCAACATATATAAAACAGTCATCATACACCATTCAACATGTAATAGAATAAGATAATTTACTCATGTTCATCATACAAGTTCACCCAAACACCCTTTATTATTCAAACATCATGCACCTGACACAACATACCTCGCACCCAATGCCAATGAGGTAGGGAGCTCTCTATGTCACTCTTGCACAGTGCCATCTAGGTCGCGCTTAACAAGATCGAGGTGGAGATCCCCTAGAACCTCATGCCTAACATGGCAAAATCCACACCCGACCTTATATTAGGTAGAGAGTCTTTGTTTGACCCACACCTGGTGTCACCTCAGCAACGTCTAGCATCACCAAGTTAAAGACTTTCCCCTACTCTCACACCTAGCGTCATTCAAACCGCGCCCCACGCTATCCTAACCTTAGACGAATCTCTCACCTTATGCCCGACGCCACCAATCATACGCCCAACGTGATCAGGATAAAGGCCTTTGGCTGAAACTGTGTCTAACACCATGAAGGCGCGTCCGACATGACTGTGATTTCAACATAATGCAAATCACGAAAATCATCCTAAGCTCCTAGAAATTAGAAAAACCACCAACATGCATTGCAACAAACCATGTATATACATCATATACAACACATTTGCAACAAAAAGCAAAACATGCAACAACAAATTAAGCAAATCACCAAATTTCACCTAACACCCAAGAACACCAAAACCCTTCACCTTTCAATCTAATTCCAACTACAATTTGCCCACATTTGATGAAAACAATAACACAATTCATCAAATCAAACAATTAAATTCGTTCTAACTTCCCTTACCTTAATCTCCAAGCAATCCGAGAATGAGGAGAAAAGAAAAGATTTGAATTTTCAAGCTTCCAAGCTCTACATTGCCTTAACCTTTTGATTTTTAGCTTAAGCTTCAAATCCGACACTCCTAGTTATGAATCTCGCTCTCCAAAGGAACCTATAAAGAAGAAGGGAAGAAGAATTAGATCTTCTCTCTAGATTTCTCCTTCTAAGGTCTCCAAGGAGTTAAGTTTATGAGACTTAACTCTTAGAAGAAACCTTATATACCTTTCCACTCAAGGTCAACTAGACCTTGGCTAGAAGCCTTCACACTTACCCAACTTACTTGAGTATAGTATTACAAAAAAAATCCTATTTAGTTTAGTCTAGGTTCTTGTTATTCAATATCTTTGTGTTTAGACTTATTAAGGAATTGATTTCTATTTTAAAAACTATTATTTATTTTATTCTAATGATATTAAAATTTTGGGATGTTACAATTCTTCACCTAAAATATTTGAATTTTTGTTTGCAACCCTTCATTTATTTATTTTTTTGTGGTTACCATGTTATTGGTACAAGTAATTCACCGACTTTAATTGTTGATGAATTATTTTTGCCAAAAAATATAATGTGTCACCATTAGTAGAGTCTCTTCATCTAACTTTTTTTTTTCATTCACAAGACTTAAATCAAGACCTTTTTTTCTTTAAAAAAATTCAATTCTACTTAGATGAAAAATATATTTGTATCCTTCATTAATATAAATAAAATCATTATTGACATAAATTCAATAATATAAATAAAATTATTATTGACATAAATTCAATCAATATTAATGAGAGATTTATTTTCTTCATTATGGAATTAATTTGTTTTGTCTTTGTCTAACTTAGATTTGTTTGAAGAGTTGACTTCTTTTAAGGAGTATTTTCATTCATATAAATTTGAAAATTTATTTTGTTCTTGTTAAACTTCAATTTATTTAAAGAGTTGACTTTTTTGAATGAGCGTTTTTCATTCACATAAATTTAGAAATTAAACACGAATTTTAAGTTTGGAAAAATGAAAAGGGAGGAAGGGATATTAATGAAAACAAAACTCCTTCATATTTAATTTTTGTTCTCCTCTAATATTGAGATATTAGCTGAAGAAGGGAAAAAAAAGGAGATTTAAGATATTTCAAGTGTAGAGCTGTCAAAACGGGTCAATCTGGCCTATGTGGGCCGGCCCACTTTGACCCACTTTAAAAATGAGCTAACCTAATCCGGCCCACTTTTAATTTTCTAAAAAAAAAATTTGGCCCGGCCCGGCCCACCACGAGTTGGTGGGTTATACGGGCAAGCCCACCAGCCCACCAAAAATTAAAAAAAAAAATTATCAACAAAATTCAAAATTTTAAATTAATTATAAATTAACATAATAGTCATAAAATTAGCATCATTAATAGTCATAAGTCATAATTTGTCATACAAAATTAAATACAAATCATGATAAAAGTCTAAAATAAAAATTTTCAATATGTCATCATACAAAATTAACTACAAATCATATTTAAATTTTTATTGCAAAAAAAAATGGTGGGTTGGTGGGCTACCCGGCCCACCACGGATTTAGCCCGGGTGGGCCGGGTCAAAGTGGGCCAGGTTGATATATACTCACCTACTATAAAATTTTAATTTTTTTTAGCCCAGCCTGACCCGTTTTCAAGGTGGGCCGGGATGACCCATGGGTCCGGCCCACTTTGACGGCTCTATTCAAGTGTAATAACCTAAATACCTTTATTTATATTTTAAAATAAAAAAAATTATAAGAGTATAAAAAAATAATTTTTATAATATTTCTCTTCTCCTTATAAATAAAAAATTATTATTATTTACCTCTCCTTCCCGCCTCTCTTCTCCTCCTCAATTGTATAACTTGTTTAATCAAAATCTTTTTCCTTTATTTACCTTCTATTAAAAAAAAAAAATCATCACATCATGAAACTAGACATTCCCAAGAAACATAAAAATTGTCTGTTTAACCATTACAAAAGTGATTTGTGATTTTTCACATCAAAACTAAAGCTACCTGTTGTAGTTTCTACATCGTGGATGTAAATTGATAGATTGTGTCTTGGTCGTGTGAACACGCACATAATTATCGACCCATTGTAACGTCATATTATATCATCTTGGTATTTGGTCCACTAAAAAACATTAAATGAGTTATTAATGCAATGGTAATTCCCCATCCCAATGTAAAATCATCATCATGCTCAACCTTTTTTCACTTCTCACTAGATACCTTGTCACCTTGTCTCTTCGGCGATAAACATCATGGACCACTACCTCTGCTTTCACTTATGCTTCTTTGTTACGTTGGTGTTGTTATGTCAAACACAAAAATTTGAAGCCACCAACACCACTGTTGGGTTCAGTGTCCAATTAACTCGCCGCAACAACTCACATCACGATACCCTTTTCCGTAAACTTCCTAAACAATTGAGCCAACTCAACCAATTAACGTATGACTCTTACATAAACCAATATCTCATGAAACTCACATTGGGAACCCCACCGGTGGAAGTATATGGTGTATACGACACAGGCAGTGAGCTAGTGTGGACACAATGTGCACCTTGCCCTAGCTGCACTGTGCTAAAATTCCCAATGTTTGATCCCTTCAAGTCACGAACATACAACAAGATTTATTGCAATTCAGTGCAATGTAATGAATATTTTGTCTCATGCTCACCTCAAAGTCTTTGTGCTTATTATTATTTTTATTATGATTCTTCAATTACTTCAGGGGTGATTGCAAGTGACATAGCTAGTTTTATTTCAACCGATGGAGAGATTCGTATTAAGGACTTTTTATTTGGGTGTGGGCACAACGATCACTTGCGATTTTCTGATGGAAATATAATGGGGATTATTGGATTTGATCAAGGACCTCTATCACTTGTGTCACAAATTGGTAACCGTTTTGGGGGCAGAAGGTTCACCCAATGCTTGGTTTCTCCTTATGTCGATAATCATATTGCTGGCACAATTAATTTTGGTGCAAATATTGAAGCTTTTGGTGGAAGAGTAGTGACAACACCTTTAATCACTAGACAAAGTACTCCCCATTACTTTGTCATACTAAAAGGCGTAAGTGTTGGAAATAATTTTTTGCCTTTTAATCCTACACAACAACAATCTGAGGGGTATATGATGCTTGATTCAGGAACACCATCAACCCTTTTACCTCTTGAACTTTATAACATGTTGGTACAAGAATTGAGGCTACAAGTTGGCGAGGAATCAATTGAATATCATCTAGAGTATACTAGGTCAATTTGTTTTAGAAGTACTCAATTTCCTCAAGGACCAATTTTGACTTTTCATTTTGAGGGGGCAGATGTGGAGTTAATGCCTTCACAAACCTATTTCACTATTCAAGAGGGGGTATTTTGCTTTGGGATGCATGGAGTAACTCAAGAGCCATATGTATTTGGCAATTTGGCACAATCAAGCCTTTTGATTAGGTTTGATCTTGACAGAAGGACGATTTCCTTTCAGCCAACCGATTGCACCAAATTGTAGTAGGCATTGTTTTAATGTAATTTCTAATCTACAAAATACTCAAAATCTAGGCTTTTGAAATGTTATCCTAGTTAAAAAAATATAATAAAATGTTTTAATTATCATATGAGTGTGTGTATAAATGGCATATTGAGAGACAGTGTAAGAAAAGTTATTCTTAACTATATTTTATGAATGGTTAAAATTGTTTTAATTAATTAGTTTTAATTATTCATTTGAATTAAGTTGCTGATATTCGTTTCTCTTACATATATACATACAAGGCATATCAAATGAATAGAGAAGATCTTAATTGTAATTTAATGGATAATTATGTTTAGAATTAATTAAAATAATATTACAAAGAGAATACTAATATGTATAACTAGTTTTGACCTCCACTTTTTACTAAACATTATAGAATTTTTAACAGCAATAATATTTTTTTAAAAAAATTACTTAAATAGAACCATGCACACATTATTTATAGAAGTAGCACCAAATACTATTTATGGTCAGAATTCGGTTTCCCAAAAATCAAATTCTAACCTTCACCTTTGCATTCTGTTCATGTCCTGGGCTGCCAGAATTCGATTTCTGGGGAATTGAGTTTCGAGCAGTTATTCCCTCGTTTTTTTTTTCATAGTCGTTTTGTCAGAATTTGTTATTTTTTTTTCATTGTCATTTTACTATAATCAATGATTTATTAATTTTTTTTCTCCATTTTTATCCTTGATAATTAATACATGTTTACTGAACAATGTGTATTTATTTTTAATGTCTAATATTTTTTCTCCAACTACCCATATAAAATTAATGTGCATTTATAAGAGTAATATGTTCCAAACAAAATACTATAAAAAAACAAAAAAAAGGGACAGGTATAATTAAATACAGTAGGTTACAGTTCACGTGTAATCAATACATTAATAATTAATGGAGTAGATTGCAGTTCACCAGTCTCAAAAATGCAAAATAAAATAAAGGGTAAAATAGGAAAGTAAGTAACAAATATTTTTGAAAACTAAAATATCAATGATTTCCTTAAGTCTCGTGCAAAACCTTAAACGACTATGAAAAAAAACGGAGGGAGTATATTTTTTTTTCGTTGTTTGTATTTATTAAATAATAAATTATATTTATAATAAAAATCAAATTTTATTATAAGTTATAATAAAATATAATAAAATTTTATTATAAGTTATAAATTATATTTATAATAAATTAAATAATAAATAATATTTATAATAAAATTCAAAAAAGTTAATAAGTTATAATGTTAATAAATAATAAATTTAATAATTTATATTTATAATAAATTTTAAATTTAATAAATAATATTTATAATAAATTATTTTGAAAATAAAATTGAAATTTAATAAATAATAATTATAATAAGTTATATTTATTATTTGAAAACTAATTAAATATTATTATTATTTATTATAATAATTATTATAATAAATAATAATATTATAATAATATTAACAAATAATAATTATTATTTATTATAATTAAGAAATAATAATATTTAATTAGTTTTTTTTTAAATAATATTGATTAATGCTGGACATTTTTACTCGGAAATTGCATGCAAAACTATTCAAGATGCACAGTCGGCTAACACTCATAAAGTTATCACCTTTGACAACTCAAGCACTAGATTTCTAGTAGAAGAAACACAACATCCATTAGTATTCATTTGAGACATTTTAAAACTTATAAATAATCCATTGATATTAAAAAATATAAGGATTTTAAAAGATTGTTGTATTAGACAGACTTTGAAAGATTTTTTAGTAGTATCTATAAATACCAAATTCATAAAACAATTACATCCAAACCCATTAGATTTTGGAGGATTTTTTGAAGTGACTTTTCAAGTGTTTCAAGAATTTTCAAGTGAGTTTTTTCTCTATTTTTTTCTATGCTCTTATCTTCCCTATTTTTTTTCTCTACTAATAATAATATTGCATTAGTGTTCATATATAATATTGTACTATTGTTCCCATTTCATTCCCCTATTTGGTGAAATTCCAGTAAGTAAATGATAGTATTATTGACTTGATCTATTTTTCTCTCTGTTCTCTTTATTAACTTGCTTTTATTTTGTTCTATTTATAGTTGAGTTTATTCCTCAAATATATAACAAAAAAAATGCTTGAGTAGTAATCTTTTTTATAACACATGTCAAGAAAATTGAAAGGTTAAAGCTGAAATTGATATTATGATCTTTACAATCAATTATAGATCTTCAAGACCTTGTAGTCAATTTAGATTTATTAGAAAAAAAATTATATATATATATATATATATATATATATATATATATATAAAAGATGAATTTGAGTTAGAATTTTTGTGAGTAGAATGACATAAGAATGAATCTTAGTTAGGGGAAGAACCCTTTCAACACAAAAACAACGATTTCTCTTCCTCTCTTGAGTTTGTTACTATTATCCTTCCTCCTTGTATAAATCAACAATTATTTTATTTATTTTTTTACTATGATTTTTTATATATTGTGAAATTAGGATTTTTTTATATTTTTAAAAGAAAATTAACATAAGACATTGTGGTATCTTAGAATTTAATACTAAAAATATTTCTTCGCGGGTGAATAATTGAAAATAATTAAAAATTTCAAAAAATTGTCTTTGTCTCTTTAAATTTGAATGTATGAAAAAAAAATTTTAACTTTTATTGTATGTCAAAAATCCACGAAATCCTGCAAAGTCTACAAAGTCTAACAAAATTCATTAAAATCCTGACTTAAAAGTCTTGCAGAATCCATTAAAATTCTGATTTAAAGTCTTGCAGAATCCTACAAAGTCTTAAAAGTCATGGAAATTCTGCAAAGTCTTTTAAAATCTACAGGACTTTTTTCAACTAAAAAAGTCCTTTAAAATCCTAATCCAATTCACCTTAGATATGTTATAAAAAGGATCAGATAGAATATTTAATATGAATTATAAAGAATGTATTTTTAAATATTAATAATTAAATTAAAATATTATATATATATATATATATATATATATATGAGTATATCAAATTTGTAACGATTTGGACTCTTTTAGATATGTTATCTAACAATAAATATTTTTACATGTATTTTAAATATCATTTTATACGTTAAAATAAAGTAATAAGATGAGTTATTAAAAGAATTTAAAATTGTATGCAATTTTGTTTATTTGATCTAATTGGTAATATTATATACATCGGTTGAAACACTTGAATTTGTATTATATAAAAATTATTGAAGGTGTCATTTCATTAACTTGACATAATGGTGTCAACGAATTTTGATTATACATGTGGGGGAGGGGGTGACCTACAAATGACAAACATATTCGTACACATGGATAATTCTCAAACTCGTCCTGTCTTTGACGGAAAAACTCAATATGACCATGTATAGATATAAGTAAAGATAATACTCGATTTATTAAAGTGAGTAAGGGGACGGGAATGAATATATACTTACCCATCTCATATTTGTACCTATTCTCATTAAAGTTTACATTCAATTTCAATTATTTAAAAATTAAATTATAGTTTTTTTTAATGAATAGATCTTAAGTTTATAAATTTTTACAATATTTAAAAATTATTAATATTTCATTATATTAATTCAAAAAATTAATATGTTCATAAAAACGGTCTAAGGGACAATTAGAAGTCGAAAAGGAATTCCAGAGGTATCAAAACCCTTCTCTTTTTGTTTATCACTCTAGATTTTGAGACCTTAAACTTATGAGGTTCCTTTGCAAAATTACTTATTTATTCTTCAATATTTTCCAGGCCAACTTTGCTCACAATTAAATTATTATGACTTTATAATTTAAACATAAGGTTATTTCTTCAGTAATCCTTATCCCACAACTGGTAAAAACAACAATAAAACTTAATAATTCACTTTATGATATGAAAAACATGGGGTTGCAGATTAAATTTACTTGTAAAGTTATTTTATTCATTTTAATAATTTGATCTCAAGATTTGAATTTTAATATAGAAGTTTAAATAATGATGAAAACTAAATTAAATGAAATCAATTGTGACAAATTAAGAGATTAATGGGATCAATTACAAAAGTTAATATCATAAAAAAAATTTTAAAAAAAGACAAAAAATAATCTAAGCTTAAGCAGCTAAAACAGGTTTTAAAATAATTGAATTTGAAAGGCAAAGTAAGAGCTCATTATATTATAATAAAATATGAGTAACTTATTGTAAATCAACATCCCTAGCTCCAATACACTCTCAAGCCTTATGTGTCACCGGTATAATTTTATATACTAAGCTGTTGATAACGTTAAGCTAATCAAAATGCAGCATTAGATGCAAGAAACTTTTTGAATTTGGTTATTAAAACCATTGGTCACATACTATAGTTAATCAGCGTTTATGTAGTAGTAGAACCAAACTTAATGAATAAATTAAATTCTTGAAAGACCTCAACCCAATTTGCTGCCATTACCTTTCACAGTGGACTCAATATTTTACGAGTATTAATTTTTTATCCTCTCGATTTCGTGCTTAATTAACAATCATGGGAGCACACTTGAACATCAAGCAGGAGCATTCTGCTTACTCAGCCTCTCCAATTCACGTTACTAGTTTAGTTTCACAAGCACTAATTATCCAGCTAAGTGAAAATGTTTACAAGCCAAAGCCACAAGGCACAATATATTAATTACGTGGTACACAAGTCTAAGAGGAGGATGAGAAGGTGTCAATGATGGTTGTGTGGAGTGGGTCACTCAAATGGGTGGCCCAGTTGTTGAGTGGGCCCTTGCCGGTGGCAGCAGCTTGGACTGCGAAGCCCAGGAAGCCCACCATGGCAAGACGTGCGTGCTTGATCTCTGCCAATTGCAGGGTGGCTTTCTTCTCTGGGTCTGAGGCCAAGCCCAATGGGTCAAAGTAGCTTCCACCTGGGTAGAGCCTCTTTTCTGGGTCAAGCTCTGCGTTCCTCTGGAACTCAATGTAGCCAATTACCAGAACCTCGATCCAAATCAATGTGGTGATTGAGAATGGAAGTGGTTGCCCAAGGTATGATGACCCTTCCACTAGCTCCACCTTCAAATCAAAACGCAACTTCATAATTAATTAACAACCCCATCATCATATTATAATATATCAAAATAATTAAACAAAACGCTATTTCTTCATACCCAACTCTCAAAAATCTTATAGTCCTCTCGTGTTAGCCTTTCACGATTATTCCAAGTAATGAAAAAAGCACAAAATAACTATAACAAAAGTCAATTACTTGATCATAATATTACTTGATCACTAAAAGTTACCATCCACGAACTTTCTAACATTTTACGTTGGAGAAACTGTTTCTTATTAATTGAAACCAAGTAATCTCATTCATGTTACTAGTTAGGCAGATCACATTCCTGGAGAAACTGTTTCTTATTAATTGAACCCAAGTAATCTCATTCATGTTACTAGTTAGGCAGATCACATTCCTAGGGTAGTAAAAAGAATGACAAAAATTAAAATATAATTAATAATAAAGTAATTTTTTTGTTACATGTGAAATAATTTATATTTTATATTAAATTTTAACAATTTAATAGATAAATTTAAAGTTTATCGTGTATAGTTCAAGTATACAAAATTTAAAAAAAAATTAAATTATTTTATTCTTTATTTTATTTTAAAATAATTAGAAATTTTGAAATATTTTTTTTAATTTTAAAGACTTGTTAAGAATTATAAATTTAATTATCACTTAAAATTTAATATAAAACATGAATTATTAAATAAAATAAATTTAAATTGACTTGTTGAATTATTAAATTTATTTTTTATATATAAAAAAAAAAAAAGTGAAATAGATCTTAGAAATAGAGAAAGTGTACCTTGCCGGCGTCCTGCCATGTGACACCGGTGAGCCACTCAACAGTGAGAGCCCCAAGAGTAGCAAGCATGGCCCAGCGTCCATGAATGAGCTCGCACTCCCTAAACCTCTGCAAGCCGAAGACCTCGCTGTAGGGCTGAAACGGCGTCGACTTCACGTCGGCCACCTCCGTCCTCGTTCCGATGATAACCCCCGCCTCGTTCTTCGCCAGGTTCTGGTCCAGCGAGTCCAGCTCGAACTGCAAGTACTCCGCCGGCTTCCCCAGCCCGAACGGATCGAACCCGTAGTCTCCCACAAGGCTCCCGTCCAGCCACTCCGGCGCCTTCGCCCCCGGGTACCACAGCGGCCGATCCGACCCCTTCGACACCTTCTTCGCCGCCGCCTTCTTCTTCGACCCGAACCCGAACCTCGCCTGCACCCGACCCGACCCCGATTGCGCCTCCACCAGGCGCGCCCCCATGAAGGACGACGTGGCTGCTGTCGCGGTTGCCATTGGTGAGAAGTGTGTCACAGAGACAGAGAGAGAGAGAGTATGCGTTTGAGTTTGTTGAGTTGGTGATCCAACGTATTTGACGAGGAAACTGGTGAATGGTGATAGTGGATAATCCGTGAGGGAGGGTTTGGAACCGTTGGATTCGGGAGAGTATCCATCTGACGGTGGACAAGAGGCTGGGACTTATCGCTATGTTTATCTGCTGCTGCTGACGTGGACTCTGTTTGTGGACCCCCTCTGGTTCCTCTCGCTGATTGATACGTGCGAGAATTTGTGGCGCTGCTTCGCTTCCGTTGCGGGTCTCCAAAAAAATCTAATTATGTTTACTACTACTGGTTGAGTAAACGGTGAAGTGAAGGGAGATAGAAGGTGATGTTACATTACATGCATTCATGTTTTCTTTCTCAGAAACATCATCACTGCACAAAAATAATGGCAGTTAGGTCCAATAAAGACAGAAAAAAAAAAATTACATTGCATTTTTTTTCTCTTTAAATCAGAATTCAAAATTTTATTTCCACAACATATTTAAATTTTAAAAAATTAAACACTCCATTAAATATAAATGAATTTTTTCGAAGTGGGTCTGTAATTTTCATGAAAGACAGCATCAGCCTTTATAATACTTTAGTTAAGTTTTGTCCTAAATATTATTCGTTTAATTTTTTTTTATTTTACTAGTATTTGGTATGTGTAATGTGCATAACTTAAATGTCTATTACATAAAATTAAATTTTATAATAAATTATAAATATGAATAAATATTATATTTAAATATATAAATTTAAATTTATATAAATAAATATTTTTAAATATATAAATTATATTTTATATTCACGATAAATAATTTATATTGTGATATAGGATTATTTATAATTATTGAAAATTTATCTTAAATAAATTAAAATTTAATTTATAAATAAATATGATAAAAAAATTTAAAATTGATAAAAAATTAAATTAATTTCTAAAAATCATTCGTTTAAGAAAAGTCTTTAAAATATCGTTAATGAGAATTTTTTAAGAATATTCTTGTGTAGTATAATTGTCTTTGTTTGATATATGAAAGTGGATAACTTTATTTTTTAGTTTTATATATATATATATATATATAATTAAAAATTATAAGAATCAACGTAAAAATAGTATGTAAAAAAATTTAAATAAAATATTTTTAATTATAAGGATTAAAAGGTTAGGTTTATGAAATTATAAAGATCAAATAATTATTATTTAAATATTAAATTTTTATTCCTATAAATAAAAGAATTGGAGTCTAGATTAGCAATCAAAGTGAATTTGTCAAAGTTTTGAGGTGCAAGTTTCCAACAATAATGCTATAAACTTATTATCTCTTTAATAAATATATCAATTCATATAAGTAGTTTAATAATAAATATGAGTATCGTCTTCTAAAGGACTTACACAATAATTGACATAAATTATAT
Organism: Cajanus cajan; assembly: GCF_000230855.2. Taxonomy (NCBI): domain Eukaryota; kingdom Viridiplantae; phylum Streptophyta; class Magnoliopsida; order Fabales; family Fabaceae; genus Cajanus; species Cajanus cajan. The sequence continues at coordinate 27,625,069 of NC_138519.1, read as the reverse complement.
TAAACAAAACTATCGGGAATAAATATTTAATTGATTACAAAAATAAAGAAAATGCTTAAACAAAGATAAATGTTAGAATAAATCTTTTTGGTATTTTTACGAACATTTAGAATGTAAAAATTGATTTTAACACAATAATAAAACATGTTTTGGTTTAACTTTACCAAATCATCTTCTCATTCTCACAAACAAACTTTAATCCAGTTATGAATTCACAAATTATCATCTAACTCACAAATACACTCAAACCTTAATTCCTTACAAATTAGAGTCTAAGTTTTTTAACTAAGTTATCAATTTATTGCATAACTTAACCAAGAAACCAACTTTAACAAGAAGAGCTTATAAATGACTAATAGCATTTACTTCATTCTTAGAGGTAAACACCATTAACTTGTCTACTTTAGTTTAAAGGTTCAAAAGCATTTTCCAATTAATTACTTTAAACCCACAAAATCAAGTTAAAGGTTCAAAAGCATTTTCCAATTAATTACTTTAAACCCACAAAATCAAGTTAAGAGAGATCAAACCTTAATAAACATATTAAATAATTTGATCTATTTATTAAAAACTCTCAATTCAACAATTAGATCATTCAAAATTTAATGTATATTATGATTTATTGAGTTAAGTAGTAGACTTACTCCATTGAATAACTCATTTTTTATATCAAATTTTAATGATCTAATTGTTAAATTAAAATTTTTTAATACATAGATCAAGAATAATTTTTTTTATAAATTTTGAAAACCATTTAATACTTCATTTCATTAATTCAAATCAACGTATAAAATATTTTTTATAATTATTTATCAATTTAAATTAATAAAACAAAGTATCAAATGATTTTTAAATTTTGTAAAAATTTGCACACTTAATCTAGGGATTAATAATTTTAAATTTGATGGTTGGATCATTAAAATTTGATGTAAAACATGAATTATTTAATGGAATAAATCTATAAATATTTACTCTTATATATATATATATATATATATATATATATATATATATATATATATATAACAATGCTCTCCACCACCTCCTAGTGTAATTTTACATAATATAGGTTTAATAATATTAATAAATTAATATCAATATATTATATAAAAGATAGTTGTTGACAAAGATTATTTGTATGTGTCTTTGTAATTTTTCTCTTCATTTTTCTTTCCTTTCATCTTAACCAATACAATTTATTCGTATTATCTCAATTATTCTATTTTCTATACTTTTAATTGTTATATTTGTTGAAAATCGTAGGCTAGATAAATAAGCACAGTGGAAACATTCTCTCCATTAGATCCAAACGAAAAGGCATAACATCGTGATATAAAAATTACCTTTTGTAGAATGAGCGATCTTTATAGAGCTTGTGTACATGATATAAATAAATTTTTATACTTTTTTAACACACTCATATTAATCCAAACGAGCAGCTTCCTCGTCAATCCACGATCAAGAAAGAAGACGACACTGCTAGTTGTACACTATAAAAAATAATTGTTAGGATTTTTCATGCACAATAAGTATATTGGTTTCAGAATTGTAAACATTCATAATTCCTTGAGCATTTCATATTTATAAGAAAATGATATCACTGTAACCTATAACTTTTGGGATTTTTAAGTTATTAAGAGCTTGGCTGGTGAGACATTTTATCCCCATTCTTATAATTTTGACCTATCTTTTAATTAGGTATTATATAGTATGAGTCTAATCTATAAAAAAAACATTTTAATCATACTTAAATATACTATATGTGTTCTTATATTTTATAGTATATTTCAATAAACAAAAAGTCTTATATCGCCTAATTTTGCTTTTGATTATCAATTTATATATTAACTTTTGATATAAACATATAAAATGATTACATGCATGTAGGCTTATTACATGCAAATGTGTCAAACAATTTCCCTTGTGCATGTGATAATGGAATTCTTGCATATTTTTACTTTATATTTTAATTAATTATTTTGAATTCAAAATCTATCTTAAAATCATTGATTTATTAATTATCAGAGGTTAGTTTCATATTTTATTATCTAGTTACCATAGTTTAAATTACACTATTTTTTTCAACATTTTAAATTAAATGATTTTAATTTCCAAGTTTGACAAGTTGCCACAATCGTTAGTCCTTTTCTTTTATAAATATGAATACTTAGAGGAGTTTGATACACTAAGCATTACTCTCTCTTCTACTTTCTCTCATCGCCATCTCTATTTATTCTATTGTGGTTTTTGTGTGACTTGCTAATTTTGCATCATTTAGTCTAAGCCGTTTGACATCCCTATTATATCGTGGAGGAGGGCTAGCTAGCGAGTTTGTGGATAAGTCTTTTAAGACGATACTACATCATTGCATGTACTTATGTGAAGACTCAATATTTCATATTTATGATAGTCATTAGTCTTAGTGTATTATTGTTGTCTATATTAACAATAATGCTTTATTAAGGATATTTAAAAATAGTATAAATTATTTTATGAACATTATCATGTTTCAATATACACATAATAAATTAAATGCATCATGTTATTAATAAAACCAATGTTAGGCACGCAATTGGATTGGGTATGCTTTCGAACCAACACGAAGTAGGTTGAACCGTCTAATTCCCCAATTAAACCAATCAATAATAACTATAAAGTATACTCCTTTTGTTCAGTATTATATAAAAAAAAATTAGAAGGAAATTACAATTCTTTTTATGAGGCACTTTAAAGCATTAGTTTTATTTTTTTTACCTTTTGTCCCTATTAAAGATTGTGAAAATATGTATTTCTTGTTGTTAGATAATGAAAAGAGAATTTGAGAAATAAATGTTATTTCTCTCACTTCTTAAACTCTTCAATTGTCATAATAATACTAATAATAACTCTATAATTATCATTTATCAATTTTATTAGTATTGGTGCATAAATTTTGCTAGGGTTTAAGGCATGTTCATTAGGATAGCTAAGGTTAATATTACAACCGCACCACAACAATACATTGGTTATAATTGTGTGAAGTTTAATATATATATATATATATATATATATATATATATATATATATAATATTGGTTCATACAATTCAACTAATGATTTACGGGTTCAACCAATAGCTTACTAATTTAATATCTCATCTATGTCGATAATTGGTTTGATTAGATGTGTACGATTGAAAGGTCTCTACATGTTACAAACTCAACAACTAAGTAGCAAAAAAACATAAATCTAATTACTATAAACATCATAAAAACAAAGTAAAAGGAAGAGTTAGAATTAAAATAATAATAAAAAAGTTTCAACATACCTTGAGATGGACTAAGCTAAAAAATTTTAAAATAACTTGAAGGCCATACTTATATGTTGGAGAAACAATCATGAACCACTCACATGCCAAATAAAACTCTCAAATGTGTGTAAGGTCAAGAAGAAAACACAAAAACCAATAAGAATGAATTGTTTATTTAAAATAATAAGAAAATAACTAACTTCCTTAAAAAAGATGGAACAAAATATCAGTTTAGGATCTATGATACGATATGATAGAATATAATAATTATCTTAATTTATTAAAATTCATTATTTGTTATACTAACAAGATATATTCTTATTTATCACATATCATATCTTGTTGGTTTCCTGTTTTATTTATCCCGAGAGGAAAAAGATAGGAAGCAACATAAATTTTATTATTTGAACATAATTAATATCATAATTTTAAAATTTGAATTGATAGTTGACATGGTAGGGATATTGGGCCAATGAATCATTGATCAAACTAATAAGACACTAATTGAATTGCATAAATTAGAATAAATAAAATTTAATTTAATTTTAGTGTATATATATACATTTAGAATTGTATGGTTTAGTGGTTAAATCAATTGTCCAATTATATTTTAATAAAAAAATTTAACTTTTTATCTATGGCTGGAGGGTTCATTTTATAATGCAAGATACCAAATTTTTTACACATACTAATAATTTTATTAAAGTGAGGTGATGCATTTACCTATCCTCACTTACATGTGGGTCCGCCATAAAATCCTTCAGTGGGGTTTCGTAAAATTCTATATACACATACACATTTATCCAACCGTAAACATAAATATTAAGTTGTTGGTCAAACAACTACTATATACAAATTGTCTTAGAATAGCTCCAAACAAAACATCAACATCTCTAGCATGGCCTCCTACCTAATTTTGCTCTACTCCCATAAGAATATGATCATCCTAGTCTAATGTAAGGGCAAACTTGTAAGTAATAAATAATCATAATATAAAAGTAGATAATGCTAAATTTCATCACCACAACACAATTATGGTCTAATGCCTAATTCAACAATCCAAAATGACTTTTCAACACAACTTCTCAGCATAACATACATATCATCATCTCAATTTACAACACAACTATAAGCAACACAACAACTTACAACTCAGTAACTCAATTACACAACAACTTTATGCATCGTCGCCTATTTCAACTAAGATAACTTTTTACAACACATGTGAGTAGTCTAAGTGGATTGATCTTACAAAATCACAACACCTGATCCCTAAATAGGAAATCAAGTTAGCACAACAAATGACATACAAATGCCTAAAAACTGCTACATTGATTTCTAGAATTTTATCACTTAGATTAGGAAAATTTAGTACAACTGTCAAGAGTATAACAAGTTGGGTATGAACATATCACGACATTAGTATTCATCAACTAAATCAATATAAAATTAACACATCGACTACCCTTCAAATACTATGCATTTTTCCATCGATCAATTAAGAATTTTACCCGACTTCATTCCTTACTTAATTTGGTCATTCTAAGCTAGTATATCTCAATTTGTTAAAAATAGACACTACAAAAAGTCAAGAATCTAAAAAATGACAATTTTTTTACCAGAATTAAAACAAGATAAAATATTATTTGCATAAACTTAAAACATATAAACTTAAATGAAATATTGAGTTAAATAAGAAGTTAAAATAAATCATAAAAATGATCGATAACCAATAAAAAAGTTTATTTTAAAACAATTTATTTATTATTAATATTATTATCTTTATTATATTTTTTTTTTAAATTTAAATTTTTTAAAAATATAAAAAAAATGTTTTTATTGATAGGATCAAATTAGTGATTTTAAATTTAATAATTATATTTATTTAAAAATTATGAATTTTTTTTAACATAATTAACTAGTTTATAGGATGGAATTGATGGTAATTTGTTATAATTGATGGATATGATTCTTATTTATCTTTTATATGTAAAAATAGAGTACATACTTATTTAATAATTTATTTATATTATGTAATATATGAAAAGACATTAATTTTCAATAATTTATAATTTCAATTATAATCAAACTATTAAATTATTGATTTGAATAATTTTCTATTTTGAATCTGGTTTATCTTTCAAAATAATAAAAAAATGTTTCTCAAATACATATCTTATTTACACATCATATAAAAAAATACTTAAACTAAAATAAATGTGATATTGGTGTAAAAAGAAAAATAAATGTGACTTTTATATAGATTATAGTGATATATGTGTTATTCAATTTATATTGTTTCATTCATTTACTCACTTAATTTTGTTTCCAAAATTTTTGTAAGATGATAAATTAATTTTTATTTGAATAGTTTTAATAAAATAATATCAGATATTTTAATTAAAATAATTTTTATCTAATTTTTATAAGTTAATTCTTCTATAAAGAATTTTCTAATTCAATAATATAAGCATTGTAAATTAATTTTTATAACTATGTTGTAAAATAAATGTATTTAGTTACCTTCAAATTTTCTTATTAGTAAATAAATTTATATCTGATTAATATTTGTTGAATTCATATTTAATTAAGTTTATTATTGTAGAAATTAAAAAATTATTAATATTTTTTTAAACCTATGAATAACATATCTTTTTTATGATTTACCAGTGCATCGCATAGGTGATGCTCTAGCTCTCTGGTTATATTAATAAGAAAAAGACACTTCATAAAAATAAAAAAAAATTAGTTTTTAAAAAAAACTGAGTGATTGTTTTTATTTTATACTTAAATATAAATTAGTAAAAAGAATACAATATAAGCATATAATTATTTTTTAAAATAAAGACACTAAAATAAATTCTCTTTATATATTTTTATAAATATATTATTAGTATTAACATTAGTATATAGTTTACTATAAACTTACTTAACATTTATTTTGATGTAGATTTATCAGTTAGCTTTGTATTAAATAGAAATATAAATTTTAGGATAAAGTTCAACAGTCAAAAACAGTATACTCATTTAATCAAATGAATAACAAATCTTACATAATTGACATAATAAGAAAAGGTAAGATAAAGTTCAACAATAAAGAATTAAATATCTTTATCTAAAGAATCACATCGCACGCAGTTGCACAATGGACTCAGTAAAATAAAAAGTTAAAACCTTAACTATAACACAATCAAAAGAAGAACAATATAAAGACCAAAAAATATAAAACAACCTGTTTCACCAAATAAAACATCTTGGTTGATTATAGTAAGGGACGATAGACTATAGAAGATAATTCAGGAGTTATACACTAAAATTTTTTTACTTGATTGAGTTGGATAAATTAAATTAGTTAATGTATTATTTTGTCCGTAAAATTTTTGATTTCTTTTTTATTTAGAAGAATTATAATAAAATTAAAGGGACATTTGATATAAGGAAAATTTTTATTTTTTCAAGTTTTATATTAAAAATGTCAGTTTTTCACGTTTAATTTATTATTTAAAAATAAATATTATTTTTTATCAAAATATTTTGATTAAGAAATGAGAAACTAATGTTTTTAAAATAAAAACAAAATTATAATATAATAAAAATATCATATTATATTTATTTGTTTATATAATATAATAAAAATTATTTATTTTAAAATAATATTTAAAAATATTTTCATAAATATTTATAACCAATCATATTTTTATGAAAATCCTAAAAATAAAGATTGGAATCATAATTTCATGATAAGAAAATTTATTATAATCAAACTTTCCCTAAAATTTAAACTTGAGATTTGCACATATTATTTCAACCTTAATTTTGATTAAAAAAATATAAAATAGGTAAAGTATAATTTTTTCTCTTTAATAAAAAATAAAAATAATATAATTCAAATCGTTTTAGATCAGTGTTTTTTTTTTTTTTTTTTTTTTCTCTCAAAATCAATCTAGTGTAATCCACCTACTCTCTTATCAAATATTATGGTTTATCTGACCCAATTTTAACACACACCTTCGTGTCTTTTTTATATAGTAATTTTCTAGTCAATTATGATATAAAATAATGGCAGTCTTAGCTAACAAAATTATTTAAGTAGTAATTATTGAAAAGCATTAACAATCATTAAATATTTAAATTAAACATAATATCGTTGTCGAGTGACAACCGGCTGTGGCAGGTTAAGTCCAATTCTCGGGTTGGTTCGTGTGGCGGCAAGGTACCAAAGTCTACAAAAAGTTAACAGGTAGATTCGGTTGCATTGATCCAATTCACTATCTATTGGGTCGTACCCTCTTCTTTAGTTTCCAAGAGCCTCTCTCTGCTTTCGCTAGTGGTACTGTCTTTGCTTTGATTCTCTCTTCTCTGTTTTGTTCGGTTTCGCGTGTAAGCTCCTCTGTTTTTCTTTCTCCTTTCCAAGGTTTTTCTGTTCTTCAATAATTTCCTTTTTTTATGTCCCTTTTTGTTTTGGGGATGAAATTTTTTCCGGCTTCAATTTGTGTTTAGGAGATGAGAAATTCAAAGTTTTTGATTTTTTTTTTTTTGGATTTATTGTTTTGACGAGTTGAAAAATAAAGGGTCGGTTGGGAGAAGAAGATTGCATGTTATTTTATACTTTCAGACTTTTCAATTTTGTTCTCACTCTATTAATTTGTATTTGTTCACTGTGGCCACAACGCATGGCAAGGGAAAGGATGTATATTCTATATATTTTTTTTACTTAAAGATGTATATACTACTATGATATATGATTTGAGGATTTTGCATGCGCATGTTTTTGATAGTTGATTGCTGTATATATTTTTTATATATACATAGTTTACACAATTACATGCATGCGCAAATGAATTTAATGTTTATGCGTGTGTCTCTGAGTTATACTGTTGCTATAAAATCACTAACATGCATTTTATAAGGTTGACTGGAAGGCATACATGCAACATTTGGTCAGCATCAGTTAACCTAGTATTTTGTGTGTGCATGTGTGATTTATACTGTTGCTACAAAATTTCAAACATTTGAATTTTTATAAGGTGGATTTTTTGGTCACCATCAGTTAACCTAATATTTTGTGTGTGCATGTGTGATTTGTGTTGTTGCTACAAAGTTTCAAACTAATGATTTTTTATAAGGGGGATTTCTAGGTTTGCATGTAATATTTGGTGAGTCTCAGTTAACTTCATAGTTGGTTGCATCTATTTTATCCTGATTTTATTGGGGATCTTGATTTATGTATTAAGCTAATTTTATTATTTAACTGTTTGAAATTTTATCCATCTTTAGTCTCTTTTTATTTAAAATTTTTCATACCCTTGTTTTTATTGTTGTAGATTGTTTTGTCACAGGAACTTAAAAAAATGAAGAATGCAAAGGGTAAGGGAGCAGCGAAGACTTCAAAAGAAGCTCTGAAGCCTGTTGATGACCGGTTAGTTCTCAAGTTCCTGTACCATTACAGTTTGGTGAAATTTATTTAGACATTTTGATTTTTCATATAACTTTGCATCTCTTTGTACCATTACAGTTTGGTGAAGTTTATTGAGGCATTTTGATTTTTCATATAACTTTGCATCTCTTTGTTGATCAGGGTGTTGGCTTTCGGGTGCATTTTTTAATATCTAAACATTATATTATTATCTGATTATGCATATTTGATGGTGCATCCAGTTGTTACAGGAATAGTGTAGTGATGGAACATATATCTCTATTGTTTTCAGAAAGGTTGGAAAGCGGAAGGCTCCTGCTAAGCCTGAAAGGAGTAGAGCACCAAAGGCAAAGAAGGAGAAGGCCAAGAAAGACCCTAACAAGCCTAAGAGACCACCCAGTGCTTTCTTTGTGTTCCTGTTTGTATCTGTCTTTTCTCTTTACTTGATTATATATCTCCTTTGGAAAATTACATGACTTGTTTCATGCTCTGTGGTAGTGAGGAGTTCAGGAAGACCTTTAAGGATGAGAATCCTCATCTGAGGGGTGTAGCAGTTGTAAGTTACATGTCAAATTGCTTCATCTTCAATGATGATGTACCCTTTTTTGAATAAGCATCTAAATTGTTTGCTTCACTTTTTGATTGAAGGTTGGGAAAGCTGGAGGAGAGAAATGGAAGTCCTTGTCCACTGCTGTAAGTTCTGCAATTGTGATAAATAATGACACGTTTTTGTTGTCTTTTAAATTAATTTACTCTTTGTTGTGCTTTTAGATGCTTTTGGATATAATTTTATTTTTAAGTATGTAAGCAAATGTTTCTTCAATTGAATTCCAGTATATCAAAATATATATATATATATATATGTACCCAATGAAATCATTCTATTAAAGAAAGATTTATTTTTGAATTAATGTTGACTCCTCTCCTCTCGTTGGAATGAAAAGGAGAAAGCTCCATATGAAGCCAAGGCTGCAAAAAGGAAAGTTGAGTATGAAAAACTTATGAAAGCTTATGATAAGAAGCAGGTGAGTAACATGTTCCGGTTGTTCTGTTGTGTGTGCCTGTGTGGTGCTTTGATTGTCTTGTTTATATACTTTATTTTCTATAATGTTTCCAGGCAAGCTCTGCTGATGATGATGAATCGGACAAGTCCAAATCTGAAGTGAATGATGAAGATGATGATGCTAGTGGAGAGGTAGCCTTCTTTCCGCTTTTTATGTTAGCTATATTATTTATTTTAGAATGTATTCTCTGTACCTTCTTGAATTTTGAGTGTTATAATAAGTAGCTTGAACTAAATGAACATTAACTTGTTTTGGTTTCTGTTGTTTCAAGATTTTTGTTCTAAAGGGTGAAAATGAGAAATAAAAACAGTTTTTGTTAAAAATTTAATTATTATCATACTTATTAACCCTTTAGATTCATCAAGAGAAGTTTATAAAATAAGAATTTTTAAACCTGGATTGTACCTTTTGATTTATATATACTAAGGTCTTTGGACACTACTTAGCTTCAACTAAACATTAAGTAGACAAAGATGTTTGGTTTGATGATTTCCAGTATGTCATTGGCTCCTTGTCAGGTAATTATGGGAGTATCATTTCCTATTTACTATTTTAAGCATCAAAATATACTAATATCTCTAATTGTTTAGCTTCTCAATAAATTGACATGTTGGATTTCTTAAGAGGCATTTGATATAAAAATTATTTTTGGCTTCCTAGAAATCTAAAGTTGGGAATGATAATTTCTCACATTTGATTTATTGATTAAAAAATAACATTCCTAGAAAACATTGTTTTTTGAGAATGTTTTTTATTTATATTTCTCATGAATTGTTCTCATGGGAAGCTAACCTTTATCTAACATTTCCAAGTTAATTGAAAAGTTTTATTCCGGTAAAAATGTCATTTTTTTTTATATGATCAACCAAACGGATTTTAATCATACCTAAGAATCATTAATCTGAAGATTTAGGATTTTCAGGAATTATAATTTTTGAACATGAACAAATTTTCCATGTATCAAACATTATCATTCCATTAGTTTAAAGGGGCATCTATCCTCGGTTTTTTGTTGAAGTTCTTTGTAGAAATTAATCACTACTTCAAATGGTTGGATGCTCTATACCAATACCATGTGTACCCAAAATAAATAAATAAAATGGGAGCATAAACCCTAGTACTTCTGGTTTTTGAATTTTTCAAGGAAGGAAAAGCAAAACTTATTATTTTCATGATAAAAGCTTTAAGTCAGTGCCCCTTTTTCTTTTTAATACTTCTTGAGCTCATTATTTTCCTTTTGTGTAGGAGGACCACCAAGAGGATGATGAGGAGGACGACGAGGAAGAGGATGATGAAGATGATGATTGAAATTGATGTTCAAAACCTTGGTCTTATGATGTTTTGTTGAGGGAAGCTATTATATATTGTGACTGTGCATACTAGGCTACTTTTTAATATTTGTGCTGGTAGAGAAGAATGTCTTCTTTTGTTGGCATATGATATATTTGCCAGCTATTTGAGCTTCCCTCGGTTAGTTATCGTACTTGAATTTCCCTTTGTGCATTGTAGCCTTAATTGGTTGCTTTAAGTAATTTAAATTTCTTTCTTATAAGTGCATTGCCATATCTAAGCGTAGCAAGTTCATCAATCTTTCATCGTATGAACTTATTTTAGTGTCAGTGGAATCACCATTCTCTTCTCATTGCGGTCAATATTTAAAAAAATATATATAAATACGAAGTAACTGTAGTTAAAAACAGTTATTAATTTGAAGTAAAAAGTAATTAATCTGCAGTCGATTATTATTATTTTTAGTACTCATGAAATAACTCTTTCAGAAAGTTAACAAAAAAAAATTATTTTAGCAAAAATTGTACAGCGGTTGCGTCCAGATGTAGGAATAGAAGAGTCAGGAAGAGAAAGGACTCGAGTGATAATTTTACTTTATAAACAAAAGAATTATAATGTTAATAAATATAAGAGGTGATTGAAATGTTACTTGGTATCTGGTTGGGGGAAATTTAACGTCAGTTTTTCAAGAATAATTTTAAACATTTAGTTTTCATGACAAATATTCAACATATCGCAGTAGCAAGTTTTATTTTTAAAAAGGATATATTACATGTTCTGGTACAAAAAACATTTCATTATTTTGAAAATATAAATGAATAGTAAATGTTTTTATTTCAATAAAAATTTATTGCTTTTAAATGTTTAAAATTAATCCTAACATTTTGTTTATATGATCATAGAGGAAAAAAAATATTCTGTACTTATTTGAACGAATAAAAGGAAAAAATAAAAATAAGAATCCTCATAAAAAAAATTGTTTTGTATATTAAATTGAGGATAAAATGGTAACTAAATTTCTTCCACTAATTATTTTTTATCCGAATTCTTGACTATTATTTTTAATGGGAGGACAACACAATATTCATTAGTATTCATTCAAATAAATGAAGTTTTATTCTTAAAAAAAGGATTTTTTTTTTATTTCTATGCCATTTGTTTCTATTCCATTTCATGCTTGTTTATTACGATTAAAACAAAAAAAATGTTTTAATAATTTTTAAGTGATGTTAACAAAATAATATTATAGTTAACGTATATTTTAGGTACTTAATAATTTTTTAAGCAAATTTAATCTCAAGTTTTTAATTGTTATATTTAATCTCTTAAATTTTAACTTTTATTACTTTTCTTTATCTCTTTTTCTTTTCGTTCAAAAAAATATTTTTTATTTTCTATTTCTATTGTTATTTTATATTCATGTTTTATGAATTTTAAACAAAAACAGTAAAAATTAATTATTTTTTGTGTCTTTTTTCTGTATAAATGTCAAAAATCAGGAAGCATAGTGAAAACATAAAACCTTCTCTCAAACTAAATGACTCCGTAAAAATCTCAAATTTTCACTGTATTTACAGTGTTTACAAATTAAGTCGATTAAATCAATTTAAATATTCTCTGTTTCAAAATTTGTCAATCAAAATATCAAGTTTTATGCCAAAAATAAGTAAATTCAAATTTTCCTCTAAAAAATAAGTAAATCCTTTCAAAGTTATCAGATTTGCCCCGTTTTTTATTCTTGAGTTTTCAAAATTATTTCATATTCTACACCCATTTTAAGTTCCCAACTATTTGAATAGAAAAGATTATGGGAATTGTTGGCTAACATGAGGACCAGATTTGTTTAATTTTAAATTTAGACGACCAAATTTATTTAAATAAAACTTGGGAAATTAGAGGAACCAAAAATATTAGTTAAGTATTTATTTTAAGTTTTTCTAAAATTAGTGTATACTTAGAATGGAAACCATCTATTTATAATACTGTTCTTCCAAACTCCTGCCCATTCTCTACCGACCCTACTAATGTCCAAATAGTAGGGAATGACATTTTGAAAAGAAAGAAAAATGATATTTGTTATTATTTTTTAATTAGGATAATTATAAAATGTTTATAAAAATAAATTAAATATTAACATATTAAATTAAATTTTACAACAATATATCATTCATTTCATTTCATTTATTTAAAATATTAAACTAAAATTAATTTTTTAATAATAAAAAAATACTCACTACCCTTGAAAAATCCAACTGCCAAACACAGCCTTGCCCTTGGATGTTTCACAAATAGGCAAAGGGCATTTAAACTAGAAACAAAATGTACATATAAAAAGTGACTGTGCTAACCTAAAAAGTGTAAGGTATATAAGGATATAAAAATCTTTATGTGAATAAATAATTATACGGTATTTTATTTTTATAATTGGTGTCAAAAGTTGTCAAAGTACAAGGACTATGTAATTATATTATGAGATATTGAATCTATTTATTTAAATTTAAAAATAAATATTTTTAAATAAGTGTTTTTTTAAAATAATTATTTAATAAACATATAGGAGTTATTTCTTAAAAAAATTTAAAAATTACTTATCTTAGAAAAAAATTAAACAAATACATAAAAAAAAATATTAAAAAGTACTTATTTTATTAAAAAAATGCTTTTAGATCATTTTTTTAAAAAACAAACGGACTCATTTATCACCAAAAATTTTCAATATTAATAATGAAATTGGCATGTTTATTAAGAGAAATGTTACTTACAAATTTGCCAAAAAGAATTTCCTATTTACCGATATCAATATTTTTTATTTTAGAAAACCTCATAGCATAATATATATAATCATTAAACTTTGATGACTTTGGACACCAATTATGAAAGTAATATAACATATACTTATTTATTCATATAGATGTATTTACAACCTTATATACCTTAAACATTTTGTATATATTTTGGTAATTTTTTATATGTGCATTCCAGGTATTCATATCAGTGGCAGATCGAAGTATAATCAAATTTTCATGCTATCAATCATGTTACTTGCCTATTAGTATCATCCTAAAAGCTTTATTTTATTTTATATTTATTAAATTACTCTTTTAGTTTCTCAATAATATAGAATATGCAATTTTCATAATCTTTTTAATTTTACAATTTCAAATTCCAATTTTATAAAGTTCACAATTTTAATTTTTTCGTTAAATATTTTTTATTGAATGTTGAAATTTTAATATTAATCATAATCTCATATTAAGTAAATGATATAACAATTAATATTTATTAATATTTAGGTTAGATTTGACTTTTAGTTCATATTTTTATTTTATAAATGATAAAAATGATAAAATGAGAAAAATAAAGATTAAATTATATTTTTAGTCCTTTTAATTTTGTTAATGTTGGCTTCTCATTTTAAAACAAAGATATTTAATCCCTCTATTTTTAAATATATAAAAATTTTGATCGTAATGTCAATTTGAAGTTCGTTTATCACTACTTATCATCACTTAAATAATGATATAAAAATTAAAATAACATACAAATTTTTTATTATTTATATTTATTTAACAAATGATAAGTATTTATTCTATTAATAAACCTTATTTACATGATATTTTTTAATCTTTAATTGTCATGTTACTAATATCAATTAAGTATGAATAAAAGTTTCAATGATTAATAAAAATCAATTTGATTAGAGAACAAAAATTCTGTATTTCTAAATTTAGAAACTAAATATCTCTATTTTAAAATAAATGAACCAAAATTATAAATTAACAAAAATGGAAAGAATAAATGTATAATTTAACCAAAAATAAACTAAAAAAATAATTTAACATAAATATTAATTATCATGTGTTATGTCATGACCATAGTTACAACTTAAATAATCAATGAATGAACATTTAAAAAAAAATCAAAATTATATGTTATAAATTAAACAGTACTAAAATTACATAATCAAAATTTAGAATTCAAAATTACAAATTTGATATTCGATCCCTTTGTTTTAATTTTTTTTAATCTTCCTAGTGAAGTATTATTTTTTTTTTAAATGATAACATTCCTTTAGGAAGTAAATAAGTATTACTCTTTGTTCTCCATTATAAGAAAAAAAATACATTCTAATTCTTAAATATAGAAAAAAAATTAACTATTTTTGCTCATAATATAGAACAGAAGAAACCCTTTAGAAAAACAGAAAAATATTTTTTTAAAAAATAGATAAACATGTAAAAAAGGTAAAAAAAAAAAAAACTGTTTATTTTATTAAAAATAGTATTTTTTAGGATTTTTTTAAAAAACAAATATTCTCTAAAAGTGTAATTTTACCTATTTATTTCTAATTTAAGTTACATGGCCTAGTTGATATTCAAATTTCATAAGCTAAGCACATTAGAATTTGGATTCTGGAGAAACTGCCAGAATAACAATTAGGTAGCAAATAGCTACTTATGATCACCAACAGAAAATGCTAGAATGAATATTGACATCCAGGTGACTACATACACACTAGAAAACACCAAAGTTTATATATAATACTATTGTCAAAAATATGAAAAAGAATACTTTTTAGCTATTTTCTAAGATCCATCAATGAAAAAAAAAAATCATCCACAATTGTTCAAGAAAGGCTTGGCGAGTATTGCGGTCCTATTGATAGATAGGAAGGTCACTGAGAGATGGTTGATTGTGACTTGTACCGACTTGTGCAGGAACAAGGCTACTTGAGGAGGCCTCTTCTATAATCTCATTTGACATTTTTATAAAATAACTATGCCTGAAAAATTAAATCATTAGAACAAGATATCATATAAAAAATTGTAGAATTCAAAAGCCAAAAACAACTTATATCTACCATCGAGTATCAGATGTCAATTCAGGATGAAAAGCAGTTCCTAGTATGTTCCCTTGTCTCACAGCAACTATAACTTTACTTTCTTCCTCAGCATTTTCCTGTCATATCCAAAACTAGTATGAAATAAGGTAATTAATGGGGGAAAAGACCAAGAGATTATGGTAAAGTTGATTATATTTCAATGCCAATTGCAAGCATTGATGGTATCAAAAACTATATAGACCTGTTGGATTATAGCAGGAAACATTATTTGCGAGATTAGTAGCATTGTCAAGCTAAGAACTAGAGATTGCGTAAATGTCCAATAAAATTATATTATTAAACTCAAACAATTTGTTTTTCAACTGCTGAGTGGTTTTAAAATCATTTACATTACAAGATTGCTTCCTAAATCACCTGCAACATAGAGGCCTCTTAAACAAGTAGGTCAAACAGGAAATGGTCACCATGAAGTCAAACAGAGGCATCTACAGTAAAATTCAGGTGCATCCCCAATTCCATTGTACTAAGAGTCTTGAATATGATTTTAATCTATTAAATTTGAAATGTATATTTTTTTGGCCATTCAAATTTAGAACTTCTGTTATTAGTCCTAATAATTTTCAAAAAAACATTGTTTTGTCCTCTCAAATTCAAAATGTGTTTTAGTTCCCAAAATATCAAAAATTATTATTTTAGCTCCTCTCAGTTTGTCACTATCAAATATGATATTAGTGACAAACAATATTTTTTGAAATTACAAAGATTAAAAAATAAATTTTAAATTTGGAGGACCAAAATAATAATTTTTGATATTTTGGAGATTAAAAACACAAGTTTTAAATTTAGGGGACCAAAAAAAATATATCCCAAATTTAGAAAACTAAAAACATAATTAAAGAACCGTAAGATTAAGTAAAACTACAAGCAGCATGTGTATACTACATCAGCTGGCAAAGACAGGTTTATTTCCAAGGACTTTTATACACTTCGACCCCAAAATTCAAACATATACTCACCTTGTGTTTCTTGTATGAGCATGTGTTTTCCCATTATTCTATATCCTAAGCAGGTGACTCAGCTACCAGTTTATGATGGCATTAATCTTTTTTAATGGCAAAAACATACACAATTAAACCTAACGATACAGTATATTAGTGCTTTATTGTGTACATAAGGATGAAGTCAACAACATATTGGGTTGGACAATAAATATCCAATAAGGTAATATTAGTAGTTTTCACAAAAGTGGGAAACTGTTCCAAGGAGAATAAGCATATAAACAAGGAAAATTCCAAAGAGTTGAGGATCACTGAATAATAAGGCCCCAAACTGATAAGAATTTAATAGTCATATCCTAATCATTTATTTCTAAAAACAATTTCCTTTTATTTATCAATTCCTTTCTTCTGTTAGTTTTTCCTTCAGAAAAGATTTGCTCACCAGACCAGACTCTTCAAAAGCCAAACTATGCTACTGAACCAAAAGAAACATGGAAACAGAAAGGGCTTAAACATATGCCAGAGTCAACTCTTCCCCCAGCTCAAAATTTAAATTCAATCGCCAAAATATTAGTTTCATAAACAATTATACATGTGAAGCTTCCCATTCCTAGTTGGATCTTTATCCTGCTAATAACGTAGCCAAACAAAAGTTCAAATATACAACTATCAGTAATGTTTATTGGATCTTGTCCATTGTTGCATGTCTTCATTACTCTATTCATCATACAAGAACCTTTTAAATTCTAATAGCTCTGGAATAAAGGGCCACTCAAAACCTATAACTACAATTAACAAATGATGAAACTTTAACTAAAATTTAAGTCAGTGACATGACATATTTACAAATTAGTCAAAACATGAGTTAGAAAATTACACACATAACACTCTTGGTCTTATTATACTCATCAATGCAAACTAAAAACTTTCTATAGACAGGTATGTCAATAAGACAATAACTAACCGTTTTGTCTTCAACAGAGGAATCAGAATTCAACAATCTGTTAGAAGATACAGGATAATCAGCCAGCACTTGAACTTCAGGCCCTGCTTCAAGAATTGCAGGTGCACGAATAAAAATCCCACGAAATGTTTCAGGACCACCTTCCTTGGAGGTGAGCTCTGGCACTGAAAGCTCTGCCTCAAAGCTTTGAATCTAAATAAGCATGTATTTTAGTTAAATGTGACCAAATTAATAAAGTGCACAAAAAAATTTGTTACTCAAACCAAATATATCATTATTTCTACTAATCTCATGTAGTTTTCTGCATCACTGCATAACATATTATTACATTCATAGAAATCCATGAATCTTATCATATATAATGGCACAGACGCTAAATGTTATAAAACCAGAGAAGTTTGTTTTGGCAAAATCTAAATTCTGCAAAAATCTTGAACACTTGCAACTATTTTAGATTTTGATGCTTACTGATAATAAGAAACCTGACTCAAGAAGGGAGCAGGTAGAACAGGGAAGGAAGAGAGATTAAAAGGCTCATCAAGAACATGATTAGTATCCCTTATGGCTGAGTCAATGACAATGACTGTAAAACCCCCGATAGTTTGTGACCCATACACACACAGAGGATGCTAAGCTGATTCCAAATTCAACAATTAACACAGGCTTCTATGTATGTTTGTTTTCTAGACTGTACTATAGCTTAAAATGAATAGCCCATGCATTTACCTGGCTGCCAAAGAAATTTCTATGCACTGTACAATCAAGTCCACCAACCAGATGTTGTCCACCAGTCTTCTGTCCTGAAGTGATGTTAATCATTTAATTTTTTTAGACTATTATCAAGTTTTCAAGTGAGCAAAAAAATTAAGACTAAGATACCTGATATTGTCTAAATCCAACACAAGGGCAGAAGACAGAAACAACTTACCTACAGCTTTATTTGCCAAGAATATAAGCCCTGCACAGGTTCCCCAAACAGGCTTTCCCATTTGTACAAACTCTCGCAAGGAAGGAAACTGAAAAATAAAAACATCCAACATAAATCACAAACACCAAAATCATCACCTGATTCCATGAGAATAAAATTACAGCATTAGAGTGTGTAAGGTTCAAAGCATTACTCCAACCTCATTCATTCAAAGCCACAACCAAACACAAAAACCCAAAACCCAGTTCCCTTTTCAAAATTCTTCCCTCTCTCTCACCTTCACTCAGACCACAGTAACAGAATTCTCTCAATTACCCTGCATACTATACCAAATTCACCGTACCACCACATATCAGATACTAAATTCTCTTTAAAGCAAGTCTTATAATAATAATGCAAAATGTCACAAAGTACATACCTACTTGAACCTTATACATGTAACCATACCACATACTTGGTAACTATGACTCATACCAACTATAGAAAACAATACTAAAAAAACATAAGTGCCAAGACAATTTGCAACTCCTTGTTTCCATCTTATTCTTCTTTTGTAAGTTAAAGACACAACCAAACAAACTCAAATCCACGCAAGCAAACAAAAATAATACTAAAATTATTCACTTGCTATATCTTATGGTATCTTATTCTTCAGTCTACACAGTACCAATAGAAACATAAAGGTTGTCAATACAATATATTATTAAACATAAGAACACATATAGAGAGATGCATAAAAATAAGGTTAAACTACTCACTTGCTCTCTATAATTGTCTCTGCTTTAAGTTTTTGTCTCTACAAGAGAAAACTATGAGTTTTAGCCAGTGTTTGGAACAGGGTCATGTCCGAAAATGTACCACGAGTGGGTTATATACTCCCAATTGTCATCCAAAAAGAAAAATGCACAAGACCTTGGGAGGACGAGGCAGCGTGGTCCCATGTGAGTGAAAAAGAGCAAAGAAGAACTAGTTGGAGGAATAGGTTCCCTTGCATTGCATATCTAGTACATGTCATGAGGCATCACTCATTGTGCAGAACCAAAAGGTTTGTTTGATTGTAACCTATATATGAGAGTGATAGAAGCTCACCCCGACTTTATTTTTCAGAGACAATTTTCACGCTGAAGGCAAAAGCTACTCTTACTTGCTTTTGTTTCCACATTTTTAACGTGAGTCAAGAGCCTTAGATGTGGAACCAAACATCCACTAATAGTGTGCTTGAGAATCTGTTGCCATCACTTTAAACGTGAATTCACTCATTCCAAAACACTAAGACTGTGTTTGCGAAAAAGTTACATTCAATGTAATTTGCTTTTGATCCGATAGAACGAAAGAGTTATTTCTACATTTTGTGCATTGAAATGTGCAAAAGTTCGAGGAATATTTTCCAAATGATAAACCAAATACACTAAAATACAAAGCAAGTTTTTGTATCTCGTCCACTAAACATGGGTAAACCAAACACACACTAAGTATGTGTTTGGATTCTCGTTAATGATCTAAGTTTTAATAATTTTTCACGTCAAAACGCACCAAAAGCAACAAATAATTACTTCTTTGATCCACGTTTGAGGTTTGTGGATGAGAATCCAAACACGCACTAAGTCTATTTGTTTTGGAGTTGAAAGATAGAAATCTGCATCCAACAAAAAAGACAAAAAAAAAAAAAAACCTGCTTCTCAATCTTATCTTGGCACATTGAAAAGTGTGAACTTCGTTTGCAGTAACGCAACATGTTTCCAAACACAGCATTAGTCCTTACACAGTTTTTGCATCAGTTTACTATATATCACTGTCAAAAAGTTTCCTTTAAGTCTTTAACAGTTCTACTATTCTCTAATACAAACTAAACACAAAATGGGGACAATTTGGAAGACAAAAAGTGAATAGTTTATCCTACAAATAAAAATAAAAAAAGAGGCAGAAAAGAGACCAAGTTGTGATACTCGGCGAGTTTAGCCATGGTGGTGCTTTCTCCACCGGGGATGATGAGGGAAGTAACGGTGTGAAGCTGCTCCGGTTTCCGAATCTCCACGCCTTTCACCCCTAACCTTCTAAGAGCTGCGTCACACGCAACACAAAAAAAAGGTGTTAACTTTTCGTGAAATTAAATTAAATGAATAAAAGGAAGGAAGATGAAGGTACCAGCTATGTGCTCGTTGAAAGAGCCTTGCAACGCGAGAACACCAACGACGGTCATGCTGTTGAGAAACAGAGAAAGATAGAAGCGCTTGCTTGTTGAAGAGGTTTAATGTTTTGTGTATAACAACCAACGAGTTTGGTCCTCACGTTTGAGGGTGTCGGGGTAGTGGTGTTCACTTCCCTCCCAACTCCACTTGTTCAGGTTGGCCCAAACTTAGGTTTAGTTAGCATCGCCAAATTAAGTACGGTAGGGGCATATTTATGCTTTGTTTGGAGAGATAAAATTGAGGGTGTGTTTAAAAACAAATTAATTTGAAAGGAAGGTAAGATTTATTTTTTGGTACTGTTGATTCTTTAATATATATATTTTTATATTTTTTATAAGATTTAATGATTTTAATTTTTTTTTACAAATATAGAGGGATTTTGGTTTAGTTCCTCAAAAGATTTTCTTGGCTTTAAATATAGTACAATTTTAAAATGATAATATAGTACGATTTAATAATGACATGATACGCATTTAAATATATCCTTTTGGTATCTGTTCTGGCCAAGGGGTGGACTAGGGTTTTTTCCTAGGTCGTGCCTCAAAGCCAGAGCATTCAAAAGTGTGTTCTGCCGTCTCAACTCTAGGGTTTCAGGCTTTATGGTGCGTTGTTCGTGGGCCTCTTAGACCCCGAGGATCAAGGGATTTCCCTAACCGTTCTTATCACGATGATGCGAGATCAACGGGAACGAGTTCAGTCGGGGTCCGACCGACAGGGTCTATACCGAAAATCCGACGAGATAAGTGCCGAGTGGTTCCCTGGTAGGCAAGAGGAATCGAGCTCGCTAAGCCTAGTCGGGCTATGACCGAATAGGCTTTTACTGAACCCTACATCGGGTTAATACCGAGTAGGAAATCATGGTCACCTTATCTCCGAGTGCCCATAAGGCGAGAGGTTTTAGGGCCTGGTTTCCAAGTCGGGTAATTTCCGAGTATAGGGCTGTTGACGTCCTATCACCGTTAAGGAGATCAGATCGGCCCACGACCGAGACGGTACACTTACCTTCCAGCCTTGAGCCTGTGAGGCGTGGAGGCTAAACCGAGTGTACATCTTAACGGCATCGGACCTAGGCCGAGAATATGTATCGGTCTATGACCGAGACGGTACACTTGCCTTCCAGCCTTGAGCCTGTAAAGCGATAAGGCTAAACCGAGTATACATCTTAACGACATCGGTCATGGTCCGAGAATATCAGATCGGCCCACGACCGAGACGGTACACTTGCCTTCCAGCCCTGAGCCTATAAGGCGAAAGGGCTTAAGGCCTGGCAACCTGGTTGTGTATTTGCCGAGTGGAAAACCAGGTCGGATGGCGACCTGGGCGGTACACTGCGATACTCCAACTCGTCCCGTGAGACCGCAATTTCCCAAAACCTGAAAGGGGGTGTCTATTCACCTTACTCGAAAAAGGACATGTATTTATTGCAAAATCGGCGTTGCAGGGGTGCGAATAATGATTGTGCCACGTGGCCAAACGTGTTGCTAAAGTTAATGGTATGCACCCCCCCCTTTTTTTTTTGTCCCTTGGGTTAAGGGTTGTAACGTTCCACACGCGCTGCGACCCTTGGGTTTCCCAACTCCACGCGCGACCTTTGGACTCTTATAAATAGGGTAGCCTTCCTTTTTTGTACTTCCTTTGCCTTTCTTTCTACCTGCGGCCTTTCTTTCTTCCTGCGTTCTCTTCTCCGGTGAGGACCTCTGCTCCATTTGAGAACTACGGTGGTGCGCGGTGGTGTACGGCGTGTTGGTGACATTTGTTGAGTGAGAAAGGGTCGTTTTTGTGTCTTTAGGTACGCCTATCTAATCCCCCTTTGGCCTTTCTTGATTATGGAGGACCTTTTAGTTCCCCCTTGTAGTTCAAGTTTGTTTATACCATGGAGGCTATAAGTTATGGAGACGCGTATAAGTGGGTTAAGGATGATGTGCTTCGTTGCTCATCTCTAATGAATTCGTGGGCTGAAATGGACAGTTTTTGTAGGGAGCATGTGGTGTGTATTGAGAGTGATAATGTGCTTGTTTGTGAGCCTTGTGTGGATGGGGAGCCTGTGTGTATTAGGGGTGACGGCATTGAGCATTTTACGTTTTGCTATGCGACTCTAATTTCTAAGCTTAGGGTTAGGTGGCCACTTTCCGATTTCCAAAAAGGGGTCCTGAGCGCCTTGAATGTGGCACCTACTCAATTACACCCTAATAGTTGGGCGTTCCTCCGAGCTTTTGAGGTTTTGTGTGGGGGTCTCGAGCTAATCCCGACTGTAGAAAAGTTTTTTTATTTTTTTGAAAGTCGTATCAATAAACGCAGTGGTTGGGTGTCTGTCCATGGGGTATCGAGTCGGGGAATTTTAACACTTTTTCAGTCGTCCTATAAGGACTTCAAGAAATCCTATTTCCGAGTTCGTTGTACGCCTGGCAACGAGGGCTTACTTAAAGGGTATCCCTTGTATTGGAACGAGAAAACTAAGCCCTGTGGTGGGTTAAGTCCTGACAAGGTTCCTGAGAAGGACCAAGAGGATGTTAGGAAACTGGAGGAATTGAAAACGATTTTCAACACCGCCAAACTCTTAGATTTAGAAAGTAGGCCCCATGAATTGAGAATATATATAGGTAATCGGTTTCTCGCCGATCGCCCCTTTTGTACCTTATTGTTTCTTTGTGATGCTTTATTTTTCGTTATAACATAATGTTTACTTGGTCATCGTGCAGATAGGATGGCGAGTATGAGCAATCGGGAATTGGCCAAGCTCTGGAAACAGCAACAAGCTTCCCAAGTTGCTAGGGTCGTGGAATCGGCGACTGAGAAGGTTGTGGAGACTGAAAAACCTGTGACTGCGGCGAGGGGTGTTGGCGAATCCTCACACAAGCGTCGGCGCGAGGGCGAGAAGTCCGTGTCGGTGGTGAACTTGGAGACAGTGGTAGCCACCGAGATTGATAAGGGCGATACCGAGGTCCAATCCGTTGAAAGGACTATTAGTGCTTGCCTCGGCGAAAATTGGGATCCAGTGGATCATGGTCACGAGCGTAGTGGCGTGGCCTCTTTCTGGGATGAAAAGTTTAATCACAGCGCCCATATTCGCGGAACGGATCTGCTTGAGGGAGACCGCGGCGACTTAGAAAAGATGAGTGCTTTCTCAATTGCAAAGGGAATTGAGTCCCTAACCAACCGTCTTTCGGTTCTCTCACTCGTCAATGAAGACAAAATTCGGGGGCTAGTGAGGGACTCCAAGGTGCAGGGGAAAAAACTCTCTTCTTTGGAGGACAGCTTGAGTAAAAGCAAGGCCGACTTCAAGTGGATATCCAACGAACGAGACAAACTGCTGGAAGGTCGTCGTGCTTTTGAGGAAGAGAAGAAAGCTTGGGCTGCCGAGAAAGTGGTGTTGGAGAAAGAGTTGGACGAGGCGCGCCTGTCTCGGGATAAGTCGACTGATGCTGCTAGCGTCTTCGAGAGTGATTTGTCCATGATGAAAGTTGAAGTGGAGAAGCTTCAGAACGACCTTCAAGCGGCCAAGATGGACTCTCTGAAGAAGTTCGTTGAAGGTTTTGATGCCGCCACAAGTCAAGTGAAGTTTCTCCATGCCGACATAGACCTTAGTGGGCTCGGCTACTTCAAGGAAATTGTGGATGGGGAACTAATGGATCCCCCAGAAGATGATTGAACCTGCTTTACGTTAGCCCTTTTTCGTGGAAACTTATGCGTGCCTCTAATATTCTAGGTTTTCTTTGTATTGAATTTTGATGTTTTGGATGTGTGATACTTTTCTTGTGTCTTAACGACTATAAAATGTTCTAAGTTGGGCCAATATGTCTTCGTTCAAATTCCGAGTGCTTTAGTGGTATGTAAAATGTTCTAAGTTAAAAGAATATTTTCCAAGCGTATTCAGCAAAATTCTGAGTTTAAAATTGAACTAGAAAATTTCCAAGTTAAATGAACATTTTTCAAGCGTATTCGTCAAAACTCCGAGCTTTCTAAGTTTAAAATCAAAAGTGATCGTTCCTAATCCGATTGGAATTAACTTGAAAATTTTCTAAAACCCAAACTTCAGTTAAATAATAGACATTGTTCCAAAGGCAATGAAAATTAGATTTTCCATGTGGTCGCCCATGTCCCGCACAAAATAATATAGGGAAACTTTTACGTTAAAAACGTAGCCACATGGGCGTCCAATTTCTGATTTGAATAGTGGCCAAAATGCCGACTCCAAATGAAGTGGAAAATTTCTAAGGGAGCTTAGCTTAATGGTCAGCCAAATGCCGACTTGAAATAATGTGGAAATTTTTGTTTAAATGAAACTTGGCCACATGGTCGGCCAAAGGCCGATTCATAATAATTGAAAAACTTGTCCAAGTCAAAATGAATCTTAACAAAATGGTCGGCCAAATACCCACTTAAGCGACACCTAGTACAATCGGTTAACTCCGACTCTAGCAACACTTAGAAAAAATTTCTAAGTTAATAACGAAGTTTTGAGTCGTTTAAATTCCGACCCACATAACGCTTAGAAAAATTTCTAGGTTAAACGTGAGACTTTATGAGTACAAATCGGTTAAATTCCGACTCAAGCAACTATTAAAAAAAATTTCTAAGTTAATAATGAAGCTTCGTGGATCCAGTCGGTAAATTCCTGACTACAATAAGTAATGCAATTTTTCCATGTAAATGAAACCTCGTGGAGTCAGTCGGTCAATTCCCGATGTCTATAAGTAAGGCAATTTTTCTAAGTTAAAAATGAAACCTCGTGGAGTCAGTCGTGGGCCGATTCATAATAATTGAAAAACTTGTCCAAGTCAAAATGAATCTTAACAAAATGGTCGGCCAAATACCCACTTAAGCAACACCTAGTACAATCGGTTAAACTCCGACTCTAGCAACACTTAGAAAAAATTTCTAAGTTAATAACGAAGTTTTGAGTCGTTTAAATTCCGACCCACATAACGCTTAGAGAAATTTCTAAGTTAAACATGAGACTTTATGAGTACCAATCGGTTAAATTCCGACTCAAGCAACTATTAGAAAAAAATTTCTAAGTTAATAATGAAGCTTCGTGGATCCAGTCGGTAAATTCCTGACTACAATAAGTAATGCAATTTTTCCATGTAAATGAAACCTCGTGGAGTCAGTCGGTCAAATTCCAACTTGTTGAGAACATCACCTTGTTAGAGTCGTCGTTTAATATGGGAATCGTTCATTTTCCGACTTATTAAGAACATCACTTTGTTTGGTCTTCGAGTTGTTTATACTCGCCCAGCCGGACTTTCGCCGACAATCACGAGTTTTTAGAGTTGTTTATACTTGCCCAGCCGGACTTTCGCCGACAATCATGAGTTTTGAGAGTTGTTTATACTCGCCCAGCCGGACTTTCGCCGACAATCACGAGTTTTAAGAGTTGTTTATACTCGCCCAGCCGGACTTTCGCCGATAATCACGAGTTTTAAGAGTTGTTTATACTCGTCCAGCCGGACTTTCGCCGACAATCACGAGTTTTAAGAGTTGTTTATACTCGCCCAGCCGGACTTTCGCCGACAATCACGAGTTTCTTCGAGTTATTTATACTCGCCCAGCCGGACTTTTGCCGACAATCACGAGTTTTATCTTCAAAATAGCAAATGTTAAAAGTCATGAAAATTATGCGTGAGAAGACATATTTATTAAGGATTGAGATGTGGTGCCTCGTTAAAAACCTTCTCAGCAAAAACCCCTCACATTTTTACGGGGACAAAATACTGAGTTAGGAAAAGAGTGCACCCAATACAAAGAGATCAGCTATAATAAAAACGTAAATTCGCCGCGTTCCACGTCCTCGGTATTATTCCTCCGTCCAAGGTCCTCAGTCGGTACGCTCCTTTGCCGACAACATCATCAACTTTGTAAGGACCGACCCACTTAGCTGACAGCTTGTTCCTCATTTGCGCCGCCTGAGCGCGCTTCAAAACGAGATCTCCCACCACAAACTCTCTCGGAACAACCTTCGTGTTGTACTTAAAAGCTGCTCTTCTATGGGCTGCCACTTGATTTATCCTTGCTTTTTCTCTTGTCTCAGCAATCAGGTCCAAATCAACTCGCCTTCCCTGGTCGGATTCTTCTTCCGAAAAGGCCGTAGTACGTATCGAAGGTTCCGCAACTTCGATCGGTATCATGGCGTCCGTCCCGTACACTAAGTTGAAAGGGGTATCCTGGGTCGAGGAATGCACTGTTGTGTGGTACGACCATAGTACCCGGGGAAGCTCGTCCGCCCAAGAAGCGCCTGAGTCTTGGACACGCTTTTTTAGCCCTGCTAGAATTATCTTGTTAGCCGACTCCGCCTGACCATTAGATTGGGGATGCTCAACAGAGGTGAACGTCATTCGGATTCCAATCCCTCGGCAGAACTCGCGGACTTTCGAACTTGCAAATTGCGTTCCGTTATCCGATACCAGCACCTGAGGAACACCGTATCTGCATACAACATTTTTCCACAAGAATGTCTTTACCTTCTCTGCTGAAATGGTCGCTACCGGCTCCGCTTCGATCCACTTGCTGAAATAGTCCACGGCCACTATCAAGAATTTTAACTGTCTCACGGCTATCGGGAACGGACCGAGGATGTCGATGCCCCATTTGTTGAATGGCCAGGGAGACAAAATTGAGTGAAGTCGTTCAGCCGAGGAGTGACGCAAGGTTGCGTGCCTTTGACATCCATCACATTTCTGAACCCAGTTGACGCATTCATTTCTCAGACTCGGCCAGAAGTAGCCTGCCCTCGCCACTTTGTAAACCAATGCTCGTCCTCCAATGTGACTCCCACACATTCCACCATGTATCTCGTCCATCACCCGTTGTGCTTGCGACATAGTCAAACACTTTAACAGGGGAGAGCTGAATCCTCTTCGGTACAATCTTTCGTTAATGACCACGAACCTGGCCGACTCCCTCTGTATTAGCGAAGCCTCTTTCTTGTCCTCTGGCAATTCTCCCCGAGTTAGGTATGCAATGTACGGTCCCATCCACGAATCGAGCTCTTCTTGGACGAAAAGAACACTCCCCTGAGGCTCATTAATACTGGGTTGTGCTAAGGTTTCCTGGATGACCGATCGAGTGGCTCCCGGCTTCTTCGTGCTAGCCAGCTTGGAAAGGAGATCGGCTCTCGAGTTCTGCTCTCGCGGAACGTGGTTAAGCGTGAACTCTCGGAAATTCTCCGATAGAAACTTAACTTTTTCCAGGTACTTAGCCAGTTGAGGGTCCTTCGCTTGGAAAGTGCCTGCTACTTGCCCCGTGATCAATTGAGAGTCGCTTCGTGCTGACAAAGTTGTCGCCCCCATTTCCTTTGCCAATGCCATACCAGCCAACAATGCCTCATACTCGACCTGATTGTTACTTGCTCGGAATTCAAAACGCAGCGAATGCTCCAACAAAACTCCTCCCGGTCCTTCCAAGACGATTCCTGCTCCACTTCCCCCGAGATTTGATGCCCCATCTACTGACAAGATCCACTGCATTTCTCCGACCTCTCCCTCATCGGCGGGCGCGGTCAGCTCCATCACAAAATCGGCTAGCGCTTGAGCTTTGATTGCTCCTCTCGGCTCATACTTAATTGAATGCTCCGATAGTTCTATAGACCACTTCATCATTCTTCCCGCTAGGTCTGGCTTTTGTAGCACTTGTCTAATCGGATGGTCCGTACGCACAATCACTTCATAGCTCTGGAAGTAGTGCCTTAACTTCCGCGCAGTCACCAATATCGCAAGTGCCAATTTCTCAATCTTTTGATACCTCGTTTCTGCTCCTTGTAGGACTCGACTCACGAAGTATACCGGTACCTGGGTGCCTTCCTGCTCTTGGACCAACACTGCACTGACTGCTCGGTCGAATGCCGATATGTAAACCAACAAGGGAAGATTCAGTTTCGGCTTCGTCAGTATCGGCGGCGATGCTAGCGACCTTTTGAGTTCTAAGAAGGCTTCCTCACATTCGTTTGCCCAGACAAATCGGTCATTCTTCTTTAAGCATTGGAAAAGCGGCAACGCCTTATCGGCTGACTTGGAAAGGAAACGTGATAAGGAAGCCATCCTTCCCGTGAGCTGCTGCACCTCCTTTATCGTGGAAGGACTCCTCATGTGAATGATCGCCGAGCATTTGTCAGGATTTGCCTCGATGCCGCGATGAGTTAGCAAAAAACTCAGGAACTTTCCCGCTTGGACTCCAAAGGAACATTTCTCGGGGTTCAACTTAAGCTGGTATTTTCCTATGGTATCGAACAATTCCCTCAGGTCGTCTATATGCCGGTCCAAACTCATTGACTTTACCACCATGTCGTCCACGTAGGCCTCCACGTTCTTACCCAACTGATCCACCAACACTTTGTCCATCAGACGTTGATACGTTGCCCCTGCATTTTTCAATCCAAAAGGCATTACCTTATAGCAATAGTTGGCCTGGTCAGCAATGAACGCAGTTTTATCCTCGTCGGCTGTGTGCATTCGGATCTGATTGTAACCAGAATACGCATCCATAAAACTTAGCAACTCGTATCCCGACGCACCATCGACAAGGCAGTCTATATTCGGTAGGGGGTATGAATCCTTCGGGCACGCCTTGTTTAGATCGGTGAAATCTGTGCACATTCTCCATTTTCCGCTGCTTTTTCGTACCATCACAACATTTGCAAGCCAAGTCGGGTATTGTATTTATCGGACGAATCCTGCTGTTAGCAACTTGTCGGTTTCTTCAGCAATGGCTTTGCGCTTGTCCTCACCAAACTTCCTCCTCTTTTGGATGACGGGTTTTGCGCGTGGATCGATGGCTAGCTTGTGGCACATGAAATCGGGGTCCACTCCTGGCATATCTCTGACGTGCCACGCGAATGCTGACACGTTCGCCCTTAACACTTCAACCAATTTCTCGGCATCCTCCTGACTGAGGGATGTACCAACCTTCACCTTCTTTCCCTCCATCAACGTCACCTCCTTGATGTCTTCCGCAGGGGCTGGTCGGCGATCAAAATGGCTCACTCTGGGGTCTAGGTCGATGGAGTGGACCTCCTGCTCCACCTGTGCCGTATACAGTCGTCTTCGTGCTTTCAAACTGTCGCCATAGCATTTCCGAGCCACCTCCTGGTCCACTCGGAGAGTGCCCACAGTACCATTCGGCAACGGATACTTCACCTTCAGGTGGGAAGTAGACACCACCGCTCCTAGCTTGTTCAGGGTCGGCCTGCCGATCAATATACTATAGGATGACTGCGCGTTGACCACCAGATACCGAACAACCACCGTCTTCATCTGAGCGCCCTGGCCAAAGGTTGTTTCCAGGTCGACATATCCCCTTGCAATGACCTGGTCTCTTGCAAAACCCACTAAAGTTCCTGCATAAGGGATTAGTCGTTCGTTAGGTATCTTCATCCCCTCGAAAGTTTCCCAAAATAAAATGTCAGCGGAGCTTCCCTGGTCAATCAATACACGCTTCACGTTGTACCCCATGACGATCGCCGATATGACGACGGGGTCGTCCTCATGAGGGGCCACTCCCTCATAATCTGAGTCCGAGAACGAAATCACTGGCTGAGTAGGTCGCCGGAACTCCGATAAGGTGAGCACTGACCGAGTGTACCTTTTTCGTGCAGAAGAGGTAATTCCCCCGCCCGCGAAGCCCCCCACTACGGTGTTGAAATCCCCATGGATTGGTTGCTGATGGACTTCCGACGGTTTTGCTGGCACGCCTCCGGGAGGAGTTCTCTCTTTACGCCTATCCCTCCCGGCGTCGTCTTGCGTACGCCTGGGTCGCCTATCCGACGAGCTTCCCTCCTGCTTTTTCGCTACGAACTCCTTCAGTCGTCCCTCCTTGATCAACCGTTCTATCTGCCTTCCCAGAACGAAACAATTTTCAGTTGTGTGCCCGTGAGTCCTGTGAAACTCACACCACGCGTTTTTGAAAGGGCCCAACTGACTCTCCGTCACCGCTGGGAACTCAAACAGCGAGGCACTATTAACATTGTGGAGTATCTGTCTCCTGGGAACAGTGAGTGGAGTGAACTTCTCTTCTTCATCGCCCCGCATCCACTCGCCTCTTAACCGACCACCATGATCGGCCTGTCGGTAATTGCCTTCCTTCGCACTGTACCGGTCGCCCCGCTTATTCCAGTCTGACCGAGGTCGGAGATGTTTGTTTCCCTCTTTATTTCTGCCTCCTGCTTCTCGGTTCTCAGCCGCCCATTTAACAATCTGGTTTTCCTCCGTCTTGATGTGGCTCAAAGCAAAAGCCCTTACCTCCGACATCGTTTGACAGTTCGCTCTTTCGAGTGCAATGTCGAAAGCCCCAGACCTCAGACCTTTCTGGAATGCGATAACCGCCATCTTCTCGTCCAATGATGCTATCCTCAAAGCGACCTCATTAAATCTTTGCAGGAAATCTTTCAGAGATTCCTCGCGTTGCTGTTTGAGATCGAACAAATCCGATGTGATCGGCGGCTTCTTTTTGTTAGCAGCGAATTGCGCCATGAAGAGCCGGCTGAAAACATCAAAATCGGTGATCGACCTATCCGGGAGACCGCTAAACCAGTCGAGTGCCGCCTTCTTGAGAGTGCCCATGAACAACTTGCAACGGACTTCCATGCTCCCTCCACAGATTAACATTTGAGCCCGGAAGTCTGTCAAGTGCTGACTGGGATCTTACGTTCCATCGAAAGGCTCGATCTACGGTATCCGATGATCCCTAGGGATCACCTCGGCCTCTATGGCCTCCGAAAATGGTCGAAAGTCCCTAGGGACCTCCAACATGACGTCCTCCTCAACAGTCCTAGTACTGGCCGCTACTCTGGCCTGCAGCTCGTCGGCTCTTCTCCTTATCTCCTCATTTTCGCGTTGAATGGCCTCCTCTCTCTCCCTGGATCGTGCATTGTCCTCCCTTAAACCATTGATCATGGCCATCATCTCCTCCATGGTAGGGGGTTGAGAGTTGTTGTTGTTGCCGCCTCTCGCCATGGTAAAGTGTAGGTCTTTCTATATGACTTGGGGCGTAGGAAGAGTTTCACCGTAGCCCCACGGTGGGCTCCAAAATGTTCCGGCCAAGGGGTGGACTAGGGTTTTTTCCTAGGTCGTGCCTCAAAGCCAGAGCATTCAAAAGTGTGTTCTGCCGTCTCAACTCTAGGGTTTCAGGCTTTATGGTGCGTTGTTCGTGGGCCTCTTAGACCCCGAGGATCAAGGGATTTCCCTAACTGTTCTTATCACGATGATGCGAGATCAACGGGAACGAGTTCAGTCGGGGTCCGACCGACAGGGTCTATACCGAAAATCCGACGAGATAAGTGCCGAGTGGTTCCCTGGTAGGCAAGAGGAATCGAGCTCGCTAAGCCTAGTCGGGCTATGACCGAATAGGCTTTTACTGAACCCTACATCGGGTTAATACCGAGTAGGAAATCATGGTCACCTTATCTCCGAGTGCCCATAAGGCGAGAGGTTTTAGGGCCTGGTTTCCAAGTCGGGTAATTTCCGAGTATAGGGCTGTTGACGTCCTATCACCGTTAAGGAGATCAGATCGGCCCACGACCGAGACGGTACACTTGCCTTCCAGCCTTGAGCCTGTGAGGCGTGGAGGCTAAACCGAGTGTACATCTTAACGACATCGGACCTAGGCCGAGAATATGTATCGGTCTATGTTCGAGACGGTACAGTATCATTTTAGGAGTTGTTGATGTAATGGATGTTTCGTGATGCATTAAAAACTTGACAATGGGAGACTCATCACATTAATTTGTTTGATATATAAATTCTTTTTATTGAGGGATATGATTAAATGGAGTGAACCAATTGTATATGTATTATTTGTACATATTTTAAGAAAAAAAATCATATGGATAAGCAGCACAAGGTAGATCAACATATCCTGTCTACTTACGAGTATTAGCATCTCAAAGTTGAACATAAGGTTTTGTTCCCATCCGATATCATAAACTACCTTTTCACTGGAAGCCCCTAATACGACCTTGCTAAGAATCACTTCATGAAAATCATAAACCTCTTTCAGTGTAGCCATTTAGTACGACCTCCGTAAGGTCATTGTAGAAGGTGGTCGTTCCATTTGCATCTATTTTCGAAATAAACCTTTCTTCACGAGGGCCCTCTAATACCACCTCACTATGAATTAGTTCACGAAAAGTGGTCTTTCTAGTTGTTTCAATTACATCCATTTTTTTTGAAACAAACCTTCTCATCCGCTACATCCTCTGTCATACACAATTTGGGTAGGTTAAAATTCTTGTAATCATATTTGATATAAAAAGTTCTTGTGAAACATTTCCATCGACATAGATAAGAGGTGTCGAATCACATTAATTATTTATGTATTCTTTCTAAGATCTTTTGCTTGTGTAGGTAATTATGTTCGTGTCATTTTTCCCGATAGTAATATCAAAGTTATGATCCTTAATACAAAAGTTTGATATCTCATTGTTTGATGGGAAAACCAATTTTATGATTTGGTAATGTACCGTGTAAGATCTTTTGGTGCAACAAGATCTTGATGAGGTTTTAGAAGGTGAAAAGCCAACTTCCATGAATGATGGGGAATGAACCAAGATCTAAAAGAAGGTTGTGAGCATGATTTGATTAACTTTTGCTCTTGAGATCAAGTACAATGTGATGAAGGAGACAACACCAAAGGCTTCATGGGAGAAGCTCAAAAGCATTTATGTATTCAAGTCATTGACAAATCATCTATGTTTAAAGATGGAGTTGTATGAAATCAAAATGGAGATGGGAGGGGATCTCCATGATCACATTAATAAATTCAACTAGCTTATGTGCCAATTGTTAAATGTGGATGACAAAATCTTTGATGAGGAACAAGCATTATTGTTGTTGGTCTCACTATCGAGGTCCTTCAAACCTTTGGTTCAAACATTGCTTGTAGGGAGGATGACATTGAAGATGAACAAGTTGATTGTCGCTCTAAGAGAAAATGAGAGAATGATGAGAAACGAGAATATTAATAATGAAGGTCAAGCACTAGATGTGGAAGAGTTTGAGCAAGGGAGGAGTCATTCAAGGAGATAAGATGGGTCGAGAGGAAGATCAAAATCCCAATCACGTCAACAAGATATAAGTAATGTGCAATGTTACTATTATAGGAAGAAAGGTCATATGCAAGCAAGATGCACTCAAATAAAGGAAAACCTAAAAATAAATAAGAGCTATGAATAAAGATGGCAACAACTCTCAAACTAATGTGGTTAAGGGCCTTGAAGATGAAAATGTAGATGTATTTTTGGCAACATATGAGGAGGTTGCTAAATCAAAATGGATATGGATTTTGTTTGTTTCAAAACACATTTGTAGAGATCGAGCAATGTTTGACACCTTGAACATGAATGGGGAGTTTGGTCATTTCAAGATGGAAAATGGTGAGATAATAAAGATTGAATACATTGGGAGTGTGAGAATGAAGTTCTAATTGTCCAAACATTCCAAAATGTGAGATATGTACCTTCAGTTGTCGCTAATATCATATCACTGGGAGATATGACATTGCAAGGATACAAGTATGTTGGTTCAAAGTGGAGATGCAAGGTGTATAAAGGGAAATGTTTGGTGTTGCGAGAGAAGAAAAATATGAGAAGAATCTTTGTTACTTGAAAGGATAAGCTTTGAGAAGTAAAGTTAAGAATAAGGTAAAATTTTATGATAAAGTCATTATTTGAAAATTTTAATTGAGGGGTAAATTGTTGAAAAATAATTGAATTTTCAAATAAATGATAAATCATGAGTGAAGAGTCATGAATGATAAGTCATGAACAAAATTTATTAATAAAAGTTTGTGAATGAATGGTTATTTCACCTCCTATAAATAAAGAGTCTTGTGAAGTTGGTAAGATAATAAAAAATATCAAGGGCGAAAAACGTGTGTATATGCGTGTGTGCTCATTTATGTGAGAGAATCTCTTATAGCAAGTGTGTTATCATTTCTTGTAACTTTAGAGTGAGAATATTCAAATTTATAGAGTAATATACACAATTTGGCGTGAGTTACAATTTTTGTAATTATGTTTGATACAATGAAATTTTTTTTAAACAATTCCGTGGACCTAGATAAAAAGTACTAAACCACGGCAATTATTTGTATATTCCTTCTGAGTTCTTTTAAATGTGTGATTAATTCTGTTTGGGTGTCATATTTTCCAACAATTTGAAATGTAAAATTTGATCATATTGAAAAGCAAGTGACATTATGCAGTTAAGGAAGGTATTTTCCTTGAGTTCCTTAATAACACATTGTCTGAAATATTTGTTTCTAAAATATATGTGCCAGTGGACAATGTTATGAAGCTCAACAAAAACACCACCAAAGATTGCACAATGTCGTCCTTCAACACAATCAACTTTACTTTTTGGGAAGACAAAGGAACGCGGTGGATGAGAAGGTTTATTTTGAAAATAGATGCAAATGGAAAGACCACCTTCCACGATGACCGTATAGAGGTTGTATTAGGGCATCTCTAATGAAAGTAACTTATTTGAGTTGTTTCATGCATTAGAAAATGAAAAAAATAATCTCTAATGTACCATGTCAGTATTAAGCAACTCAAACAGAAATTTACTCTAATGGTAAGAAACTTTAAAAAATTCAACTTTTAGAATATTTTTTCAAATAATTTATGAACCAAATTAATTTTTTTATTAAAAATGACAAATGCACTACAATAAGAGAAAATAAATTATGAGAAAAAATATACAATAAGTAGATATTAAAAATAAAATAAAATAATAATAAATATATAAATATTAAATTTTTATTAATTTAGTTTTTATTTTTTTTTTATTTTTTATTTTTTTTATTTCTTATTTCTTTAACCCAACGTCTCTTTTTCTTCTTCTTCCTGAGAGGTTCTTATTAGAAAAAATCTAAGTCCCACATCGACTAGAGATTAGGCAATTACTTAGTATATAAGTAGAAAGCAACCCTCACCTTATAAGCCGGTTTTGTAGGGTTGAGTTAGGCTTAATCCACTATTCTAACATGGTATCAGAGCCATTTAGATCCACTTTAAAAATAGGTTACCCACCATTGATTGATACATGCACCATAGGCATGAGGGGGTGTATTTCAAGTCCCGTCAATCTAATATCATTGAAAAAGGGCCACCTACCATTTATCCACGTACCAAGCCCAATAGTGCTGGACGTGAGGGGGGTGTATTAGAAAAAATCCAAGTCCCACATCGACTAGAGATTAGGCAATTACTTAGTATATAAGTAGAAAGCAACCCTCACCTTATAAGCCAGTTTTGTAGAGTTGAGTTAGGCTTAATCCACTATTCTAACAGTTCTTTTCGTTTTTCTTTACCCTTCCTTTTCTTCAACTCCTGCTTCTGTCGTCGCCGCCACGCGCGCCAGGTCCAGGCAGAACGTCCACCCGTGCAAAGCTCAGGAACACCCACCCGCCTCTGCCGTCTACCCACCGCGCCTCCTTCCGTTCATAAAGGTAAGGAACGGTTACTTCACTAAGCAACCCTCTCTCTTCTGCTTGGTGTTTGCAATGAAAGGAGTGTATAGTTTTGAGGTCGAAAACCACAACCTTCCATGAAGTGATTTCTAACGAGGTCGTATTAGGATATATTGACTAACATGGTGCTCTTTTCCACGTGAAATTTCTTTCTTGCAAAAGAATGTTTACTAATAGTACTTTTACAATGGATTTACTCAATGTAATCATGTTCTTTCAATAAAAAAAAATTCACGTATTGGACAAACGTGGTGAGTCTCACACCGTGGGAGACATGCATGGGGCCTCCGCCCTAGCCACCATATGAAAATTACATATTTTAAGCAAGTTACGTCAAAATGGAACATAGACGTAGATCTTTACATCTCCTGATTTTAAGAAAAATACATCTACATTGTTTTGCTTAAGCGGTTTTTACCTCCTCTAATTTCTCAATTATTATATTTTCACTCTCCTTAATTTCTTAATTATTATTCATTTTATCTTAACTAAATTATATTTTTGTCCCTTTATTTTTATTAATTTGTAAT
This sequence comes from Cajanus cajan, assembly GCF_000230855.2. NCBI lineage: Eukaryota > Viridiplantae > Streptophyta > Magnoliopsida > Fabales > Fabaceae > Cajanus > Cajanus cajan. Next base: position 27,588,096 of record NC_138519.1, on the reverse strand, counting down.
TTTAGTCTATATATTTTTAAAATAGAGATATTTAATCTTTTCATTTAAAAAATAAAATTTTGATCTTACCATCAATTTAATGCTCATTAATCACTAGCTTTTGACATTATTTAATGAACTATCACCACTTATGATATATTGATGTGACAATTTACTTGATATATAGAATTTTAACAAGTAATTAATATTTATTTTATTAATAAATTTTATTTTCATGATTTATTTTTAAAAAAATTTATCTCAATATATCATATTATTAAATATCACATCATTGAAATACGAATAAATATTAAAATTTAATAATTAATAAATATCAATTTCTAAAAAAAATCAAAATTTTATATTTTTAAAATTAAAGAGATTAAATATTCTTTATTTTAAAATAGCAGGAGTAGAATTGCGAATTGACAAAATTAAAAAAATAAAAAAATACAATTTAGTCAAGTTAAAATTAATAATTAAGAAATTAGAGACTATGGATTTAAAATATAAATTTAGAGGAGGTAAAAGATCCATAATCAAGAATTATTGGCTAGTTTGTTGTATTTTTTTTCCCATTGTTATGATAAGACTTTAAATTCTCATTGAAAATGTTTGTTGTTTACAAATATATTTATATTCATTTTTTTAAATATTGTTTTTTCTTTCTCGCGATTGAATAACAAAAGGAAAAAAATTCTTAGAATTTTAAAGATTTTTTTATATTTTTATATAATTTTCATTGAAATTGCGAACTAATATGTAGATAAATAGATCAAATGCGAGCCAAAGTCCTTTAGACTATTTATTTTATAAATTAAACTTATGTAATTCATTTTATATGGGTTAAATTGGCCCTGATACCCACTCCTAGTCACACCACTAGTTAAATGTGAGATCCACAATATACTATCATATTGAAGGGGATGAAATATCTCAAAAGTAAAATTTTTAGAATAGGTGATATAATAACACTTCGATAGCGAATGACTTAGTATGTCTAACAAAAATCGTTAAATTATACTTTTATATAATATTAAAAAGTGAATTTTAATCTAAATCAATCCTACAAACTAACTTATAAGTATTCATTGGTTAAAGTTGAACATTTTGAATAATATATAAGTGAGAAAAATCCACCAACCTAATACCTTAATATTTTGAATTATGATGTGATATCAAAATCACTTATATGATTTACTCAATACCCAAGAATGAAGTGTTCCCTAGCATTCAACTTCCCAAGAATTGTATCAAAACCAATGATTCAACCAAGTCATTGGTGATCGACTCAAATAAGTATTGGACTATGAAATTGATTGTAGACGCCAAAAGTGAATTGACATAGGATCCAAGAATGAGATCATCCTTATATCGAAAAGTCTTCCTAGAAGTGTAAAAAACATGTCTCGTTAATGTGCAGCGATAATGCAAGTAGGCTACCATTAAATGCTTGTGAATGAAAAAAAGACTTCAACTTGAGGAGGGAGCGTGACCATGTGAAAGAGACTCACACTTAAAGAACAATGTTAAATTTCAAGTGTAAAGAGAGTTCCAAATCAGTTAGAGTTGAACATATTAAGTAATATATAAGTGAAAAAGGTTAAATAACTTGATACCTTAAAATTTTAAGTTATGATATAGTGTCAAACTCACTTATGTGATTTACTCACTACTCATTAATAAAGTACTCTCAATTGTTCAACTCCCCAATAATCTCTACTTATATACTTTATTTTGATCATATTATTAGTCCACATGGTATCTCTATTATCACCTTGTCTTTATCATACTTAACATGTTTCCCTTATTAAAAAGTTTCACTAATTCTGTTCAAAAAAAAAAAAAAAGAAAGAAAACTCCACTAATCACAACACCCTGTATCTTTTTTTTAGGATGTAGTATGTGAAGTGAGGTAACGAAAAATTGTACCAAAATGAAGTGTGTACGTATGAGGCAATGGTGTAGGGACAACAACCAATGCTCTGACGTACTTCAGATAGCAGTGTAATTGGGTGCAGGCTGCAGAGTCACGATCAGAAGATGTGCTTCTGTCTAAAGAGTATGTGCTTTTTTGGTATGGAAGGAGAAAATGAGTGACATTGTAAGTATGCATAGCTTAAGTGGTATATGGACCAAAAAGAATTAACAAGGATGAGCAACAACAATGTGGCACCACATGAGCGTTGTATAAAATTGCTCGGGAGGGAATGTTAATAAAGATGAGGATGCGGATACATATCTTAGCCCTGGTGTCTAAAGCTCAAAATTGCAAGAAAACAAAAAAAGGGAATGGGTAGCAAGGTGAGGCCACTTCAACTATAAATTTCATTTTCTTTTTGACTAAGAGCAAAAACTAATATTTTCATGAGAAACATTTAGAACAACAAAAGTCTGCACACAAATGTTTCAGATATTGAGATCAAGCATTATCAAGAACACAAAATATTTGAATTCGATCAATCAACACGATGATGAATATGGACAAAAACGGATACAAACATACAATTAGTATTTACAACTAAATTGTTCAATTATCTGCTGTACGTGAGTAACATCACTTACTCGTATAGTTATAGAGACCAGAAAGACTTTTGGACTAGAGAACTCCATAACTCAATTTGAATGGAGTCAAAATATTATTTGACTATGAAAGCAACCTGTATTTACATTTCGAATCATTCCAGCATAAACTGACGATCAAAAACAAAATGTAATCTGAAAAAGATTAGCTATCACTAAACGGGAATCACAAGAGCTGAGAATAAGACATGAAGACAGGATCTGGAACCAGAGGCATTTTGTCGATGTACATAGCTAGCCTAATTAAAGTCCCCTTTTTGATTGAAGCCAAGTATATATCTCATAGCTGCTCATGCAAATCCAAAGGACACCAAAATTCACTAGATAAAATTCAAAAGCGCTGAGAATAAGACAAGAATATAGGATCTGGCACAATCAGAGGCAACTTGTCAATGTACATAAATAGTCTTTTTAAATTTTCCTTGTTGATTGAAGCCAAGTCAATTATCTCATTGTTGTTCATGTAAATCCATAGGTCACCAGAGTTTACTCTTTGAAGACCATCCCGACAGAAAGGACAAGATTGAGATCGTGCATGCCTAAACAAACGACAAAAGCTTAATCCTTAGAAGTGAAGACAATGTCAGCAGAATAGCATTGACAAAGTTAATCACATTTTGAAAACATCTTAGAAATAACTCAAGCCTGATATTTCTGCTTAGTTAAATTATCTCAATAGGAGGAATCTAGTCACATGCCAAAAGAATAGACGGGAAACTTTTTCCTACTTTTCGACTAATGGTAGCTCATTTCTTTCATATTGCTATATACTAAGCATAAAATAAATACAATCAGTCCGCTTCTGTTGTACCCTACAATTGCATGTTTTTGGGCATCGATCAATATCCATTAAATAACAGTTCTATATGCTTAAGATTTTAACTTGTCTTAATTTTATTACTATTTATTCATTAGAATTTAGAATTATTTTCTCCGTTATTGACTCAAGTTCGCAAAAGGTTTGGGGCGACAATATGGTATCCATATCATAATGTAACATACAAATCAAAATTTGCTCACCAGTTTCTGTAGCATTTCATACACAACGAGTGGTTGCAATTGGGCAACACAACCTTGTTGTTCATCTCCATGCAGATACCACATTCTTCTTCTCTCTCTATTTCAATTTCTGATAGTTTTCCTTTTCTTATTATGTCTTTTGGCTTGTACTTTGTAACGCATAAATCCTTTTGTTTTCTTTCTTCTACATCATTGATTCCTCTGTGGAGTTGTAGTAAAGAGGGAAAGATCACACCTGTTGTTAAAAGAGTGTAAAGGCAATCACATCAGCAATTTGAGCCACTTTTCTAACGGAAAGCAAAAAATCATCCAAGTGTTTCATATAAAGACATGAAATGGTTTTGAAATTGACTTCTCTTTTCAGGTTAAAAGGGAGTTTTAGTTCCTGATGTGGGGAAGGGTATGGTGGCCAAAGCAGACGCAAAGTAGCAAATTTTTGTATTCAACCCCTAGAACACACAGTCCTTAAGGGGACTTGGTACCACTTAAGCTAAAGCTCTTGGACCAAAATTGACTATTTTAATTCATTATGACTATTCACTTACCATAGAACTCTTTCAAACTGGCTTTTCTTTCATAAAGGGACATGGTTGTCTTCCCATCCTCATATACCTGTGGCAGCCCCAACCAACACTTCATTACAAGCTTAACACTAAAACCGAAGCATTGGTCTACACTATCATATTTAATTGTGGACAACAAGTTTTATAGAGATCCATTCAGAATTCAGTAAGATAGCAAGTGTATATAGAGCAGAAGGGAAGCAAAATCACCTTGTATATGAGAATCCTAAGCAATCCCAAGGCTCCAGCAAGGTAACAATCTGTCCACTGAACCAGAAAAAGGAAAAATTGAGCAGCTGGGCTATAAGACAATCTCATTTGTATGCAGGCGCCATCAATTTCTCTTGGATAATCAGAAGCCCTGTACAGAAACAAGGTTTGAAAAATGAATGTTAAAAAATATTCGATATAAAAAAATTCATATTTTGGTTGAGAAAATTTTCAATATTGAAACAGTGAACATTAACATCTAAAACATTCACTTCAGGCCAGAACACCATAAAGCTTCTTTATAGCCTTCATTCATAAGGATGCATCCTGAATTCCCATGTAAATTTAACTCATTTTGATGAGCCAAATATAAATCTTACGCATATCAGTTAAAAAAAATTGATTTATACAACAGTAAAATAAAACTATGATTAAAAGCTAAGATTGACAATAGCAACTTACAGAGCCAATACAAAAGCATGTGGGCGTTTATTTGTAAAGAAAAAGTGAAAGGCAATGCAGCTTTGAATTTTGCTAAAAAGCACCTACCATTAACAACAGGAAAAAAATAATAATTATAAAGATACATTCCCAACTATCTTAATCGGGGTCTTGTATCCTTGAATTTTTCCAAAAAAGCACCTACCAATAACACCGTGAAAAAAACATGAAATGACACACCACAGTTATAAGCGCGTGCGCAACCAGTGTTAAATCTCGAAAATGACAAAAGCAAAAACACAATTGAAAAAGGAGTTGAAATAAATACATATAAAGCCAACCAAAGGTGCTTGATTAGTGCTTTTTAAAATACATATAAGCTCTCTTTTGCTTCACTCGTGATATGAATACTCTGTATCTATTCTTCAGGTGCCATTCACTGTACTTTCAACATCCATTTCACAGTCGGTGAAAAAGTATATAAAATAATAAATCAATACAACCGAATTTTTTCTAAAATTACAAGCATGCCTGCTATTTAGAATTTAGTCAAACAGAACAAAACAGAGTTCAGAACTACACAACACAGACTACAAGGTTTCAAAGTATTATAACCCACCAATAAACAAAAAAAAAAAAAAAATTACTTCACCCAACCCCAATCAGAAAAAAAACTGAAAAATACATTTTTATTTACTCAAAACATATAAAAATTCGATTTTAATTCGTGTAAACTTTAATAGGTTTTCAGTGCTTACATTTACTAAAAGTGATATGATTTTATCCAAAGACTAAAATTTTGAGAGATAAAACATATTTTACCAAAAAAAAAAAAGTAGAATCGCAGAATTTCTGAAACAGCATAGTGATCAAAATCACAGAATCCAACACCCAAAGTCGTTATAATAATAATAATAATAAAATAGTGATAAATATTGCAGAATGTAAAGGGTGAAGAGAATTACAGAGTATTGGCGAACTGTATGTCAGCTTCAAGAGCTTTGAGGGAATCCTTGAAAGACTTTGGCATCTCTTCTTTCTATGAGTATTGCTTCTTCTTCTTCTTCTTCTTACGATCAATTAACGCATTCAATAATAAATAGTGTGTTAACGTAACTCCCTGATAAGGTTGAACCGGTTGCTGGTTTCCTTGCGAAAAAGAAGGTTCGAAGAAGAGAATCAAAGAGAAAGAGAGTGAGAAGCAGAGCGAGGCAGAGACAAAAAGGCTTGTGGGAAGGGGTGGAAGGGTTGTGTTGTGGGTTTTGGCTTAAACAACACGTAACCCTTTTATGCATATCTCTTCTTCTCCATTATTTTATTATTCTTACGTTATTACTTATATGAGATCTACCCTAGATATGTTAAAACTTTATTATTATTATTATTATTATTATTATTATTATTATATATAATTTATTATAAATTTTATATTAGTTTTAAAAATAAATTATAAAAATAAGTTGAAGGAAATAAGAAGTTAATTTTTTTTTTTTGAAAATTCTTCGATTAAAAGAAATATTTAAAAGAGAAATTTTAACAAATGTTGAGATCCTAACCATAATTTTTTAAAGATTGAATTTATCATCAAATTACTTAGAATATTAGGTTGTAAAATCAAATTCATAATCACTAATTGAATCATATAATTCGATTTCTATAAATTTTTTAAAAATATTTATTATATATATTTTATATTTATAAATTTTAATAATTTTTATCACAGTCTCCAAAATTATAAATATAAATAATCACATTTACTTTGTTTTAATTTTTATTCAAAATTATTTTTTTAATTTTATTTTATATGAAGAAATACATAAAAAGTTATATGTTGAATTATATAAATTAATACAAATTTAAAATATAAATATTATATATATATATATATATATATATTATATGTGTAATTAATATGTATTGTATTATTAAATATATAATTTAAATTAATTATATTATAAACTTATTTAAGTTACTTATATAACAATAAGATTTATTGGTGTAGTGGTTTGTTCAAAAGATGATAAATCCCTTTTCATGTCCAAGAATGTGGGTTCAATTCTTTTGCGGTGCATTCTTTTCATTATCTTTTTAGAGTATGTTAATAATAATAATAATAATAATAATAATTTAAGGCTGTCATAATTTTAACACATGTATAATGTTATTCTAATTTAACCATTAAGCTTAAATTTTAATATTAAATATGTAATTATCTAATATATTAGGAAGAAAATGTTGTCGCTAGTAATATCTCTATCAATTATCATATGACACTAACTTTTGTAAAAATATGCATGATCATTAGAAGAAGAAAAGAATTAGTAATAATTACAACTTAATTAAATTTTTTATTGTATAGAATTTTTATATTCACATCTACTGATATATTTGTCATATATAGTAAGTTTGTTATGTATTTATAATAATTAATATATATATATATATATATATAGATTATTTTGTAATTAATAATTACAGTAAGTTCTTTACACACATTATGTGGGAATCAAACTTAATTGATTAAATAAAAATTAAAGAATTTTTTATATTATCATTCAATAAAATCTAGTTATAATTAAAAATATGTTTAATTTTAATATATTGTTTAAAAGATTTTTACACTTTCAATTAATTAAAAACTACTTTAATTATGACTTTTAAATAAGAATAAATAGTTTATATTCAATTATTCTTTTAATAGAGATTAATAATAAAGAAAAAAAAATAACTTTAGAAACAACATCTAACTTGTATTAGCTACAAGTTGATTGAGCAAATTAACTATCCGAACTTCCAACTCAAGTAGTGCACTACCAAAGTTCAAATATAGCTTTGTCAAGAAGTTAACACACACATTATCTTTTATAAGAGTATGTCTAAAAATAATCTTTTAATGTTTTTTCTTTAATTCTTTAATTGAACAAGATTGATTTATCAGAAATATTTCAATGTTTACTTATCAACTCCTTAATACTATTAAAAAGAATTACATACCTATAATAAACTGATCACGACCAATGACGGAGACATGCTTATGAGAGTGGGGCCAAAAATTTAAATTTTATTTATTTATATATATATATATATATATATATTATTTATTATAATTATATATATATATAAATTATATTTTAATTCATTATAAAAAATTATTAAGTAATGACATATTTTATAAAGACATGATATTTGTCATTAAAAACTATTTTTATATATATTATAGATATATAATATATGTTGATCATATATTATTAAAAAAATGTAAATATAGATTATAATAATACTTTTTGTATATAACTATATGTAATATTTTTTGTAATGATTATTTTTTTATATCTAGTATGTTAAAATATATTAATATTTATTTATATTTTATTATATTATGTGATTTTTTTCACTTTATGATAAAATTATCTTAATTTTTATTATTATTATAATATACTTTATTTTTTACTGAAAGATTTATTACTTTTTTATTTATTAAAGATGTCATAATTTAGTTTATAAATATATGTTATTTTTCAATTTTTATTTTAGTTTTAACCCTTTTGATCTTGTATATGTACATTATGTATTGGAAAGAAAGGATCCACATTAAGAGGAATGATAGTAATTACCATACAAAGTTTTTATTTATTTTTTACTTGAACATATTTAATAAAAAAGATTGCTCTTATAAAAAAATAGGCATTGTTCTCATAAAATATTATTGTTTTGATTGAACATAAAAATTTAGAATAGATACAAGAGAAAACAAATAATAATTATATTATCTTTATCTTAATAACTAATGTCATTTTGTCTTCTAAAAAACTTATGTCATTTTGTTCCTCTAAAATTAAAAAGTCACTAAAAATTACAATATCACACTTAAATATAATATAAGACAGAAAAAAAAATTGTCACTTTATTTATGAGGATATTTTAATTTAAAAAATATATATATATTAATTTTTTTTATCACAAAAATATACTTTTTTAAAAAAATTATTATATTTTTAATAAAAAATATTATAAAATATTTTATTACCTCCACTTAACAAATTTTCTGGATTCGTCACTGATCACGACTGAATTATCAAATATAACATGTATGTTGAGTTAGAGCAACAAATCATTGATGAGAATCTCCATCTCTAAACTATTTTTAAATTCTAAAACATGACTAATAACTTCATTTGCATATTATAATAAATAATAGATTAAACTTAGAATTTAATTTTACATAATAAAATTGATTTGACTTTAAATTGATTTCTATTCAATTAATAATATAAAAAAATATATTTACTTTGTATCAAAATCAAATTCAGAATTAAAATTTATTATAACTAAAAACAAATATTATTTTGTAAACACAATATATTTGAATTAAAGACTAACATTTTAATATACTAATATTTATTTAAAGAACTTCTCCCTTTCGATAAATATTATTTTACACACAAAACTTGAAAAAAATAATCAAATTTCTATCCAAATAAACATAATTTATTTATCAACTACATAACATACGATTTAATGTCTATATGAATATATCTATTATGGAGGTTCATATTTAATTATTATTTAATACACATTTATGTAATTAATTTATATTAATAATTTTTGAAAAAAAGATGATATCAAATATTTTTTAAATTTTCAATTTAATATTTACAGATATAGTTCTGAATTACAGAGGTGCCACTAAGTTTAACGTGGAAGATATTCATGGAGGATTGGAATAAATAAATATTTAGGTGAAGTTGTGGCAATATGGCGTTTCAAATTGACCTTCCACGTGGCTTTCTCGCAGTTCGCGTTCTTTCTATTGTTTTCTAATATCCTCTTTCTATATTTAATTTATACAGAGTTTATTATGAGCAACTACAAAGTGGGCCTATGCTGTGCACAGTGAATTTAAATTACTAAACTACATAATCAATTACAAGAAAACAGAAGAAAAAAAATGGCACAGTTGACTCATCTGAACAGTTTTAATATATCTTTATTGTTTTTGGTATATATCGTGGAATTAAACGTATATATACTTTTTCCTTGTAAAAAAACATATATGTATTTTCTTTATAAACACTTTTATACAAATAATTAATATTTTTTTTATAATTATTTTAAAAGTTAGATAAATTTTGTATATATAACGATTTATAATTAAATAGTAGTTTATAGGATTATTATATACATTATTTATTTTATATTTTTAATACAAATTTTTGTTTATACATTTATCAAAAGTAAAAAATCTAATTGTTATTAGCAAAATATATAAGTATCCAAAACATTTATATATACAAATTGTTTTTATCTTTTATAAGAGTAAGGTATATTAATGACAATATTTTTTTTCTTATTTATACTATTTTTTTTATCTCTTGACGTTTTTTTTTTTGTATTTATTATGATTTTGAAGATATCAAAAGTTGTTAACTCAAATAATTTGATATTTATTTTTCTTAACTAAAGATCATAAATCATTAACTTGAGCATAAAATTATAATAAGAAGTATTACTTTATTTTTATAGGAGTCAATCTGATTGAAAAGAGTTATACATCCTCTTCAAACAAAATAAAAATTAATTATTTTAAAGGTAAAATTCATTAAAGTTTCTTAATATATGTTTCTAATCGGATCATAACACATTCTTTTAATATATACAATATAAATAACTTTTCTCAGCAGTGTATTTTTAGAAAATTTTCTACACGAATTTAAAGGGTGCAAGATCAGGACAATTGCAAAAAGGGTCAGTGGGCCTAATACTTAGACAGACACTAAAATTTGGTTTTCAAACTTGAAATAATTTAGTACAAAGATCTCATTCTTGGCTTGAACGTAGCTCGAAAAGTGGGGCAAGACAAATTATATGCCACAATGACCCGCAACTAGTGGCCAAGCAGATGACTGGAGCCTACCAAATGAAGGACACAAATTTACTCAAATATTTACATATGGTTGGTGGTTATCTACAATTAGGATGATGAACAATTTTACATAAGTTCATCTAAATTTTAAGAACAAACATTACTAGAAAAATGTCACTTTTTTCAAATTTTTTTGTAAAAAAATATTCGTAGAAATTTTTTTGTGAATTTTCTTGCAAAAAAATATTTACAGAAATTTTTTGCCAATTTTCCTGCAAAAAAACATTCGCAGAAATTTTTTACGAATTTATTTGCGAAAAATAATTTAAAGATATATCTTACAAATTTTGCTACAATTTTAATAATCATAGAAATTTTTTTCTATGGTAAAAATTTGTAGAAAATATTGTAAGAATTTTATTTTGTTTCTTGCAAAAATAAATTTGCAAGTAATGTTTACTAAATGATAGAAAAATTTTGCAGGTAACTTTTCTTGCGGATTTTCCTGCAAATTTTAATTCGCAGGAAAAATAAAAAAAAAAATATTTAAATTTATAAGTTTAATATTTTAAAAAAACTTCAAGTCCCACATCGATTAAAAATAAAGCAATTAAAGAGTATATAAGTTAGGACAACACTTACCTTATAAGTTAATTTATATGGTTGAGTGTTAGGCTTATAATATATCATCTTAGAATTAAAAGATTATCTATCACATGTTAGAGGCATGGAAACAAATGTTTCGGATGAATTCATTGTGAGCATTTGAAAGTTAAAAAATTATTGTTAGAATTTATAGTAATTTATTTATTTTTTTCGTAAAAAATATTCCTGTAAAATTTCTTGCGAAATATTTCGCAGGAAACTTTCTTGCAAATTTTTTTTTGTAGAAAACTTTCCTGTAAATTTGTTTTGCAGGAAACTTTCTTGCGAATTTTTTTCGCAAGAAATTTGACATGAAAATTTCCTACGAATTTTAAAATTCACAAAAAAATATTATCCATGAAGGTATTTTCTGTAGATAAAATTTTACAGGAAAATTTACAGGAAACAACGTTTCCTGCGAAATTCGCAGGAAAAGTTACATGTAATAATAAGAGAAATTCTAGTAGTGAAATTTGTCTACAACTTTCGTGTAGAGATCCAATATGGTCTTTTAAATGACCAAATAAATGAAGGAAAAGGTAGACGTGATTTCTTAAGATCTGAAGATAATAAATCTTAGTAGGACATATTTTTAAGATTTGTTTCTTTTATTAGGACGAGGATCTTATCTTTTACCATCATTAGGATGGAAATTTTATCTTATATTTAGGATGTTTAATTATTAATATTTGTTTAGAATTTACCTTATATCAGTTCTCTCTTTGGGTACTTTAATATTTGGCCTTAAGTTGGCAAAGTGGGGTTGCTACTTGCTACTAACAGATTCATGGGAGTGACTTCCCTTTGCCTTTGGTTTTACCTCACCATATGTTACCTACAATGCACAAAATATTAAGGCGATTAATCTCAATATTCTATGACAAGACAACCAAAAATTTAAGGCATAATAAGATGATATGGAATTCCTAAGTGATTTTAGGTCTTTTAACCACAATCCAATTTGAATCGAACTCTTGATAACAAAATTTAACACACACTCATGCAGTTATTGCCATACGGGTAAACATTTAATGTAGAAAGGAAGAAATTAAAATAAAGTTCATACATTTGATATAAGTATCCATCTCGTTTAATATATATATATATATATATATATATATATATATATATATATATTTTGTTACTTTATTGAAATTTACATTTACATTGACTTAAGTGTAGTTACCATATATCACCTTCAACCACTAATTAATTCAATCTTGCTTAGATGCATTTGGAGTGTTCATCGTAAAAGTACCCACATCTGAGTACTCGGTGGAATTGTAATTAACTTAATGTTTTTAGATGGTTTGCACTTTGCAATGGATTTGGTTAGCGCAGTATATATTTGTTTAAAGTTCTTTACTTTCATATGATGCGGTTATAAAATAAATTGATTCCCATCTGATAGTTTTATCAAGTTTGTGATTAGTTGTATAGTAGAAAGTAATTATTTTTATTTAATTTATTTATTAGAGTTACCTATAAGAATCCGAAAATTAAAGATGAACCCTACTTCTCCAATAAGATACAGTAAAATTTAGGTTCCAATAATGAGAAGGGTTTATGTCGGTTAATCAAGTAGTTAAAATTTAATTTTTGATTTTTTTAATGTAAAAAATGTAAATTGAGAAGATATGTTTATCTATTTAGTATTTTAGTGTTTATAAAACTCTTGAACGATATTATTCTATTGGACAAAAAATACTCTTTAATAATAAACTAAAAAAATACAATAAAATTTAGTCTCAAATTTCTTTGATTAATGAAAACACTTGTTAAATTAATATATGTATATAGGAAATGTTTTAAGTGAGAACATAAAAACTAATATTAGGGGATATTTGGTATGTGGAATGTTTTTACATTTACGAGAATCTTAAAAGGTGAGAATCTTAATTTTCTATGTTTGATAGTTATTTAAAAAAATAGGATTTTCATAATTTCTTGAGAATCTCATGAGAGTGGTGGAAATCAAACTTTCACTAGTGCAAAAATTAGTTTTAAAATTGGAGTTTTAAGATCGGTTAAAAGGTGACCGATCTTAAAAATCACGCGGTTACAATTTTGTAAATAATGTGAACACTTTTAAGATTAGTTAAATTTTAACCGATTTTAAAAGTACTTTTAAGATCGGTTATTTTATGACCGATCTTAAAAGTTATGTCTGATACAACTTTTAAGATCGGTTACAAAAGAACGACCCGTTCTACAAGGAGAACGGCCCGTTCTTCAGGGAGAATGGCCCGTTCTGTAGGGAGAACGACTCGTTCTACAACCAGAACGGCCAGTTCTGGATTGATTTAAACTCATGCCAAACTATGCTAGAACGGTCCCGTTCCAGTTTAATTTTTTCGAAGCCAGGACTTTTAAGATCGGTTATAAAACAACCGATCTTAAAAGTAAACTTTTAAAATCGATTATTTAACCTATTTTAAACTTCTAACTTTAAAAATCGGTTATGGAACCGATTTTAAAAGTTAAAAATAACCGATTTTAAAAGCTTTTTTTCCACTAGTGTTTCATGGGTTAGTGATAGTTTAATGCATATAAAAATATCACAATATCCTTTTTAAAATATAAAATCTTTCTTTCTCTCTCCTTCTATTTCTCTCTCTCTCTGTAACATAATTAGTAGACTGGAACGGGACGTTCCCAAACTGGAACGGGCCATTCCAAACTACTAAATAGGCCTATAAATCCTAGTTGAGAATGATACGTTCCAAACATGGTCGTTGTGAGTTAAACTCAACTCCAGAATGGACCGTTCTGGTTTAAGAACGGACCTTTCTAGATGTGAGTTTTACACATGATGAAGGAGTGCAGAACGAGCCGTTCTGGATCCGAAACGGGCCGTTCTGTCCACTCCAGACTTCTATAAATAGGCCACATGCATACAGTTGAGGAGAAAAAAAAAGGGAACTTAGAGAGAAGGACTCTAGGCTAGGAAGCTTGATTTTGAAGGATTGAAGTTCGGGAGTCGAGCTTGGAGAAAAGTTTTTCTTCTTCCCAAATTCTTGGCTGTTCGGAGCCAATCTTCAGGTAAGGGAAGCTATATTATAGATTTGTTGGTTGTATGGGAGTTGAGAACTCATTTGGTGCATGAATGTTGAGAAATCAGTGGTTGGATTGATGAACATCTTTGTAACGTAGTAGGTTATTTCAGAAGGCCTAAAAGCCCAGTATGGGTGATTCAATAGCCCAGAACGGGCCGTTCCCAAACTAGAACGGGCCGTTCCCAAACTAGAACGGGCTGTTCCAAACTACTGAATTGACCTATAAAATGTAGTTGAGAACGGGCCGTTCTGGATGAGTCCCAGAACGGGCTGTTCTGGACGGGCCGTTCTGCATGTGATTTTTGTACGTGATGAAGGGGTGCAGAACGAGCCGTTCCAGATTCGGAATAGGCCGTTCCAGATTCGGAACAGGCCGTTTTGGTCACTCCTGAACTTCTATAAATAGGGGTTGTGTGGTTAAGGAGAAAGTGAAGTTTTAGAGAGAAGTTTTAGAGAGAAGGACTCTGGGTTTGTGAGCTCCTTTCTCTCCCAAATTTCTCTGTATGATTCCTTTTCTCCTCTAGATCACTAATGCCTTCTGTCTTTTCTTGAAATTCATATTAGGAAGCTTGCTTTGGGAGGATTGAAGTTCCGGGTTGAGCTTCGGAAGGGAATTCTACTTTTTCTCAGTTATTGGCTATTTTGAGCCAATCTTCAAGTGAAGGAAGCTAGAATGTTTGTTGTTTAGGTTGCATGTGAGTTTAGAAATTCAATTGATGCACGAATGTTGAGAATCCATAGATGGATTAAAGAAAATCTCATTTTTGGGGTTTTGAGAAAATGGAGGATTTTGATGATTTTGATGCATAAGTTAGATGCATGTGAGATTTAAGTTTATTTTGAGTCGTATGGAGCCTATGCATTGTGTTTTGTGTTTTCATGTGGCTGAATTTGTTAGTTTGGATGAGAATTTTGAACTCTCTGATTAGGCTAGGCGTAGGTTGAGCGCGCCAGGCGTGGAAAAGCTTAGGGCTTTCAGGTTGGATGTTGGGCCAGGCGTGAATTGGTTGCGTCAGGCGTGGAGACTCTTAGTAGTCTCTATCTCAAGGACACCGAGCGTGAGTTGAACGCGTCGGGTGTGGATGAGTTTTAGGACTCTCAGGTTGGGTTTAGGCTGGGAGAGTTCAGGCTGCGCCGGGCGTTTATGAATGAAATGATGCTAATGCATGTTAAGTTGAAGTTGTGGATCATGTATGTATGATATATGATGTATGTTGAGGTGTGATTCATATGTATGCATAGTGATGACATATATGAATGTTTAGATATGATATGGCATGAGTATATGTACATATGTGTATGATTATTGATCATAATGGTGGGTAGACCATGTATGATGTATGATGCATTATTGCATGTGATGTCTTATGACATGTGTATGATTATTGATCATAATGGTGGATAGACCATGTATGATGTATGATGCATTATTGAATGTGATGTCTTATGACATATGTATGATTGTTGATCATGATGGTGGACAGACCATGTATGATGTGTGATGCATAATTGCATGTGATGCCTTATGGCATGAGTCTAGCTTAGAACTTGAGGAGAGGAAAAATATTTTTGAACTGGAAGAGCTCACATAGAGTCTCTTGAGAGTGGTGCTTGGATAGGCCACTGATATATGAGAGTGGTGCTCAGGTAGGCCGCTAGATTTGAGAGTGGTGCTCAGGTAGGCCACTGGGTTGGGTGAGTCTCCTCTAAGTCCTTAGCTAGTGTTGGAGCGGGGTATGAGGTCGAGGGTTATTCCCTTAACCAAGTACTCGGGAAGGTGTGTGGATCCTTGCGGATAGTCAGTGGGCGAACTCCACAATTGACTTGGTTATGCATGCCAAGGTTATGGTAAGCCCGTACCCAGCTATGCTATACCTGACGGTGGATCTGGACTTCTAATTGTGTAAGTGACATCATTCGAGTAAACCTGAGTGAGGATTATATCCTGTTTAGCTGTGATCGAGCGGGCGCATTCGTGAAAACAGTTGGGGTGGTTTGGGTAGGATGGAATGTCACTTATACAGCTCTATTGTTAGGGAGATCTCCTAGGTGTATGCGTGACGACGCATTAGATGATTGATATGCATTGATATCTATCATGAGATGCATTTATTGCATGATTATTAATATGATGAAGTGTGGTGTTTGACTTCATGATTGGTGGATTGTATTTTATGCATGAGTAGTATTGGATAGAGTGTATGGTATGACTCTATGAACATGATTGATAGTTGGATGATGTGTAGTATAAATTTTATTCTGTACTTGTATGATTGGTTTTTGAACTCTAGCTTACCCTTCTGTTTCCATGTGGTGGGACTGCGATGATCATACTTGGTATGGGAGCAGGTCAGGGCTAGCTTGGAGTTGAGGTGACCGCTGCGAGATGGGGAGGTTTATCCTCGTATTAGAGTTACCATTTTGGGTAACGGTTTTGTCTATACTTGACCAGCACTAGGGAATATTATTTTTGGGATGACTGTATATATATGGTGTTTTATTTTATAACCAGAAACTTAGTTATTTTCATTCTTATTTATACTTGTATGTATGAGTTATCCAACTAAACATTTCTCTTAGTTTACTAGTGTCGCAACCCAGATTTTTCCGATCTTGCGACTAATGGTTTAGACATCTTTTTAAAGATCTCATTAATTAAAGAATGCCCGGACACCAGACTAATCCTTAGTTAATGGTTTTGAAAATAGGTTCTTGGAGTCGCCACCAATGTTTTACTCAAAACATTGGAAAAAGAAAAGGTTTTTAAAAGTCCAATAATGGTCTTGATAACCAGAATTGGGTTCGGGGGTCGGTTACGTGTAGGGAAGGTATTAAGCACCCCTATAGCGCCCTTAATCGGTACCCTATGATGAAGTTAGCGTTATAAACAATAATAATATAAATATTAAATCCCCTTTTATTAATAATTATTTACATGTTTAAAATTTAAATAATACAATTAACCCTAAAATGTCTACATGATTGCTTTTATTATAACAATAAGATAAAAAATAAAAGAGAGAGAAGAAGATTGATTAAAATACCTCGTAGCAAGCTTTGTTAGATCTTCCAATATAGAAATTGTAGGTGCTTTGTGGCAACCTTTCACACTACACAAATGCCTCACAATACTCAAGAAATACAATAGGAGAAACAGAGAGAAAAAGAGAGAAATTTCGAGCTCTAAGGAGTGCTGGACGAAATTTTGGAGTCCTTGAGAAATGAGCCCACGTAGTCTATTTATAGACTTCAGAAAGGGTCCAGAACGGCCCGTTTCAAAATCGGAACGGCATGTTCTGGATCTGGCATTTGAGTCTTATTTTTGTACCCCAGAACGGCCCGTTCTGAAATCGGAACGGCCCGTTCCGGGGAACCAGAACGACCCTTTCTAAAATGAGAACGGCCCGTTCTGGGTACAAAAGTTGGGCCCCTTTTAATATACTAGAACGGCCCGTTCCAATTTAGGAACGGCCCGTTCCGGTTTAAGGATTTTAATACCTTTTTTAGGTTTGGAACGACCCGTTCCAATTTAGGTTTTTTTGCCCTTTTTAAAAACTTGGAACGGCCCGTTCCAGACTTGGGAACGACCCGTTCTAATTCTGGAACGGCCCGTTCCGGGCCACTAAAAAGTTGATTTGGGCTTTTGGGCCCTCTGATGTCTTATCCTTTTGTTTGCATGCTTCGGGAGCTCCTTCCCTTCAAAAACAAAGGTCCATTTCCTTGTTTGTAAGCCCCCCGGACGAAATTGGGTGTCTACAGCTGCCCCTCTTTACTTGTCCTTTGGAATAGCTGTGTTGCTTTTCCAAAGGCAAGTAAAGACGTAGACATTTCATTCGGGTCTTCTTCTCATCTATGTGTTAATGCTTCTACGTTGCTTCCCTTGGACAGATGTATTTGCTCGTATCTTCACCCTTTAGAGCAGTTGAGCATTGATTGTGTACTCTATTGGGTAACAAGGTTGACAAGTTGTACACCTGATCTTCAGTCTTCGAGTAGAAGCTCCATTGTTTCTCTTGTGATAATGTTCCTTTATTTGCTACTTGTTGAAGAGGGAGTATATTCTGAGCTTAGCCTCTCTAGGCTGGACTGATATTTAGGGCTTCAGCCGACCTATTGATGGAAGCTCGACGGCAATCCCGATTTTGACTTCGAGGAACTCGGCGGTACCCTCGTTGTCGTTCACTGATTTTAGAGGCTCGACGGCGGCTCTCAACCAAGTTGGGCTGATTTTAAGGCTTCAACCGACCTACGGTGGGAGCTCGGCGGCATCCCGGTCTCGACTTCGAGGAACTCGGCGGTACCCTCGTTGTCGTTCACTGATTTGAGAGGCTCGACGGCGGCTCTCAACCAAGTTAGGCTGACTTTAAGGCTTCAACCGACCTACGGTGGGAGCTCGGCGGCATCCCGGTTTCGACTTCGAGGAACTCGGCGGTATCCTCGTTGTCATTCATTGATTTGAGCGGCTCGATGGCGGCTCTCGATCAAGCTTGGCTAATTTTAAGGCTTCAACCGACCTATAGTGGGAGCTCGGCGACATCCTAGTTTCGACTTCAAGGAACTCAGCGGTACCCTCGTTGCCATTCATTGATTTGAGCAGCTCGATGACGGCTCTCAACTTGGATGGTTGTTGATATCCTTTGGAGGAGGACCTTTGAAATAATGGGTGGATACTTGATAGTGATTCCTTCTCGATTTGAGATACTCGACGGTACCCTCGTTGTTGACTTGTGATGAAAAATGCCCCAAGGAGGATGGGCAAGATGTACTTGATGTGCCCCTGTGTTGATGGGCGATAGATGGGTGATAGGGATTCAGGTGTTTCCCCTGCCATGTGAGTATTGTGATGCCTCTCCAGGCGTCTCTTATGGTAAGTTTCTTTTTTTGAATTTCATTTTTATTTAGCTTTGGCTTTTTCATATTTGAAGCTTGCCTTTTTCTGCTATTTTCTTAAATGCTTCGGCTTTTTCAACATGTACGAAGCTTGCCTTTTTCTCATGTTGTTGCTTTTGCTCTTTATTGTCATCATTGGTGGAGGGCTCCATTCCCATGATGTTATTTGCTCAATCTTTATTAATGAGTATTATTTTGGAAGCCACTCCTGGCTTTGGTTAGGAAGTCATTCCTGGTTTTGGCATTCTCTTGGATTATCCTTCATTTGGTGAAGAGCAGGGCGCGATGGCCTCTTCATGCTTATAGGCTTGCTTGTTTGGTTGTTGAGCTTTTACGAATGCTTTGTCCTGACGACTCCCTTTGACCATGGCAAGTATAATGCAAGGATGCATGGATGCACATAAAAACGCAAGATAGGAATGATTTTTTTTTTTTTTGTGTAACGCCCTTCCATATGCCCCTAACTCATATGCATGCGATATAGTTTATGCTTGTGTTTGTTCCTAAAGATGCAATTCATTTTTTTTATATCGGGAAATTAACTTGTACGTATTAAGGTTAATATTGATGATTTCTTTCTATCCATGCCAATCTCGATTACTTTCAGGATATGTTCTTTTAAGCCCAAGCTTCAGTGGCTCCTTGACTATCTAGTCGATGTGTGGTCAAGCGTCTCTAACTTCTGTTTGAGGACATCTCGGTCTTCCCTCTGTGAGTATTCACTGTGCATTTTTCGTGTATCTTTTCAGTACCATTTTAATGCCATAAGGGTCAAGAGAAAAGCAGGAAGGAATGTTATTATTATTATGTTTTTTTTTCAAAAGGGTTGTTAGAAGGGATTTTTCAAAAAGGGTTTTTTAGAAGAAGGGCTGGCCAAGGTAGACTTTGGTGTTTAGGGTTATTAAACAAATTGTATTTGCTGCAAGGAAGCTATCATTGTGTTTTAGCCTTTTTGGAAAGTGGAGTGATGACTTGGGGTCGCGCTTTGATTGAATGATTCCCCTGAGCTGCCTTTCAGTTTTCAACTCAAGTTGCTGCTTTAATGTCGTAACTTTTGCCTAGGCCACTTGGGATGTATTTCCTAGCAGACATTTTTCTTTTGATCCTTACTTTTGCCTAGGTTACCCAATTTTGCTTGTGGGTTGCCTATCAGATCTTGCCCTAACTTTTGCGTAGCCCCCTTAGTGGGTTTCCTGCCGAGCCTTCATTTTTTTTTTGCAGCACTCATGAGGTATGAGGTGTCTTTATTTTATCAAACCCTAGTCATGTTTGAATTCCTGATTGTTCCTTTGTTATCCTTTCCATGCTATTATTGAGTAACATCTTTGTCGCAAATACATCTTGTTTATTAAGGGTTAATGGATAAGGCCTAGAGTGAATATTTAGAGGGAGAAGAGAAATGAAAGAATGTTATGACATTTAAAACAGTATTTCCAATTTACACGTGCCCTTTTAGCAAAGCTCGGAGGCCCGGGCATGCCCCGAGTTCGTGATTCGTACACAGAGAGATTAACTGAGGTTGCCCCCTAGAGAGGCATGGTTGACAATTGGTTGAACTACGTTAGGAACACATTCCCACTTGCTTGAATGTGAGTGTTTCGACTTCGAAGTGAAACCTTTATGAATTCTTGCTTTTTGAAGGGAATACCCAAAAATCGCCTTTCGATTTTCAACTCAAGCAGACATTGTTTTTTTTTTTTTTTTATGTATCCCTAACTTTTGCATAGTACATATCCTATCGGGATTTTGATTCTTTTTCCTTTACCTTAATTTTTGCCTAGGACGCCCTTTATGGGTTTTCGTCCTAGCGGGTTTTTGTCATGCAATGCCTTTATTCTTCAATTGGGTTTTGTTGTAATTCCCTAGAAGCAAGGATTCATTCATTCTTGATCATTCCTCCTATCCCAACAGTTGTCATTTTCGCATGGGAAACTCTCGGTGTTTGAATCATCAATTTAGGCGTGTTATGCCCCCATTCTTCTTGCACAATTACTGGTTTTTAAGTGCTTCCAATTTGATGTATCGGGTTTGCACTTGATTACCAGTGATCTCATTATTTGATTAACACGCACAGGTTAGGTTTCCCTTTTTATTCTTATTTATTATTTACAAGGAAGGCATGCTGTTTATATGAAACATAAAATAGGATGCAAAGATGATTGAGAAATTCAACAAATATCATTCTCATTGATTTGTTTGTTTAGAGAACATTCTTTGTACAAGATCTTTCGGTGCATTTTGATGATGTTGAGGCTACAGAAGCTTATGCTTGAATGATGTCCCTATGGACATGCTTGCTCATTCATTGATTTGCAATTAGTCTTCGTTTCTTCTCAGATTCTTCTTGTTATTCCCATCAGAAGTAACCGTCAATAAGATCTTCGGGTTCCCCACTATTTTGGTGATGCCAAAATTTTTATCTTTGTTGACGAGGTTAATGAGTCAGAGAAGAAAGATGTAGTTTGGAGTGATTTGATAACGAATTGGAGGTGTAATGGAGCTTATCATCAATTTTTTTTTAAACTCCCTAGATTCATGATTTCTTGTTCATCAGGGGAGTTTTCTTTAGCTTCCCAAACTATGTTCTTTTGAAGCAAATTCTTTTTCTTTTTTTTTATATTGCTTCAATTTCCTTTTTTTTTTGCATGCCTCCTTTTTCGAAATTTCAAATAATCTCCTATTTGAATTGAGGAATGACATCTTTCTAGATTGGAAGAAGTCTGAGAAGATGTAGACTTTGCCTTCTGTTGAAAAGATGACGAGAGTCCAAAGTCTAGTAGGTCTCCTTAATATAAGGGCACACGAATCTTGTACTTAAGAATGTTCTCCTTTCTCAAAAATCTTTACGTCCTATGTGCCTTCCATTTTCTAATGAATGCATATGCTAAACTAAAAGATGCATGATATTTGTTTTTGCCTAAATTTTATCATTTTTTTTGTTACTAAAGGGGAATGATGCATGATTTTTGCTATATTTTTTTCTTGTTTTTTTTTTTTGAAATAAACTACCCTATATGATGCTTTAGAGTTAGGGTATACAGAAGGGAGTTAAAATTTTTATCATATTTTTTTTATTAATATCTATTTGTTTGTAATTCTTATCTGTTTGAAATGAATAAACACAAACAAATGCAACACACATATGCTCAAACAAATGTACACCCGCGAACAGTCACGTTTAAATCCTTGGTCTGTGGTCCCTGCAAGAAAAGTGCATTGTATAGGACAATTCTAATCTCACTGGTCTTAAGGCCCCCAAGGTGCCCCCATTATAGGGACCCAGTATCTCTGTCGCCGTCACCTGGAAAACTCTAAGGTCTGTCGCAGTATTTCGGGCTAGAGTAACCGGTTATCACCTTGAGTGTGATTTCCGAAAAGGCTCGCAGGCTCCAAGGCCAAGCTTGGGCCGGTCGTACGTCAACCACTCCTTATGTTTATTACCCTCATGCCCCCGGGTGTAGGGGGAACTGTTGTGTGCAAAGGATTGTGTACAGTTTTATTCAAACAGGTGCAGAATTTAAATAAACAAACAAACATATATTAAAGCCAAACAAATAAAAAAAATAAAGTAAAGGGGAAAATATTTAAATTATTATTTTTATTTTATTAACTTCATCAATTAAATGGGCCTGACCCTCTTTAAACGTCCCCAGCGGAGTCGCCATCTGTCGCAACCTAGATTTTTCCGATCTTGCGACTAATGGTTTAAACATCTTTTTAAAGATCTCATTAATTAAAGAATGTCCGGACACCAGACTAATTCTTAATTAATGGTTTTGAAAATAGGTTCTTGGAGTCGCCACCAATGTTTTACTCAAAACATTGGAAAAAGAAAAGGTTTTTAAAAGTCCAATAATGGTCTTGATAACCAGAATTGGGTTCGGGGGTCGGTTACGTGTAGGGAAGGTATTAAGCACCCCTACAACGCCCTTAATCGGTACCCTATGATGAAGTTAGCGTTATAAACAATAATAATATAAATATTAAATCCTCTTTTATTAATAATTATTTACATGTTTAAAATTTAAATAATACAATTAACCCTAAAATGTCAACATGATTGCTTTTATTATAACAATATTTATAAAAGATAAAAAATAAAAGAGAGAGAAGAAGACTGATTAAAATACCTCGTAACAAGCTTTGTTAGATCTTCCAATATAGAAATTGTAGGTGCTTTGTGGCAACCTTTCACACTACACAAATGCCTCACAATACTCAAGAAATATAATAGGAGAGACAGAGAGAAAAAGAGAGAAATTTCGAGCTCTAAGGAGTGCTGGACGAAATTTTGGAGTCCCTGAGAAATGAGCCCACGCAGTCTATTTATAGACTTCAGAAAGGGTCCAGAACGGCCCGTTCCAAAATCGGAACGGCCCGTTCTGGATCTGGCCGTTGAGCCTTATTTTTGTACCCCAGAACGGCCCGTTCTAAAATCGGAACGGCCCGTTCCGGGGAACCAGAACGGCCCGTTCTGGGTACAAAAGTTGGGCCCCTTTTAATATACCAGAACGACCCGTTCCAATTTAGGAACGACCCGTTCCGGTTTAAGGATTTTAACACCTTTTTTAGGTTTGGAACGGCCCGTTCCAATTTAGGTTTTTTTGCCCTTTTTAAAAACTTGGAACGGCCCGTTCCAAATCTAGAACAGCCCGTTTCGGACTTGGGAACGACCCGTTCTAAATCTGGAACGGCCCGTTCCGGGCCACTAAAAAGTTGATTTGGGTTTTTGGGCCCTCTGATGTCCTATCCTTTTGTTTGCATGCTTCGGGAGCTCCTTCCCTTAAAAAATAAAGGCCCATTTCCTTGTTTGTAAGCCCCCCGAATGAAATTGGGTGTCTACAACTAGCAGTAGTGCGATTCCACTAAGTGTAGAGACCATGACGGGTCGTTACAATCTCATTTTTTGGGGTTTTGGGAAAAATGGGGTTTTTGATGATTTTGATGCCTTGAGAAGTTGCATGTTGAATCTGAGGTTGCCATTTCACAATAAGTGATTTGGTTAAGTTGTAAGTTGTTTAGGGAGCTTAGGCTGATTTATGTTGTAAAGTTGTATGATGATAGAAAGTTGCCAAGTTGATATGTGATGTCTATTGTTGATGTATAATAATGTTATTATGATGTATAAATAATTAATATTGTTGAAAGCTACTTTTAAGTTGTAAGTTGCCTTAAAGTTGTTTAGTTGTTTACAATTGTTGAAGTTGAGATTTTGATGACTATAGTTGCTTAAATTGTTTACTCAAGATGTTATTATGTTATTTATTGTTGTAAAGATGACTATTTTTGTAAAGATGAATGAAGGATGTCTATAGTTGTGAAGTCGTAAAGTTGATATATGATGTCTATTGTTGTAAAGTTGTATAAAGATGCCTATTGTTGTAAAGTTGTAAGAAGATGCCTATTGTGGTAAAGTTGTAAAGTTGGGGACATATGGTGAAGATATATGTCCTATGTTGAGATACATAGTACTAAGGTGATAAGTTGAAAGTTATTTTAAAATTAAATCCCTTAGTACCGTGTGGGCGACATGGAAGTAGTCGATCCATGTCATGGTTGAATGACCAAATTGGGTAAGGTATCTAGCTAGAGATGTAGTCTTTGACTAGGTACTGGAGGGTGAGTGGTACTTGGAGGGCAGTGGGTGGACTAACTTCATATGTGGATTGGTTATTCAAGCCAAGGCCGTGGTAAGCCCATACCCTAACCCTTCTACCCTGATAGTTGATGGAATCATGCCTAGGAAGGAAAGAGGTGATACTTTGAAGGAACCACGAGGAATGGGCTAGACATGAAGATTTGGGCCAGCCAATGCCCAATGGGCCTGGTGGGCTTGGAAGGCCCAAGTTGAGCTTCACATGGGCCATATCTTGAGATATTCATTTTCTTATATTTTGTATATCTTATATTAGTATAGGTTTCATATATTTTGGTCTTGTATTTTGAACCACAAAGAGTAGCATTTTTGGCCATAGGCTTATTGGGCCTAGTTTTGGGCTTCATGGGCCTTTGGGCTTTTAGTACCCAATATTGGGCTCATTTTCATTTTTTTAATTTTTCCTTTCCATTGTATTTGATTGGCCATTGTATTTAGGCCATTAGAATAGGAATTTAAGGGGAACAAGTATTGGGCATGAATTATAGAGTTGTAATTACATTTAAGGATAATTTGACTTTCATTTGAGTCACATGGTTTGTGCCAAGGGTGGCTGCACATGTGACTAATCAAATAAACCCTAAATTATGCTTAAATGTAATTAGGATTCTAGAAAGGATGGATGCACATGAGTGGATGAGTGGACGTCCAAATTTGAATTCAAATTTTGGCACCACCTTGAAGCTTTAGGAGTTGGCGCCAATTTCCTTGGATCCGTGGCCTATATATGCATGCTTCCTCTCAAGTGTACACACTTTGAATCATAATTGAGATTTCTGAAAATTCATTCAGCCAAGTCTCTCTCAAAGTCTTTCTCAAAAGTCCATAGCCTTAGCCTTAGGAATCCTAATTTCTAAGCTTAGTCCGTGGGCTTTCCTTTGAGTTTCTAGCTAGGATACTTCCATCTTAGCTTAGGAATTCAACCTTTTCTTGTTCTCAAATCCTACTTCAATCCGAACATATTTCTCAAGGAAGAAGATCCGTGCTAGTGGAGAAGGAAAAGGAAGATCAAGCTTCACTTCACATGCCTCCTCCCATCAAGAGTAGTACTGGACCTCCGACTCTGAGTGGCACACCTGAGCAATCGCCTATTGTTGTCTATACCTAGTTCTCTTTGGAGTTCCTAACGATGCCCTATACCTGACCTGGTTAAGATAGGTCAAACATTGGATTCGGTAGGGTTTATGCCACCTAGACTGCTCAACCTCAGTTGTTGGAGATCTCCTAGTTGTATATGTGTGACGACGCATTAGTTGATGTTGCATGTGTTGTTCCATTCAAGTTGCATATAATGTTATATGAATGAGCTGGTAGTTGAGTTATTGTGTTAAAAACTATGTGGTTGCGTTGTGATGATGAGTTGTTGATCACTAGGACTAGAGGATAAGTTTTCGAAGTTTCTCATCCTATTGTGCGGATTGAGATAGTTGTGGTGCTCTGAGAGCCCAATTTGTTTAAAAACCCTCCTTAGAAAGTTTTCCCCTGGAGTGGATGATGTGTTGTTCTCCTCTAGAACTTAGTTGGTCCCGTGTGTAGGCAAGGTCGAGGCACACGTGTATGAAGCAACCACGGTATAGGAGTCAGGCCGAGCTATACCGATTACAAGCAGCCAATTTGAGTAAAGTATGATGTGTTGAAAATGTTGTTGCCATTAGATGATGTTGTATGTTGTTGAAGTTGTTTATAAGGTTGTAAATTCGCTAAGTTGCCTAATGAAGATGAGTTGGTAGTTGTTGGCTTAAGTTATTTATATGTTGTGTATTTGATGAAACTAAATTGTTTAGTTGTTGTCTATTGTTGAATTAGTAAGTAGTCGAGATGTAGAAGTTGAAAGTAGAATTCTATTGTTGTTTATTATATGTTGATGCTATTATTATGAGTTGTTTATTGTCTCTAGCTTACCCTTGCACGTTTTCATGTGATTTGGATTGCAATGATCATACGATGTATGGGAGCAAGGCAGAGATAGGCTAGGAGATAGTTGCTAGAGGCCACAGGAGGTGCCTGGAGTTGGACTTTTTTTTACGCTACTGTATAGTAGCATATTTTGTTGTATATATCTGGTTGTTGTTGGTTGCTTGATCAACAACTTGTGTTGTAAATATTTTATTATATTATTTTAATATATATATATTCTAGTAGAGTGTAGTGTTGTTCTGTAGTGTGGCAGTCATGGCGAGTCGTTACACACTCTCTCTCTCACTCCTCTCTCTTCCTTTTCCTCTCTCTCTCTCTCTCTCTCTCTCTATCTTTCTCCCTCTCCCTTTCTCCCCTTCTCTTCCTTTCTCCCTCTCCATTTGTTTCTCTCCCCCTTTCTTTTTCTTTCACCCTTTCCCCTTTTATTTCTCTTTTTCCTTGTTTCTCTCTCTCTCCCTCTCCCTCCTATAGATTTATTTCTCTCTCTTTTTCTTGTATTTCATTATTTTTTAATGTCAATTTTAATAATATTATTAAAGTTTATTTTGTTTTATAGTTTAATGACGTTTGTTAAAACTTTTTAATTTATTTATTTGAATGAAATGAAATTATATTTTTATTCTTCTTAATTATTATGTAGCATTTTTCTTTGTTTACTTTTTTTTTGTTCAATTCTGTATTTAAATAATTTTAATTAAGTTTTGAACTTTTTAAAAATAGTTTAATGTCATATTTGTAATAAGATTTAAGTAAATAAATATATCTAATAAGTTTATTTTAATAAATAATATTTTTATAAAAGATATTTATATTCCTAAAAATATAGTAGTGTAACCAAATATGAAAATATTTACTTTCAGAAATCTTATATGAATATTTCTAGAAACCTTTATGAGTAACCAAAGGAATCATGTTTCTTAACATTTGTATTTCCCAATAATCATGATTTCTAGACATGAAAAAGCTTCTCCCTTAACAAACACCCTCTTAGATTAAAATAAATAGCTTAAATTAAAAAATGTTGCTATGTTTCGCCATCATCGTAGTTCTCTCTATCATTGTCCTCATCCTTGTTATTGGAATTGTCACCACCACCACCTCTAGCACACCTTTATTACATCACCACCATTGTTGTTACCACCTTCATCACTACTACCACCATCGCCATCACTACCGACACCACCACCATCACCACTACCGTCACAACTATTTCCACTTCTACCACCATTGTCATTGCCACCACCATCGTTGCCGCCACCACTTTCATTACCACCATGGCACCATCTCACTATCATTACTATTGCCACCACCATCGGCGGCCATTGCTAGAGGTGATGGTAGTAGTGATGATAATAATGATGATGGTGAAAGTGGCGACGATTATGACAATGGTGGTAGTGGTGGTGGCAATGACGATGGTGATGGAAGTAGTGACAATTGTGATAATGGTGGTGGTGGCAACAATAGTGGTGACAACAACAGTGGTGATGTAGCAAAGGTGCGATGAAAGTGGTGGTGATAGTAGTGACAATTCGAATAACGAGGATGGGGACAACAATAACAAAAATAACTACAATGACGATACACAGTAACATCTTTTAATCTTAGTCGTTTATTTTAATAGAAGGACTGTTATTAGTTATTCTCATGTTTTTATGTTAACAAATATTTTCATTTGAGTCGCCCTTGTATATATAATATATAATTATATTAATTTAGGTTACTCAAAATATATAAAAATTAAGAATAATACTCGTATTATAATTTATAATAATATAATTTTATAAAAAATAAATACAGAGCATAAATTGTAGCGTTAACTTAAAGGAGTTGGTTGAGAAAAAAGAAACAAGTCTATATTTTGTTTTTTATTGTCATGGGTTCAAATTCCTACTTGTTTTCTTAGGAAGTGATATATATAGAAGCATATCAAGTGAGAGGAAATTTATTATGAGAGATGAGAGGATTAAAATATAACCCTTAGATTAATTTCCTCTCACTTGATTAAACTCCAAAATTTCTCTCACTTGATTAATCTAAGGGTTATATTTTAACCCTCTCATCTCTCATAATAAATTCCCTCTCACTTAATATGCTCTCTCTCTATATATATATATGACGAGGGTTCAAACGACACCGGTGTAACTTTTACTAAGTGTTACACCGCTCAATAATTTTATATTAAATGTGAATTTTGAAAATCCAACTGTTAGATTGAAAATTCATATATCTTAGATCATATATGTCAAATTTTATATTAATCTAAGATGATTTGATACTTCATTCTCATAAAACAAAATTGACGTAATATATACATTTCAAAATATACTAAAATATGAACACTTTGATTACCTTCAAGTTGTTGTTCAATTTTAACAAAATTTGACATATATGATCTAAGAGATATGAACTTTCAATCTAACGGTTGGATTTTCAAAATTCACATTTAATATAAAGTTATTAAGCGGTGTAACACTTAGTAAAAGTTACACCGGTGTCATTTGAACCCTCCTCTATATATATATATATATATATATATATATATATATATATATATATATATATATTTATAATCACTATTTGAATCTCGAGAATTTCTCCTAGCATTTTCTTTAAACCACTACTACTAGGTTGATAATAAAAGCAATTATAATTAAAATATGAGAATTTTTTAAAAGAGGCGCTATGGGCCATAACGACTTGGTGTCGTTATGGGCCATAACGCCAAGCGTTTTGTATTTTTTTTTTGCAAATATTGACGTATAATTTTAAAATTTTCTTTTTTATATTTTTAATTAGAACTACACAAATTAAAAAATTTAATTAAATTTATATTATTATATGTTAATTTAAAAAAAAACTGGAGAAAAAATAAGTAAATAAAATAAAAAGGAAAAAACTGGAAAAATAGGTGTCGCTATGAACAGTGACACCATTCTCGTATATTACAGAAAAAAATCTAAAATATACAAAAAAATATATACTTATAAGTAAATAATTACACAGAATCAAATTATAAAATCTAAAATTTAAATAAAAACATTTTTTAAATAAATTACTTAAAATGATATAGCCTATAGAGACTTCACATTAATTACACAAAAAAAACAAATATATAAATATAACTAAATAAATTGCAGAAAATCAAAAAATTAAAAAAATCTAAACCACAAAATACCTCGTATGAAGATGAATATATCCCGGAAAAAACACCAACAACCTGAAACAATTAAAATATATTGTTACATACAACTTTAAAAAAAAAATATAAATATAAAAAACTGAAAACCTGGAAAACAAATTTTACAGAAGCAGATTCGGTGGGGGAGAGGAGGGGACCAGCAAGGGGGTGAAAATGCCTTATATATAGGATAACTTTTTTGTTTTACTGTTCTAATGCCACGTGTTAAGTTATCATTCGACATATCTGCGGTAAATTGACACGTGGCCAGCATCCATTAAATTCTCAATCACCACTAGTGGCGCTATAGCGCTACTTTTTTTTACGTTTTTTTTTTAAATTATTAACTTAATTTCTTTTTTTCAAATTTTATTTTTTATTATCAATTTTATATAACATTATATTTATAAATTTATGTTTTATGTAATTTCTTTATTTTATATATATATATATATTTTTTTTCCTTTTTATGTTTTTTTAAATATTTTTAAAAGTGGTGCTATGGCCTATAGCGACATTGTGTCGCTATAGGCTATAGCGCTACTATTTTTAACATTTTTTTTTAAATTATTAACTTATTTCATTTTTTTAAAATTTTAATTTATATTATGAATGTAATATAAATTTATATTTTATATTTATCTTTTCTGTAATTTCTTTATTTTATACATTTTTTTTTCATTTTTATCTATTTAAATATTTTTAAAAGTGGCGCTATAGGTCATAGCGCCACTATTTTTAACGTTTTTTTTTTAAATTATTAACTTATTTCTTTTTGTTCAAATTTTAATTTATATTATGAATGTAATATAAATTTATATTTTTTTATTTATCTTCTTCGTAATTTCTTTATTTTATACATATTTTTTTTCTTTTTATGTATTTAAATATTTTTAAAAGTGGCGCTATAGGCAATAACGTCACTATTTTTAACGTTTTTTTTTAAATTATTAACTTATTTCTTTTGTTCAAATTTTAATTTATATTATGAATGTAATATAAATTTATATTTTTTTTTATTTATCTTCTCTGTAATTTCTTTATTATATATATATATATTTTTTTTAAATTTATGTATTTTAATATTTAAATGAGTGGCACTATGGATGTCGTTATAGGCCATAGCGCCACTTTTACAAATTCATTTTTTTTATAACTATTTACTTATATTTTTTTAAAATTTTTTATTTTATATTAAAAATGTGGTGCTGTAGGCTATAGCGACTTCATTGAAGCCGTTTTCTATTGTCATGAGTTGTAGCGACATTATAAATATGGCTTTCATGGCTTCCCTAGAGTTAAAAAAGTCCACGTGTCACGAGTGTCACTATGACCCATAACGACACTGTTAAAAAGTGTCCCAAAGGTGTACATAATTTAAAAATAACCTTATTTACGTAAATAATTTGAAAAAGTACTCTAAATTGGTCAATGAACTTATTATTATTGTGTATGTACGGGAAATTCACTAGAGAAAGCTTAGCGGCTACCTATGACAATGGAAGAAATTTTTACGAAAATAATATTTTTTAAAAGAAAAATTACAAAAATGACACCTGTGCAAGTTTATTTATAGGAGTAGCACCATTTACTGTTCATGCTCGGAATTCGGTTCCCCCGGGAACCGAATTCTGAGCTTCAAAATTTTTTTTTCCTTCTCCGAATTCGGTTCCCGGGGAATCGAATTCCGATTTATTTTTTTTTTCTTTTCTTTTTTTCGTGTTTCTGGCCCATTTTGGGCAACTGTTGGAAGTGGAACGGCCCGTTCCGAAGCAGAGCGGGCCGTTCTGATACAAGAAACAGAGTCTTTTTTTTGAAACTAAAACGGGCCAAGAACGGCCCGTTTTGGTTTTGGAACGGGCCGTTCCACTTTCAACAGTTGCCCAAAATGGGCCAGAAACACGAAAAAAAGAAAAAAAATTAAAATAACTTGGAATTCGGTTCCCCGGGAACCGAATTCTGAAAAGGAAAATTTTTTTTTTTTGAAGCTCAGAATTCGGTTCCCAGAGAACCGAATTCCAAGCATGAATAGTAAATGATGCTAAATAAACTTGTACAGGTGTCATTTTTGTAATTTTTTTTGAAAAAATATTATTTTCGTAAAAATTTCTCAATGGAACATTTGAAGTGCTTATGTGTCACTTCTTATCCATTTATAGCGCATTATATTTATGGATCTTAAGATTTTAGGAAATTATCTTCAGAAATCTCAAAAATCTCAAAGTGATTATCGTTTCATTTTACTATTAAAAATTTCAGAGTGATTGTCGTCACATTTTTGTATTTAATCTGTACATTAATTAACAATTATTACATATTAAATGCTTTGTTTCAGTAAATTACATATAAGTCCTTGTCGGACCTTGGCCGATTCTCAAGCCGTATCAGGTACGTTGGTAGCTAGCCCGTGGAGTTCAAAGTAAAAAAATAGAGTTAATCATCTATATATTGTCCGTATAAAATTCTTTTACACTGGTAATTAATCAGATTTATTAATAGTGTTATATTAATTGCTCATTTAATGAAATAATAATAAAAAAGACACTAATAACAAATCTGATTAGTTGTCACTATAAAAAACTTCACACTGACAGTGTATAGGTGATTAATTCAAAAAAAAAATTAATTAATTACGAAGTTAAGCATTCATACACTGCCCGTGTAAAGTTTTTTTACACTAACAACCAATCAAATATTTTAAATTATTTTATTTTATTAAATAAGTAACTGACATGACATTATTAAAAAATATAATTAGTTATCCGTATAAAAAAAATTTCACTAATATATAGGTGATTAACTCTTAATTTCAACATTTTCGGTATATCTCCATGATGTTACAATTATATAGATAGATGAAGGAGTGTTTGTTTTTGGATGATTTGCTTTCAAATTGAAAGTGAACCGATAATTAGACAACGATTTCTTGGACTTTTTAATTATTTGTTGTTTAATTGAAAGCAAATCCCAACGCATACTGTCTTCTACTATCTTTCTTCACTACTTTATTGACATCTTTATTCCATGAACGATTATTTAATCCTAATACAACCTTCTTTCTTAATTCTGATTTGGATTATTAGCTAAAAAGAAGAGATAATTTTTGACCCTGTGCGTGCAAGTGGTAGATCAGTACTTCAACATGTGATTTCTTAATCCATGGGTGTCAAAATGTTATTAGAGCATGCAAATTTTAAATTTGCAATGACAGTAAGATCAAATAATTTGATATTTGTACTATTTAATTAAAGTTTGAGGTATAATATTTAATTTGAAATTACAAGAAAATTGTCATATATTAACATACATATATAGTGATATAATATGTATTATTAAAAATTATTTTTATCCACATAATATAATATATGTTGGTATATTATTAAAAAATATGAGTATAGACTATAATGACACATAAAATATGTTGTTAAATTTTATTTAAAATCAATACTAAAACTGT
Organism: Cajanus cajan; assembly: GCF_000230855.2. Classification (NCBI taxonomy): domain Eukaryota; kingdom Viridiplantae; phylum Streptophyta; class Magnoliopsida; order Fabales; family Fabaceae; genus Cajanus; species Cajanus cajan. The sequence continues at coordinate 27,554,635 of NC_138519.1, read as the reverse complement.
ATGTAACTATATATCTAATAGATATTATTTATATATATTATATTAATGATGATATTTTTTATATGCCATTATATATAACATTTATTATAATATGAGTATGAAATTGTAATTGAAAATATCATTTTGTTGTTATTGAAGTTGATCTGTTGAAAAAGAAATATATACCTCCTCTTTAAATAATTTTTTTTAATATGCCAATAATAATCAACTACTATATTCTCTGTAGGTACCAATTATTTTAAAAGACTACCAAGAAGCATTGGCAATTTCTTTTGGACATATCACTTGGCCATACAGCTTCTCGTCATTGACCACTAGGTTAGCATATACCTTGGCACTAATTTAAAGCAACCTTGATAGATCAAATGATAATTTAAAATATTTTTGATGATAATGACATTCCAAAACCTCATTAATTAAAAAATGAATTAGAAAGGAAGAGCAGTGCACCATATAAAGTGGCGTTGAAAGTTGCATAAATTAATTAACTCCTGTTTGTGTTGAACTAATAGAGAAATGCTCAAGAAGTTTATCAAGTGGTAGTAAAAAAACGAACAATATTTTTTCCCCACTTTTCCAACTATGGTACATTCCTAATTATTGTCGCTTATAACACCGCTTTCAAGTTACAATTTACATTCGATTCACAATTTTTTTTTAACAAATGAGAAAAAAAGGAAACAAAAGACCATAAAAGAGTACACAGAAAGAGTCAAATTACAGACTCTAAGAGCATCTCCAATGTTAAATGGGTCCCGGTGTACCACGTCACTCTTAAGCAACTCATATTATACTTTTTGACACCTCACACTACACTTTATTATAAATTTTAAAAAAATTAATTATTATAAATAATATATAAATATGAATAACAAATAAAAGAAATTACATAATAAAAAAATTATAATAATAAAAAAAGTAGCTTAGTATATCCTATAATAAAAAATTAAAAAATATTTTATTTGAGAAAATATTTTCTATTTTTATCTTTAAAAATAATTTTTATTTTTAAATTTTTAGATTTAGAAAATTTTGTTTAGTTTGAGTTCTTGTTTTCTATTTAAAAAATAGAAATACTAAAAATGTGTTTAATTTAATTATTTTTTAATAAAATTTTACGAAATGTATTTTTTTTATTATAAAATATAAAAATAAAAATAGAAAATAAAATGTAAAAAATAAAAACAGAAAATAAAATATAAAAATAAAAAATAAACTTCTCGTTCCCTCTTTCTCTCGAGCTCTCTTTTTTTCTTTCTCTCAATCTCTCTCTCGTCTCTCGTCTCTCCTACACTCTCCATTCACTCTCTGCACTCTCCCTTCTCTCTCCCTTCACTCTTTCTTCACTCTCTCTTCTCTGACTGGCGCGCGGAGGGGTCACGGGCGAAGGTGGTCGCACGCGGGGGGCGGAGGGGTTTGGCCGGTGGCTTCTGGCGCGCGGGACACAGGGGTCGCGCACGGGGGGCGGAGGGGTTTGGCTGGTGGCTTCTGGCACGCGGGGCGGAGGGGTTCCGCCAAAGGGTTCTGGTGCGGGGTGGAGGCGGTTCACATGCTGGGCAAAGGTTGTTCTTGAGCGGGCCGTCAAAACTGGTTGAGCCGCGCGCGCGGGGCGTACGAGACTTGCCAGAGACACGCAGCCGGCGACGCGCGATCGGTGACGCGCGAACAGCCACTGGCGACACGGGCCGGCGTTGCCAAACCTCCCCGGACGAATGAACAGGAGGTGAACCATGGTTTTTTCTGTTTTTTTTTTCATAAATGTGGTCCATATTCCACGTAGATCAATTTCAACCAATGAAATTCTTCTTCTCAGTGCTAAGGACTGTTGCTTGTACAAGCAACTGAGAAAAAAATTTAAAAAACTCAGTTGCCATGTAGGATAACTCCAATGGCAGTTTCTAACCAGCACCGTTGCTTATCAATAAGCAACACACTAAGCACCTGCCGCTGGAGGTGCTCTAACGTAACTAGTTCCTAGCTATACCATTCGCCATGAGTCACTACTACAAATAATTAAATTTCATGCAAATTTTCTTGCAAAAATTTTATAAAAATCTGCAGGAAAAACGTTTTATGCAAAAAAAATTTATAAAAATTTATCTGCAGATAAATCATTGGTAGAAAATAACTTCCAGCAGACAAAAATTTGTAAGAAATTCCTGCAGAAATTTTTAGTAGGAAATTTTTTGCGATTTTTTTCATACGAAAATTCACAAGTAAATACATTATTTTGGTAAATAATTTTGCAGGTAATTTTTCTACAGATTTTTTTTTTCACAAGAACTTTTCCCGCAAATTTTCTTTCTATTGGTAAGTTGGTTTGTAAAAAGTTTTGCAAGAAACCTTTTTAGAGAGCAGATTAATTTTTTACGCGAAGAAGCTGATTTTTTAGGTTATTAAATTTATTCATACAATAGTTGGTTGGTTTGCAAGTTAGATATAGTATGTGGCCATTATTTCCTAGTACAGAATTTTAAACTTGAATATTTTGCTTAAAGTTCCAGAATTGTACTGTGTTGAAGAGGTTAAAATATTAGAAAGAATGCTATATATAGTGACTACTAGTGATATTGTTTGTAGTTGACAGAAGGAAGTGAAAATTGTCAAGGTCTCAAATGCTTTTTACGATTACAACAAGTAAAACTACTATATAGCTGAAAATTACTTCTACAAATTACAAGTATTAATGTCATGGCATGCAACACATACAGGCAACGACAACAGTTATCTTGCAGACTATAAATTAAATTCTACATCCTGCTGGGGTGATGCTTCTCCAGCCATTTTAACAGCATAATAGTAAGACAAAAACAGTATACCAAGCAAGAATCCCAAATTCTTTCTCCTCTTATTGCAATAATTTAAGGATATCTTGCATGAATACTTTTTCAATTCAGAAGGCTTCATTTATAAGTCATTATATGTTCTCTATAGGGATAATATTTATATTTACAATAAATAATTTATATTTTGACATAATATTATATTTTACTATTTGATAATTTTAAAAATATTAAGTTTAATTTAATATAAAATTGAAAAATTAAGAAAAATGTCTGAAAAAATTTGCCCATAAATATCTCTTAAAAATGTTATCACTTAATAGACTAAAGAATTTTAGAGAATAGTTAAATTGAAGGTAAAAATTATAAACTAATTAAAGAATAGATAAATATAGTTTTTAACAAATCAATGCATAACCAAAAATAAAACACCATTGTGTTTTTACACATCACCTAAAAGCTTCTATACTGTCTAGTAACTATTAAACTAGTGAAATACATCCCTCAACACTAAATTTAGCAACTCCTGAAGCTATAATGTTTCAAATTACAAGTTTTAGTTGTATAATATCTTCAAACTCCTAAAGATATCATTTTTTAAACTGCTCTAGAAATAGCTTTTGGCTCAAAAACTTCATTTGAATGCAAATAAAGTTAATCAAAACATGTTATGCGACTGAATATCAGAAATCCAGTTCCTATATAACAAAAACATGTATAATCCAAGGATTAATACATTCAAGACAATTTTTCCCCACTAGAAAGAAAAATAAAATAGAACAAGATATCTCCCTTTTATGATTAATACATTTGAATGCGGGAGGATGTTAAAAAACAATGGCAATGTACTTACACAAATTAACCACAAAGCCCATACGCTAACAACTATCAAAGCATTATGATTGTTTGCAACAATAAAGGCACTCTAATAATTAATGATACCAAAGAGAAACCACCAAAGGTATAACCACAGTCAATCACACCAGTGCTTACTTTTAGAGACAAAATCATGCCAAGAGTACTTATGCACATAAGCAAACTGTAGTGCATGTACCTTTATAGAGCGCACACAATTTTTCAACTGTAGAATGATTTCAAAAAAAGAAAAAGAAAAAAGAGAATGAAAAATTGCATGAGAGAAATATTACTTATTAACTATAGAATCAATCTCCTTTGCATTATCAACTACATGCTCATTCAAAACATTCCTTGACCTGAAAATTAGTAAAGTAAAAAATCAATTACACTACATAGAGTAGAACAACCAAAATCTTGGTAAAAGAAAACATATAAACCCTAGTAGAGAGAAGAATTAGGAAAACGAGAGACAAAACAAAAGGAGAGTTTGGCTTCTTCTTTAACCTATAAAGATACATAGAATTCGAAATAAGATAAATCACAAATTACAACGAAGAAGCACGAAAAGAGTAAATAAATCACCACAAAATCAAAAGAAAAGTCATTATATTTACTTGAACAAGTCACTGGTGCGATGCGATCTAAGAGGTAACGGAAGAACGATCTTAAGAGGTGACAGAGGAATGAGTTTCTCTACGTAGTGAATTTCTATGCGGTGTGGTGCGACGGATTTCTCATGTTTCTCTAAGCGGTGGGTACGGTACATTTCATACCGTACAGAAGGTGGGTTATATATTACTAGAGGGGTAGAGGCACTTCGTGCCTCTAATAGTTATTCATTAATAAAATATTAGAAAGTTGTGTATAATTATTTAAAGAAAATTTAAGATTTTTTTTTATATCTGGGGGTATAATAGTCTATTAAAAAATGGAGACCAAAAAGCGGTTACATCTCCTATATCCCCTTTATAATAGTTACTGGGGGTATAATAGTCTATTAAAAAATGGAGACCAAAAAGCGGTTACATCTCCTATATCCCCTTTATAATAGTTATAGATTCATTAATAAAATATTAGAAAGTTGTGTATAATTATTTAAAGAAAATTTAAGATTTTTTTTATATCTGGGGGAATAATAGTCTATTAAAAAATGGAGACCAAAAAGCGGTTACATCTCCTATATCCCCTTTATAATAGTTACTGGTGGTATAATAGTCTATTAAAAAATGGAGACCAAAAAGCGGTTACATCTCCTATATCCCCTTTATAATAGTTATAGATGTGTATAATTATTTAAAGAAAATTTAAGATTTTTTTTTATATCTGGGGGTATAATAGTCTATTAAAAAATGGAGATCAAAAAGCAGTTACATCTCCTATATCCCCTTTATAATAGTAGTTACTGGGGGTATAATAGTCTATTAAAAAATGGAGACCAAAAAACGGTTACATCTCCTATATCCCCTTTATAATAGTTATAGATTCATTAATAAAATATTAGAAAGTTGTGTATAATTATTTAAAGAAAATTTCAGATTTTTTTTATATCTGGGGGTATAATAGTCTATTAAAAAATGGAGACCAAAAAGCGGTTACATCTCCTATATCTCCTTTATAATAGTTATAGATTTATAATAGTTATAGATAATGTGATATAGTAAAAAATGCTCTTTTTTAAGTATTATATATGTATATGTCCACGTCCTCTCTACTTAGTCAAAATCAAAAAAATTTCAGGTCAAAATAATAAATTATAATTTAATATATAAAGATAATTAGAGAATATACTCCTTAATGCACCAAACTTAACTACATGATTACAAGTTACAAGTTTCATACTGTACACAACACACGTGTGTGGGTCTCTTGTGGGTGCGATAGGTAATTAGTTGATTTTTTTTTGAGTTTTTAAATTAATAAAAAACTATAAATAAATAAATTAAATTTAATATATTTTCCTGCTAATATAATTTATAAGAAAAATTATAGAAAAACATATTTTGACACTACTAAAAAAAATTAACATTTCTTGCAAATTTATATTCTAAAAAAAATTCGAAGGAAATTCCTACGATTTTTTCTAGAAATTTTTATTGGCAAAAAAATTCATAAAATTAATAATTTTGGTAGTAAATTTCGTAAGAATTTTTTGCAAACTCAAAGTCACAAAAATACTTGTAACAATTTCTTGAAAATTCTTTTTTAGTAGAAATTTTTGTAGCAATTTCATGCGAATATTTTTTTGCATAAAATTTTTGTAGGAAAATACCATATTTCTAGTAGTGAGTAGCTTGCTTAGTTTCAAAGAAGGTGAATCCACATAGAAAAATTCTTCCTTATCATGAGAGTCAATCTTTGGAAGGTAATTTGCACATTGGTTCCATTCTCTTAGGGAGTGTCTCAACTCCAACTATCAATCACTATTCAAAAACTCCTTAATATTTGTAATAATGCATGCATGTTTGTGCCAAAGATCTAAGACCCCATTAACAAGAGAGATGGCATGTGTTAAGTCAGATATACATAGGACCTGACAAAAGCCTTTCTCCCAATTACATTTTAGCCCATAAAATAGTGTAACTAGTTCAGCCTTAAGTTTCTATTTTTAGGTATAGGTCTAAGTTTGGACGCCCCAAATCTTCCCTATGAACTTGCACTTAAAAAGGATGTGGAAGGTATCCTCCAGATGATGGTAATAGAGATGACATCTAACATTGCTTGTGATATGCCTATAATTAAGAAAGTGTTTTGAAGGGATGGAATCTCTACAAACTTGTCAGAAAAAGAACTTGATGTTCTCAGGTAAAGGAGTTTGCCAAAGCCATTTCCGATGGCCTTTAACATGTTGTCCCTAACTCATGAGCTAGTTGTAGCCACATTTTGTTGTGTATTGCCCTAAGATGCTCTCTCTCCAAATAAAGATGTTTGGGAGGGAAGGGTGTAGGGAGACCTTCATGTTAAGTATCTCATTTTTGGTTTCCTTAGGAAATATGGAATATAATGTATTCAAGTGTCAACTCTTGTCCTTGTAAACATTGCAGACCCAAGGTTTTGTGTTGGGGATGTGGACATATAGTTCCAGAGAGCAAAAGGTTCACCTGTTAAGCCAATCCCCAAACCAAAAATAGGTATGACCATTTCCAAGTTGTAGACTATATCCCTCCTTCAATTCATTAAATGTATTCCTCAAGGAGTTAAGGAAATAAGATCCCTTGTTATCCAGGATGTTAGGTAGGTTTTGTCCTGGATATTTTGCCTTAAACACTTGTACCCACAATTTGTTCTCATCTTGGAGAAGGCTCCAATAGAGTTTCCCCATAAGTAAGGTATTCTAGTGGCTAACTACTTGAACACCCAAGCCACCTTCATTGGGGTTTCTCGTGATAATTTCCCATTTCAGAAGGTAGTTCTCATTATTCCCACTCCAAATGAATCGTCTACCAATGTTGTCAATTCTTTTGCATACCACCTAGGGGAACTATTGTAGTTGTATGTTACATGCAAGTATAGAAGTTAGGAAGAATTCACCAGTCTTACCCTCCCAAGTCTATTAACACTATAAGAAATTCACAAATTAGCGAGGGAATTAATCCCGCGCAAACCCCTCACTAATTAGTGATGGATTAGAGAAGGATATGAGTGCCTCTCTATTTCATCACTAATTAGCGAAGATTTTGTGTGGGACTAATTCCCTCACTAAATAATGAAATATTTGCGACCAATTTTTATTCCTTCGATAATCCCTTGCTATATATAGTCAATAGTGAATTAGCGAGGGACTTATGCCCTCGCAAAACTCTCACAAAATTGTTAATCAAAGTTTAAAAATGAACCTTATATCTAGCCAGGGAGTTATCTTGTCGCAAATCCCTCGCAAATATACTATGTAATATGTCTCTCGCAAATACCCCACAAAATAGCAAGGGAATAAGTTCCTAGCAAATTCTTTGCAAATCAGATAATAAATCCCTCAAAAATTCTTAGTAAATACCTCACAAATACTTTTTTTTTTATGAGTTAGAATAATTATTTTTCATGAGAGCATTTTTATGAACTTTTTTTAATGATAATTTTTTCACATGTTTTTCTTTCACAAAATCAATTTTAGTGATTTTTTAATCTCTTTTCCATTTTAACATATATATATATATATTATTTTAAAATTGAATTTTTTATATTCTTTTTGTAAAAGAAATTGTTAGTCACTAAAAAGAGGTTAAATTGTATTTTTGGTGACATGCAACCAATCTACTACTAATTTTATCCATCACATTAATTGTCAAAGTGGTGACATGTCACAAGTCCATGGGCCCTACGAAAATCCAAGTATTTTGTTAGGTCGTTAGTAAACTCTAGGTGAGTGATACTAATTAGTAAGTTTTTACTTAAGTATACTAGTAACTCCTTTGGAGGCGAAGGCCTTTGATTTCACAAGATTGATGAATTTTAGTCTCAAGATTTCTAAATGGAAAATAGTTTTGCAAAATATAAATTAAACGAAGCATAAAATGCAAATCAGTAGACAGATGAAGTATACAATTTTACTTCATAAAGTCTTAAATATGTATAATTTATTATGAGTAACGATTATTTAGTGCATGACTAATTGGTTCCTTAACAAATCAAACAAAGAAAGCTCACTAGAAACAAGGATAGACAGATCTTTGAAATCATGGAGAAATGCAATTAATGAAAGCATTTAATGCTTTAGTGAACACTTCTTATCTTAAGGGACATGTATCGAAGAAAGACGAAGCAAACTTGTGAGAAACTCTCAAGGTGTTGCGATGGTCATCTTCATTCAGGCCACTATATAATGAACTTCAAGAACATAAAGAAGAACGATGGAATAACTATGAAAAAGAGAATATCTTGTATAAATATTTAATCCTTCTTTTTTGTAAAGACAATTGTGCTTAATTAGTTGTATCATGTTTTATTAGTTAAACGAAACAACATTTGAAAAACTTTACCCAGATATAATTTTTGTTATAGGTTTGAGTTTGGAGAGACTTGTTTGTTAAAAAGAATACTTCTTTGAGCTTAAAGAGACTTATTTGTAAAAGAATACTTGATTGAACTTGGAGAGGCTTGTTGTTAAAGAATATTTGGTGTTGAAGCTTGGAGAAACTTTGTGTTCAAAGAATACATGGGTAGATTGCTTGGAGAGACAATTCAAAGAACACTTAGGTTTGAGCTAGAAATGGTTTGTTAAAAGAATATTTGTATCATTTTAATGATAGTGGAACTCAATCTAGTTGGATTGAGAACTGGATATAGTCTTGGTGGTTAAGACAAATTAGTATAAAAATTGTCATGTGTTTTGTTTGCCTTTTCTATAACACTCTTTACTATTAACATTACTACTTTACTACTTGAAAAGTGTGAGTTTTTCATAGACACTATTCAACCCTTCCATTCCAATTTTTGTCTTTTCTCCATAGAAATCATTCTCGATATCCATAATGTCAAATCCCCCCAAGGTTTTCCACATTACTTTTAGTTTATCTTTCATTTCAAGATAACCAACAGACTTCCCTTACAACTTGATTATCACAAAGTATTTCCATGGAGCCATTAATGAATCTAGAACTAATTCAATGATTTAGCATTTAGGCTTTAATCTATTGTTGTCTTCATACTTGATTTTGAAAACTTGTCATTATTGATGAGATCTCTTTTCTTGCTTCTTGGGATGACCTTTTTGTTCCCTTGATCTTTGTCCCTGAATGAAATTTGCTTTGCAGTCCCTCCTCCTTCATCAAGAGGTTTTCCAGGTGGAACGAAGGGAAGTGACAAGCTCCCAAATATAGTCAACTTGCAAAACCCTAGTTCTTGGAGCATCAATTTTTACTTATTTGAATTTGACATACATGGAGCAAGAATAAGTGTAAAAAAAAAGAAGAAAATAAATAACTTGCTTTTTAAAATGAACTTTTGTTCCTTCACATTAAAGTGTTGTCTAATCATTGAAAGCTACATATTTTTTTTTAAATATTAGTAACAAAATTAGAACTTGATATCATACAAATTATGCCAACCCTAATTACTAGATGATTCTAATGGATTACGTAGTTCCTTCAATACAAATCAATCAAAACCATCTTGTATATATTTAATACATAGTTACAATTTTATTTAGTATTATACTATGTATATAGTGAATTAATGCTAATATATTAAGATTCATGTTGTTCAATGACTCTTAAGTAAATATGTTACTAGGGACAAACATGTCTTTAAACACCTCACTTCTCTTTCTCTTCAACTTCTTTCACATCTCTCTTAAATCAAATAACTTATAAACTTATTCATTCTCTCTTCTCTACTACTTCTTTCTATTAATCCTCTTTGTTCTCAAATTCTTTTATTACCCAAACAAAGCATTAGTCTCTCACATTATCAAAGAAAATGAAATATATATCTTAAGCCTAATTGGACCAAATTGTTTACAACTCATATTTCCCAAGTTTAGGCCCAAAACTTGAAACAGGACTTGTTGGATTAGTGGCTCAATTATTATAAACGGCCACAAATAGTGAAGGAAGTTTCAACAAAAGCAAAAGGTATAAATGTTCATTGTTCATACTAAAAAAAAAATGTAACTCAAATAAATAAATAATTAAAAAAGTAAAAAGGCCATTGTCAATCCTTTTCAGCTCATCTAAATGATATGGGAATATTTGAGTGTAATGATGATTAATTCTCCCAATCCTCCATGAAAAAATGAAGGCACTTGAAGGAAATAGAATTTAAGAGCAACATGACAATGAACCTAGAAAGTTAATTATATTGACTTGGGAAAATGTTACCAATATAAAAAGATTCCTTACTTCTCTGGAAACTCTCAATAGTGTGTTTAGTAGAGGGAAAGTAAATAAGTGAGAAATAGACAGGAGAGAAATAAAAAAAAGGCTAAAACCTTATTTTAGTCCCTTATAATTTTTTTTTGTTTCAATTTAGTCCCTCATTAATTTTTGGTCTCAATTTGGTCCCAAACTAATTAATTGGTTTCAATTTAGTCCTAAATTAATTAATTGGTTTCAATGTGGGACTTTCCGTCCAAATTGCTTTAACGGTGTTAACTTTTGGCCACGTGGACGCCACGTAGATGCATACGTGGCATCCACGTGGATGAGAATTTTTTTGAAAATACCTGGACCCAGAACGGCCCGTTCTGAAACCGGAACGGGCCGTTCTGGGTGCACTTTTGGTGTGTTAATTTTGCATCCGGAACGGCCCGTTCCAAGTGCAAAATTAACACACCCAAAATGCACCAGAACGGCCCGTTCCAGTTTCAGAACGGGCCGTTCCAGTTTTATTTTATGTTTTTATATATAAAATATTAATAATTTTATAAAATATATATTATTAATTATATTTTAATTATGTTATTATATCCAATAAAATAAATATATTAATATTTTTTATATATTTTATTTTATTATGTTTATCTTATTAATTTTTATCATTTTATTCCTTTAATCTTAAACAAGTTGCAAAAAATTATAAATTGATATTCCTTTTATCTTATTAATTATTATATTTTTTAATAAAATTAATTAAGAATATTGGTTTAATTGCATTTTTTATCCCTCAAGTATTACAATTGTGCAGTTTTGTGATCTCCAAGATTTTAATTGCATAATTTTAGTCCTTAAAGAATTGCAATTGCGCGATTTTGGTCCTTCAATTTTTAATTGAACAATTTTAGTCCCTCAAATATCATAATAGTATGATTTTTGTTTCTCCCATTAAAAATTAATAATTTTAATATATATATATATATATATATAATGTTTTAAAATTTAATAATTATTTATCTATTCAAATTAACGTATATTATAATTTTCGATATTATATCAATAATATTATTAATATATTTATAGATAAACTAATAATTTGATAAATATAACTTGTTATATATTAATATACTTTTACAAAAATATAAGTATATTAATTAGAAATATATATCTGATCTTATATATTTATATTTTTGTAAAAGTATATTAATATATATTAAGTTATATTTAACAAATTATTAGTTTATTTATAAAAAGGGTAAAAATATTATTGATATTAATTTATGAGTAATATTAAAATACTAATAATATATAAATTTTATTTATTTAGTAATAGTAAATATATATCATTTGATACATTAAAAAAAAATAATATACGTTAATTTAAATAAACAAACAATTATATAGTTTTAAAACATTATATATATATATATATATTAAAATTTTAAAATTATTAAATTTTTAATGAGAAAGACTAAAATTCCACAATTATGATATTTGAGTGATTAAAATTGTTCAATTAAAAATTGTGAGACTAAAATTACACAATTATAATCTTTTAAGGATTGAAATTACTCAATTAAAATCTTAGAGATCAAAATTGCATAATTATAATATCAAAAACACAATTAAGTAAAGAATATTTTATTCACAGTTCTGGAACGGGCCGTTCTAAAAGCAGAACGGCCCGTTTTGAAAGCAGAACGGCCCGTTTTGATTTAAGAACGGCACGTTCTGCTTCACTGGTGGTGTTTTAATTTTGCAACCAGAACGGCCCGTTCCGGTTTCAGAACGGGCCGTTCCGGGTCCAGGTGTATTAAAAAGAATTTTCTCATCCACGTGGATGCCACGTATGCATCTACGTGGCATCCACGTGGCCAAAAGTTAACTCCGTTTAAATAATTTGGACGGAAGTCCCACATTGAAACTAATTAATTAATTTGTGACTAAATTGAAACCAATTAATTAATTTGGAACCAATTTGAGACCAAAAATTAATGAAGGACTAAATTGAAACAAAAAAAGATTATAAGGGACCAAAATAGGATTTTAGCCTAAAAAAATAGAGTAAAAATTTGTTTGGTTTGTGAGAAATTGAAAACAAATATAAAAGAGAGAAATAGAAAAATAAATAAATAAATAATGTCATATTAAATTTTTTATGATAATATTAATTTTTTTTATATATAATTGACATTTACAACAACAATTTTTCATCACATATTTTTTTATTCAATTTTTTAATTTGTTGGCGATTCAAAAACTGCCATAAAGTGTAAAAAGATTTTCTAATCACTTTTACCATTTTGTTGCAGTTTGAAACCGACATTAAGTGTAACAAAATATTTTAAATGTAGCTATAGACTAGATGTCCGCTTGCGTTGGTTAAAAATTAAATAAAAAAAAAATTGTGACAATTATAAACCGTTACAAAACTCGAAAAAGTCTATATCCACTTAGTTTTGTGCAAAAATAAAATAAGAATGAAATTCATCACCTTTTAATTCTTCACCTTATTTTTTATTAACCAAACCATTTAATTTATTTTGACCATCTTATTTTTACTCACTCTTTCGTACTTTTTACTCGGTTCATCCCAACCAAATAAGGGTGTAGAGTATGTTTAAAAAAACTTTGAAAATTATTAGATTATAACAATAATCAATTATAATCAAAATAAAATTTTATTTGAATAAAATTTATAAAAAGTAATTTTAAGATGTTTAATTTAATTTTGATACAACAAGAAAAATAAATTTTATGTAGTAAATCAACTTAAAAGAAAAAAATTGTTGAGAAATAATCATAAATTTCAAAATTTTAACTTCATTAAAACAACTTATTTAAAAAAAATTACAAATTTTAAATTATTGCCCCAAACACAATTTTTTTTTATAAACAACTTTTTATCTCCAAAACGGCAGAAATTGGAGATTTTAATCTCCCCAAACACACTTAATATATATCCGCTGTCTAACTCTATTTTTTTTATTTTTTATTTTATTTTTTTTATCGTTTGATAACCACATCTTTAATAAAAGCAAAATTATACAGACAAAAAACCACAAAATTATTTATTGGGCTTGGATTGGGCTTAATCCCAACTTGATTAAGACTTTTGTTTTTAATTACACTTTCCGCATTTACTAAATACACTAAACTTTACTCTCTCTCTCTCTAAATATTATTGTCATCAATACGTAACGTTTTCTAAAATTTTCCCATCTGTTTTCTGATTTTTTTACGTAAATAGAATTTTTAAAAAAAAAATACCAAAAAGGCATCTGTTACACTTTATTTACACATCTAGCACTATTCACCGTTCACACTCAAAATTCAGTTTCTCAGGAATTGAATTCTGAGCTTCAATTTATTTTTGTGATCAGAATTCGCTTTCCGGGGAATCGAATTCTGAGTTGTTTTTATTTTTATTTTTTTGGTTTGTGGCCCACTTTGCGCGAATCTTGGAAGTGGAACGGCCCGTTCCGGAAGCAAAACGGCCCATTCTGCTTGCACACGTAGACTGTTATTTTTGAAATTGGAATGGCCGAAGAACGGGCCGTTTTAGGGTTAAACTTTAAAGCATAACTTGACTTCTGAAACGGCCCGTTTAAAAGTAGGATTTTAGTTCTTTTTAGTAAGTTAGAACGGACCGTTCTGGTTTTGGAACAACCAGTTCCAGAATAGGAATTTAGACTTTTTTTTTTAGTTTGGAACGACCTTGGAATGGCCCGTTCCAAACTACGTTTTTAGGCATAAAATCGTGGGTTGGAACGGGCCGTTCTGGTTTTGGAACGGCCCGTTCTGGGCAAACAGTGAATCCAATGCTTTTCCTATAAATACGCCCTCTACCCTTCATTCTCTCCACACGGTTTCAGCTCACCTTCACTCCTTTATTCCTTCCCTCTACCCCTTCTAAATCACTTTCGTAGTAAAAAATTCTTTTTTTGATTCGATTTTCATTTACCAAATACCCAAAATGTTATTATGGAATTAAAATGAACATAGGTCTGCCTCCATTGGTAGAACGGTAAGTTTAGCACTTTCGTTATTTACTTTAAATTTCAATGAACTTGTAACAAATTAGTACTAATTTTGTTAATCATTGCAGGAGACTGAGAATATTATTTACTCTTATTATCATTCAATGCCAGAACCTCACCCTCTAATTGTTCCTATACTAGAGGAAGTTGGTTTTTCTGGGGTTGCAAACCTTAGACATCTCAAAGTGGATCACGCATTAATCACAGCTTTGGCTGAATAGTTTTATTTGCAATTTTCGAGTAGACATGTCCAACATTAATCATTGCATCCACTTCCCTTCCTCTCTGAACGAAAAACTTGTTGCAACGAGTGTATGTGGCCATTACCATGGAACAAATTGGAAAATTTCATGTTTTCTTCAATACAGAATTAATAGACTCAGCTAGGTTTGTTGTCATGTGTCCCCAACATCGTCCATTGTCCCATGCCAGTGTCCATGTTTCCCTAGGAATATTGTCTACCCATGAGCTGCTTCAGCATTAGTATCTCTTACTATGTTGTAATAGTAAAAGAATCTAGGTTTAGTCATCCTGTAGGCTGCAGAAAAAAAAAATTATTAAATAATGAAAAGTAATAATCAAACGGTTTAAGAAAAGTAATGATAAAATTACCCATATTGACGACATCCTTCTTCAGTGTTGTATTTTTGAATCGTCCCATGAAATTTTGTGCAATATGTCGAATACAATAGACATGGACATAATTATTTTCCGTCCAGCCACTTCCATTTCTTGAGTATGCACTTCGAATAGCCTCATGACGATCAGAAATAAGACACAACCCATCTTGCCGTGTTACATATCGCCTTAAGTTCTTAAGAAAAAAAAACCATGCATCGCTAGTTTCACCTTCAACAACAGCAAATGCAATAGGAATTATGTTGTTGCGACCATCTTGCGCAACTGCGACCAATAGCGTACCTTTGTATTTCCCGTATAAAAAGGTTCCATCAACTTGAACAATTGATTTGCAGAAGGCAAAACCATCAATGCATGGTTTAAAGGTCCAAAATAAAATTTTGAATATAACATTGCCCTTGTCCAATAAACCACCTTGGTAAGTCGGTTGCGTATTTAATTTCCAAATAGAACCTGAAACATACATTTGCATTGCTTGCAACATACCTGGTAACTTGTTGTACGACTCCTCTTAGTTTCTAAAGATATTCTTAATGGCATGTTGCTTGGCCAACCATCCCTTTATGTAACTAATTGTATAACCCATGGTGGACTTGATGTGGGCTATGATGGTTGAAATGGATGTCGATGGATCAACCTCAATAATTTCACCAATGCTTTGAGCAATCATTTGTGATCCCAATTTATTATGATCTTGGGAGATAAGTGGGGAAACACATGTGTGGGGGCCCTCAAGGATCATGATTTCCCAATGTTGTTCCCTGGTGTGCAATATACCACGACATCTCTAGGCACAATCGTGGTGAACGCATTCCATAAGAAGCCTACTAGTGCTTGAGTGCTTAACCTTGTAAGTGCAATGGTTGACAATGTGAAATCTATTTATGGCGTCTTGCATTTGTTCTTTTGTTTGGAAGCGTTGGCCAACAAATAGTGTTCCAGGTGGATACACAACCATTTAACGCTCCAACAAATGGCTATACTCAGTGTCTTGTTGGATTTCATTGGGAAACTCTAAAAAGTGTGGAGGTGGGTTGTATATGGCTACTGGTTCTAGTGGTGGATTATTTGGAAGTGGGAGGGTTTCTTCTTCATCATCATCTTGATGTTCAGAGAGAATTTCGTCTTTGTCCTCGCTAAAAGGATCAAAGACATTTTCTATTGGGAGACCAACAACAAGATGATCTTCAATGTTGGTTTGAACATTGGATTGAGAAGCAAAAGGTGTAGCTTGGTCAAATGGCTGAGAAGGTATTTGATTAAGGTCCATGATTGGACTAGTTAAAAACTTTGTGTATGACTCAATGTCGTAGTTGGAGGGGATATCATAAGAAGGGTCAGATGGGTTAGTGTTCTGGTAACTTTGATAAATTTCGTAAGGTAAAGGTGAAGGTGAAACTTGTGGTGGATGTGATTCAATTGTAGTAAAGGTAGCATATAATTCAATACCTGATTGAAGTTCATTAGAATCGTGAACATTGAAAAGTGCCTCAACGTCTTCATCATCAGTCAACTCAACACAGGTATAGTTATTAACCCCTGGGCCAAGTCTAACAGGGTACCGAAAATGTATGCTAGCCACCCTCTCAGAATCTTGTCGATGTAGCTTTGTGTGGATGACTCTTTGTAGCCTTTCTAGAGTAATTCCTCTCTTGATACGAACTAATTTTGCAGATGGAGAGGAGAAGGTGATTCCTTCATTCGGACATTGGTTAATGGAACCATCTGAATGAACAATAACGTAGATTAAATAAGCCATTTTATGAAAGGTTTAAAGGAAATGAACATGATTCTAAGAAAGTGATTCAAAAGGGGTAAAGAGAAGGAATAAAGGAGTGAAGGTAAGTTGAAACCCTGTGGAGAGAATGAAGAGTAGAGGGCGTATTTATAGGAAAAGCATTGGATTCACTGTTTGCCCAGAACGGGCCGTTCCAAAATCAGAACGACCCGTTCCAACCCACGGTTTTATGCCTAAAAACGTATTTTGGAACGGGCCGTTCCAAACTAAAAAAAAGGTTTAAATTCCTATTCTGAAACGGGCTGTTCCAAAACCAGAACGGCTCGTTCCAACTTACTAAAAAGAACTAAAATCCTACTTTTAAACGGGCCGTTTCAGAACTCAAGTTATGCGTTAAAGCTTAACTCTAGAACGGCCCGTTCTTCGGCCGTTCCAATTTCAAAAATAACAATCTACGTGTTTAAGCAGAACAAACCGTTTTGCTTCTGGAACGGGCCGTTCCACTTCTAAGATTCGCGCAAACTAGGCCACAAAAAAAAATTAAAAACAACTCAATATTCGGTTCCTAGAAAACCGAATTCTGATCACAAAAAAAAAATAAAAAATTTGAAGCTCAGAATTCGATTCCCGAGGAACCGAATTCTGAGTGATAACAGTAAATAGTACTAGATGTGTAAATAAAGTGTAACAGATGCGTTTTTGATAAATTTTTTTTTTTAAAAAACTCTATTTACGTAAAAAAATTCTGTTTTCTCCCTACTCCCCTTTATTTCTCTATAAAAGATATATATTAACTAATCAGTATACCTCCTTTCATAAAACAAGACATATAAAAATCAAAACTACTAACACGTTATTGGCATTATAAGAACCATCCCAGACACTCACACACTCTCTCTCTCTTTCACACACTCTCTCTCTCTCTCTATATATATATATATAATAAATTTATATTTACATATATTAATACTTTTAATATATTATTATGTATAACATTTTTTGTAATATTAAGTTTTATTGTCACCATCTTTATAAATCTTTCTCAATCTTTAAAAATAAAATGATGAAAAAATTTATAATGATTATTTTATGATATTATGATTAGTGTTTTCTTAAGGATCTCCAATGTTTTTTTTTTTTTTTTTTTTTATATTTAATGATTCTATGTCCTTGAAAAATCTAGCCATAAGTTAAGGTTAAGGTGTTATATATCATATAGGACTGTTTTTCTCTTTTGTAACTTTGATAAGTGGTATCTTTCATCAAACTTGTTTAAACATAAGTTTGCATTTTATAATTCACGTGTCATAATTTCATTTGAGTGAGTGTTTGCGATAAGGACCGGAACAAGTGATTCGTTTTTCAAAAACAGCCACACTTGCTATTCTAAAAACACTTATATAACAAACAATTTCATTGTGGCGCACACTAGCCCGATATTTTTTTTAATAACTAATATTTTAATTCTTGACTGTAGCTAAACACGTGCCATGCTAAAAAAACACCCACATGCACGTACTAGCCTCGGAGAAAGAAAACTCCAAAATACCATATATAGCCGACCCTTCATTTTTCTCATAAATTTGCTTTGTTCTGTATATGCTTCCAACTCTCTCTTCTAGAGAGCAAAACACACACTAAAGAAAAGAAAAAAATCACTGCACAACTTAGAAAAAGATGGCAGGTCCAGAGGTTGCTATTGGGAAGTTCAGTCCAAATGATACCAGGGGAAAGACCATTACTTGCAAAGGTACGTAACACCAAAATTCTATGTTATTCAGATCATTGTCGAAAATAATGCATGCCAATTCTCATCCTCGATACATATATAAGCTCATATAGTTCAATATTATTATTAACTAAATTAAGTACTATCATTATTATTATAATAATGAATTCATCATGATAATGAAGCTGCCGTGGCATATGGTCCTGGAGAGCCATTTGTGGTGGAACATGTTCTTGTTCATCCTCCTCAGAAAATGGAGGTTCGAATCAAGATCCTCTTCACTTCTATTTGCCACACCGATCTCACTGCTTGGCAAGGCGAGGTATATATACAATTATGACAATATATATAGTATGTTTAATTATATATGTATAATTCACAAGCGGATTTGATAGTCAATCATGTTATCTAATATTGTTTTATTGATGCTTCTTTTATGGGACACCAAATTAAGAATGAGGCTCAACGTGCTTATCCTCGGATTTTCGGCCATGAAGCTTCCGGGTAGGTCAAAAAATTGATACAACTGTGACAAATCATAGCATTGATTTAGCCCCTCTTTGAATAAAAAAGTAAAATAACTTCATAAAATGGTTTTTAGTGAGGTAATTAAGATAGAAAAAATCGTATAAAAGTTTAATATATGAATAAGAACAAAATTTCATTTTATCTTCCATAAAGAATTATTTTCCGCACATGCATGATTAGTTTTATAACAAATGATGATCGATATATCACATTTAGGGTTGTGGAGAGTGTGGGTGAAGGTGTGAGTGAGATGAAAGAAGGGGACTTTGTGGTGCCAATATTCAACGGGGAATGTGGTGAATGCAAATATTGCAAGTGCGAGAAGACCAACAAGTGTGAGAGGTTTGGGGTGGATGCTATGAAGAAAGTTATGAATGGTGATGGTGCCACAAGATTTTCCACAGTGGATGGAAAACCAATCTTCCATTTCTTGAACACTTCCACTTTCACAGAGTACACGGTGGTGGATTCAGCATGCGTAGTCAAGATTCACGTTCATGGCGATGGCGACCTCATCAATACCTACATCAAAAGGTTCACCTTACTCAGTTGTGGAGTATCTACGGGTAAGGAACTTGGTCAACCTCAATAATTTAAGATATTGCGATCTTAAATTTTTGTGCACATGAAAACATAATCCGATGCATGCATCTACATACTTATGGTAATATATAATTCACTTTATTAAACATTTATGCTAATAATTTACTCATTTAGCTTTAAAGTCATTGACTTTTTTGTTTACTTATTTTATTTGTATCTAAGTACTTATGAGTAATTATATTTCATAAAAAATAAATAAAATCAAAAGAGAATTAGTTTTCGTTACCATAGTTAAGAAATATTTTTAGTATTAAATTTAAATACGTCCCCTTGTTTTCTGCCGCTGGTCTCTCCGTTGACCCCTAAATTACGTTCAAGAGTGATGTTTCATAGTTATTTTTTCTTTCTTCAGTTCTTCACCCAATGTAACAATCTTTTATTCAAGATTTTGGACACAGATGAATTTTTAATACAAGGCTTGCAAACAAAGAAATTGACTACGTGTAGTTAATTTAAGCTGATAGATTGCTCATTCAAACGGATAATACAAGGAAGGAAAGACACAAGTTCGGATCACTTTTTCTTTTATTTTTAACTGAAAAATTTATGCGCTTACACATGAATAAAATAAAATAAATGAGAGGATATTGTGACTGATATCCATCGGATTGTGAGTGCTTATAAAATAAATATTTTTTAATTATTGAAAAAAATGTCATGTGAAAATATACATTCTATAATTACATAATACATGTTACCTGTGATTTCAAAATTGAACAAAATTAGTCTGCTCGATCGATCAGACTAGGAATTAATCAATTTATTAATTTGAAAGAATAATAAAACTAAAGTATAAAAGGATTAGTAAAAATTCAGATGAATTGGTTAAAAATTGGTGAAAACTGATTTAGAATATCGGATTGAAGTGATCCTTTTCATTATTTTTTTATTTTCTATAATTATTTAAAATAAATTTTATGATAAATAAATATATTTATTAAAAATTATAAATTAGAATAAATTATTATGTTAATTTTTTAGTCATTTATATTAATTTATATTTTTATAGCATGATTTCTTATATTTTATATTTTAAAATTTATGTTATATTAATTTGAGATTTTTCTACTCTAGATGTAAAATTATTAATATATATTGTTATATTTTTTTAAAATTTAAATATAAATATTATATTTAGATTTTTAGATGCACTTTAAAAAATAAAAATGATATTTTATTTTAATCTTTGTATTATAAATTTATGATATTATATTTATGTAATATTATTTAAATATTATTATTACTTTATTAATACCAGTTTGAGCACAATTAAATCGTTGAACCTTGAATCAGTATCTTAACTGGTTCGATGATCAGTCTGATTTTAAAAATATCACTTGTTACTAAATTTGTTTTTTACTTATACTATACATATAATATATGTTAGTATATTGTTAAAAAATATAAGTATAAGATGATGACATATAATATATGCTATTAGATCTTATTGAAAAATTAACTTTAAAATTATGTGTATATGTTAAATACATTTATACTTACATATATTATATTTATAATAACACTTTTTTGTGTGTCACTATATAATTAATATATATATATATATATATATATATATATATATATATATTTTGTAATAAACATAGTTTATATTCTTTATCCAGATTTAGTTTTGGATTAGTCCAAGGGTGTAACTAGGTCTATGGTTAAAAAGAACTTATAAATTTTTATGATATATTTTTTATATTATTTTTAAGAATAAATTAAAATCATTATCTCTTATATATATATATATATATATATATATATATATATATTTGATATAATTATAAATGTATGTTATTTTCAATTTTTAGTTACTTTTTATGTACCACATTAGAAAAAAAAAAGGTTAATATGTTTTTGGGTTGTCTAAAATTTTTAAATTTTAGTTGTTCCAAAAAAAAAATTTTGACCATATTTTAAGTCTTCTAATTTAAAAATGTACCATTTTTAATTTCAAAATTGTTTAGAAAGATATAGTGTTTTATAATAAACGATATATATATATAAGTAAATTAAATAAAAAAATATAATAAAACACGTTATTTTTAAATGAATCGCATATTTATTTTTATGATATATATAAATTTTACATTTTAAAACGTTATATAAAAGACTCTTATTTATCATTTTATGACCCACAGAATATTAGAAACAAAGTTGTCCATATTCAAGGAGAAGATTTGAACCTTGAAAATTTGGAAAGAATTTTTATTTTATTTTTGTACATTAATATATCACTATAAATCAAATGTTAGGATAATTAATTAATATGCCCACCAAATTGATGATGTGTGTCACATACGTATAGGTGTTGGAGCTGCTTGGAACACCGCTAATGTGCATTCTGGTTCAACTGTAGCTGTCTTTGGTTTAGGTGCTGTGGGTCTTGCAGTAAGTCAAAATTTCATTATTGCCAATTAATTTACTGCAATTAAAATAATATAATGTATGATTTCTTTTTCAGCAAATAACTTTTTAAAGTCTTTTTAGGAAGATGTAAAACAATAATTTTTTCTTTTGCAAAACTAATCCAGATAAATGTTAAATTTTTTGTACTATATCATTTAGGAATTTCTTCACACTTCATTAAAATAGTTGAATTTAGTAACTACTGTTGTCAAATTTTTAATATAATAAAAGTATATAATTTTGAGTAATGTTAAATTAAAATTATTTAGTGCCTGAAAAAACTGTATGTGTGTGTGAGAGATTGCTTCAATACTTTCTGGCAAGGAAAAATAATTAATTAATCTATGTTTTTATACTTTGATTTTTATGTTCATTTTAAAGTTTTTTATTTTTATTTTTAAGATGAATTTTTCTTTTAGCTACCGTAAATACGATTATCTATTTACCAAAAAACAAAAACGATTATCTTAATTTTTGTTTCTTATAAATTTTGTTTAAAAAATTATTATTACTTACAAATAACATGAATACATGATGTACATAAGTTTATTACACATCACATATTACTTAGCAATATTTACTAACGTTATACGACTAAATACATGATATAAACTAAAAATAACACTTTTTTAAAATATTAAAATTAAATTTAATGATATTTATAAAAAATAAAAATGTAGTCAAACGTTTTTATATTTTTTGCATTGTATCTCTCTTCATATATATCACTATCTTTTTTCGTTTTTCTATTATGAAAATAACCTTTACGTGAAAAAAAATGCTGTAAAAACCTTGCATCTTAAATTGATACAGGTAGCAGAAGGGGCACGAGCTAGAGGTGCATCAAAAATAATAGGCGTGGACATCAATTCTGACAAATTCATCAGAGGTACTTTTCTGTCTTATATATGTATCTTTGCTTCTGCTCTATTTTATTCTTCTTTAAACAAGTTTCGAACTCACAAAGTAAAACCTGTAAAACTTTACATGAACTTCGTCTTCTTAATATAACTATATATATAATATAAAATGCTGATCTGATATATGATACACTTTATATGTACACTCAAAGCTCGAGCAATGGGCATCACCGACTTCATAAATCCAAGGGATGATGAGAGGCCAGTATATGAGGTTGGAACATTCCCTATCTATTCATCTCATCTTATAAAAAGAAAATATCAACATTATTATATGCATTTTTACTAGCAAAGGGTAATTTCTTTTTCTTTTGCAGAGGATCACTGAAATGACTGGTGGGGGCGTGCACTATAGTTTTGAATGTGTTGGAAATTTGAACGTTCTAAGGGATGCCTTCTTGTCAGCTCATGAGGTATATAAATAGATAACTAAAATCAAGTTAAAGTGTATATATATAAGTATAAAAAATTAAGTCTAATTGGTTCGAATATTTTGGATGATGACATATTTTTTATACTTGTGTTTATGTATTGAAACTTTAGTACTCTCCAATCCAATAATATATTTATGTAGCTTCTTTTTTGAGTTCAATGTTATAATATTTTGCTAAGATTATAAATATATTATAGTCACCGTCACATTGCAATTTCACCATACTTCTAACTCTAAGTAATGATGGGTAATTTTGATAATGCCACACTTCTTTAAATTTGATAGATTCTATGATAATGATGCAGGGTTGGGGATTGACAGTGATATTAGGGATTCATCCATCACCAAAAATGCTTCCCATCCACCCAATGGAGCTGTTCCAAGGTCGCAGAATAGTAGGATCAGTTTTTGGAGACTTCAAAGGGAAGACTCAGTTGCCACATTTTGCCAAAATGTGCATTGATGGAGTAATCACTACCACTCTCTTAATTTACATGTGTATCACCTTTTTAAAATTGATTAAAATTTAGAAACATAAAATTGAAGCCAATGAATAGTCTAATTAATTAATGCTCTTGGACTTAGGTGGTGAAGTTAGATGATTTTATCACTCACGAGCTTCCTTTTGAGGAGATAAGCAAGGCCTTTGATCTTTTGACCGCTGGAAAGTCACTGAGATGTCTTCTACACTTCAATGAGATTGTGCCCTTTTGAAGATGTGTGGCTCATGAAGATGGTCATTGACATTGTCATTGGTGCTGTGTTCCCATATTTTCTGATATACTTTCTGAGTTCTTCAATACGAGTCTATCCAAAATGGCAGTGTTTAATTATTTTAAATTAAATTATACTTTTCATCTTTTATAATATCTAATTAGTAATTTTAGTTTTTTCAATATTTAATTTTGTAATTTAGTTTTACAACTTTATAAAATTCGTAATTTTAGTTTCATTACTAAATATTCATTCACCGACCATTAAATTTTGTATCATTGATCATGAGTTGTCATTAAGTAAATTTTATGATAATTAATATTTAGATTATTTTTTATTTTTTATTTTTTTCTTATAAAAATGGTTTAAAAAATGAAAATAAGATTAGAAATGAAAAATAAAAGTACAATTTAGTCTAACTATTAATAAATATTAATTATCATAATATTTATTTAATGTTTAGTTATGATCAACATTGCAATTTTAATCGTTAATGAATAAATATTTAATGGTAAGATCAAAATTATAGATTTTGAAAATTGAAATTGTGTAAAAAAAAATTGGAGAATCAAAATTGTAGATTGCGTAAACAAAACTCCTCTTACACATGTATGTCAAAATACGAGAGAAGTAGAATTGATAAATAATCTAAGAATAATTATATGATCACGATTAACTCCTATTATGTTTTTATTTTAAGATAATATTACTCATACATCATTTGTTTGTATAAAGAATTTGACGTAAAGAAGGGGACTTCATTCTTGCTTAGCATTAAACTTGTTATAGTTCCATGAGACTCTTGCACTTAACGTTGGCTCTTGCGCTTAACGCTAAAGTGATAGAGAATAATTGTTCTTCATTGGATCTCTCACACTTGGTTTGAAAACTTCATATTTAGTGCAGATACGCAAATTAGCCAATTACATTTTCACAATTTCCATTTAATTGGGGTCTTTCAAACCTCTAACTCGTCCAAACATATACGGATAAACCTTCAAGAACAATAAAAGTGTAAATCAAGTGTAAATCATATACCACAACATAATTCCACAAACAAAATTGTTGAGCATCGATAATGGACATTCAAGTGTAAATCTAAAATGTCATTGATTCATAGAGTTAGATGAAGATAATTATATTCGTATGAGGAATAATCATATAGAATAAAGAGGTTTTACAATTCATTTTCCTCTTACTCTGAATCACATCACTCATCTGATTCGCATCACTCTCTTACATTCTGAGAGCAACTACAACTCAATTGCTTATGGAGTTGCTTAACTCTAAGCACATGTTGCTTGACACTTTTTTGTCATTGGAGCAAATGATGCAACATTTCTTATAAGTTCCAGTTGCTTATATAAACAACACTCGAGTTGGTTGCTTAATCATTTTTTAATAATAACATTAATAAAAGTAGGTTGAGAAAGAGTATATTTGTATATGGTAGAAAAATGTACCAAGTTATTTAGTGAGACTAGTATAAGACTCGCAGTGTGTTGCAAGGAGTGTGTCGAAAAGTATTTTCCTTGATATTTGTCGTTTGATATTACCGATCAATTTGGCAAAATCCCACCTGTACCTGTATAAGGATACACCAAATAGTCTTCCTGTATTCTGAAGGCCGAACGAACGCTCCAATCCAATATGAGTGAAAGGGTTTGTACCTGCAAAAGGCACTCCAACGCTCAAGTCAGCACGGGCACAGAAATCTAGGGTAATTAATGAACAGTGACGTTACCTTTTGACCTGAGCTATTTATACTGACATTCGTGGGCCCTGGACCTTATGGGCCCTGTAAAAACTTACCGTACTAGGTAATACTTTCTTAATCAGCTCATTAACCTTTAATGGTTTATTAACGATAACTAATAGAGATGAGCCGAACCAGGTAACCGATTGGCAATCGGCCACCTGATTCGGCCTTTCGGCGACCGATAAGAAGGTGGCTAAACACCCCTACCTGTACACTGCCCCCCAGCCTTGAAGGAAAACGGATTTTTCTTTAAGGGTAAAATGGAGATGGCGGTTAGAGTAAGATGAAGAGGCGCGCGTTTATAATCGTTGGATCTCGGAAATCAAACGGTTACAAGTTTTCAACACTTTTAAAATTTCCCGCTTTCCTTCAAATCTATAAATAGGTTAAACTGTAGGGCCATTCGCACATATTATTCTAATCCGAGTTGTGCTAATCCGAGCGCTTAGGAGCCGATCCGATTGTCCCTCGTGCTTTTGTGAAGAGATTGGTAAGTTTTTATTACCATGGTTGATACTTCAAGTTCTTCGGCTGACAGCTCTCGGTCATCGTCCTCCGAGGGGTCCTCGTCCAGTAGATCAAGCCACTCCAGATTGACTCAGTCCCCTGTTGATGCCGAAATACTAGATGAAGGCAACGATTCTTCAGAAGGAACTTCTACTAGTAGAGGTGAATAAGTCGAAGAAAAAACAACTCGGATAGCAACCCGTCAACGATACGGCCCCTCCGATGTGCCTGGGTACGAATGGGTGAACGGGGAAGTCACTTCTTATTATTCTCGATATCAAGATACGCAGATGATTACTAATCTTCTAGATTACACAAACTGTCTGAATTTTGATACCAACGAAAATCCCTACCCGATTGGGATTCGGTCATGCCGAAATAATGCCTTTCCAAACCCTGACATGGTCTGCCTTGATCAAAGTGGTGGAAAGATGGAATCATTCTACATATATGACTGTCTTCTTCGGGATCTCAAAGTCAAATTGCCATTTGACGAGTTTACTATAGGAGTGCTGAGAGTGTTGAACGTGGCCCCTACTCAATTGCATCCCAACAGCTGGGCGCAACTACAGGGCTTCAAACACCTATGCAAATGTCTCCATATTAAACCTTCTCCACTTCTTTTTCTATACTTCTATTCGTCCCGACCGACTATTTTGGCGAAATGGCACTCCCTAAGCCGAGTAAGCGATCGGCTTTTGTTGGATAGTTTTACTTCATCGTATAAGAATTTCAAGGCCAGATTTTTCCGAGTGACCATACGGCCGAACGGGCGACGCTTCTTTTTTGATGATGATGGGAAGAGCCTATTCCCTTTATACTGGACCTGTACCCCTCGGCCATACGATGTAGTGCCGAAAAAGATGCTGACAGCCGAAGAACGAATAGACTTAAAATTATTAATGCGCCTTCCTCGGCGTTTGCCAACTAGGTCTCTTATCAACTTGATAGTGTCTCCTCGTTGGTGGGCCGACCTAATTGGTATGCTGTCTGTCCTCTCACCTTTATCATCTTAATTCCTATTGATGTTTACTTAAGTTTTCTTGCAGGAATCATGGTTAAAAGTGGTGCTGATGACCTGAATATTCGACATCTTCTTGCTGCAAGAGTGAAGGAGGCTCGGCAATCGGGGGAAATCGGCACTTCAGCTGTTGCATCTTCCCCCCGTCCCAACACTGATAACCGATTGCCCCCTCCTCCGGAACGCAAAAAGAAGGGCAAAAAAGGGAAGGAAGTCGCCCGAGAACACAAGAAAAGGAAGGGCTCTGACGATCAACTGGAGCAATCAAAGAAATCCAAGTCAGTGCCAGAGTCATCTCCCAATCGTACCATTATTGTGGTGCCTCCTCAACTGATGTCTCGGGCCTTTCTTAGTGAAGATGCTCCAGCAGAGTCAGTGATTCGGCCTGATATTGTTTCTCCATTCGGGCAAGAATTTTTGGCAAGCTTAGACATGAGAGCCAAATGGAGATTATTCTGCGAAGTACAAACTCGCTCACTAGCTTTAGCTCATCACCTTGCCATGGAACCTCTCGGCGAGGTCATGAATTTAAAACAAAGTCTTGAGGAGGCCGAAAAAACTGCAGCCGAAGCAATTTCAGTCAATGAAGAGGTGACTGCCAAGAATAGGGATCTTGCTGCCGAGTTAGATGTTGTTCGGCGTGACAATGATACCCTTCGTCTGGAACTTCAAAAAATAACTAATGAAGGGCATCGCCGACTGGAGGAGGCTGAGGCTGCATATGACACCCTTAAAGAGCAAGCTAAAGAAAAAATCATTGCTCAACATGAGGCTGGATTCAAACAGGCCGTTCGTCAGGCTAAGCATTTCGGTCAATTTGAAGAAGGTTTTGAGTTTGACATGACTCAGGATTTCTATCAAGGGTCCTTGATGTCTTTTGCCGATATGCCTGAAGGAGCCGAACTGGATGATGATAACACTGCCCCCCAAATAGAAGATGGTGTCGAGACCTCCGAGGAAGATACACTGGACGAGGAGAATCCTGTCCCTACTAACGATACCGAGGGAAACCCCGATACCGTTATGGGAGTTGAGTCCACCCGAACGCCGGAGGAGTAATTATTTTTCTTTTGTAATAGAAATGGTTTTTTTTTTTTTTTTTTTTTTTTAATTTGAAGGCCGATAGAGCCTTCTCCTTTTGAATGAAATCGTTTTTCTTAAGCAGTTTGCCTTGAATTATTTTTCGTTAATTATTAACAACTACTAAAAAGATACACTTCTTGAATTCTTACACAAAGCCGAATGGATTAACCACTTGCATTCTTATCTAGAACCGAATGGGTAACCATTTGTATGCGTACATAAAACTGAACGAGTTTGTTTCGAATTTCGCTTTAATAAAATCAAAGAGATATGTTCTTTAAATAAAACCTGAACTGACTTGATTCGGCGTGTGTTTTTGACAAAACTGAATTGATATGTTTCGGTTTGGAACACTTTTTTGGTCAAACCGAACTGATAAGTTTCGGCCAGTAACACTTTTTTGAATAAAACCGAACTGATATTTTTTAGTTTGTAATTCTTTTTTGAATAAAACCGAATTGATAAGCCTCGGTTTGTACATCTTTTTAAATAAAACCTGAACTGACTTGTTTCGGCTTGTTCTTTTGACAAAACCGAACTGATATGCTTCGGCCTATACACCTTTTTTGATAGAACCGAACTGATATGCTTCGGTTTATACACCTTTTTTGATAAAATCGAACTGACTTGTTTCGGCTTGTACTCCTTTTTTGATAAAACCGAACTAACTTGTTTCGGCTTATACGCCTTTTTTGATAAAACCGAACTGACTTGTTTCGGCTTGTACTTGTTCTTTTGATAAAACCGAACTAATATGCTTCGGCCTGTACACCTTTTTTGATAAAACCGAACTGATATGCTTCGGTTTATACACCTTTTTTGATAAAACCGAACTGACTTGTTTCGGCTTGTACTTGTTTTTTGATAAAACCGAACTAACTTGTTTCGGCTTGTACTTGTTTTTTTTGATAAAACCGAACTAACTTGTTTCGGCTTGTACTTGTTCTCTTGATAAAACCGAACTGATATGCTTCGGCCTGTAGACCTTTTTTGATAAAACCGAACTGATAGGCTTCGGTTTATACACCTTTTTTGATAAAACCGAACTGATATGCTTCGGTTTGCACATCCTTGGCCGAGTTGAACAACTCGGGAGGGAAGCCTGTTTTAAGACTTTAAGGCACATCCTTGGCCGAGTTGAACAACTCGGGAGGGAAGCCTGTTTTAAGACTTTTTAAGGCACATCCTTGGCCGAGTTGAACAACTCGGGAGGGAAGCCTGTTTTAAGACTTTTAAAGGCACATCCTTGGCCGAGTTGAACAACTCGGGAGGGAAGCCTGTTTTAAGACTTTTAAAGGCACATCCTTGGCCGAGTTGAACATCTCGGGAGGGAAGCCTGTTACGATAGTTTTTAAGGCACATCCTTGGCCGAGTTGAACAACTCGGGAGGGAAGCCTGTTACAATAGTTTTTGAGGCACATCCTTGGCCGAGTTGAACAACTCGGGAGGGAAGCCTGTTGCGTTGATTGAGTAGCGAAGAATCGTAAATTGAGCCATGAGAATAGAAGAACTGAATAGATTTCATTAACAGGTGCCTCATTAAAAACCTCATCGGCCAAAACCCCTTTTCACTTTTTTATAAGGGGAGAAAAGACCGATCAAGGAAAAGAGTACACCATCTATTTACACAAGATCTTGTTACAACATATACTAGCTATAATATGTCTTCAAATGAGATGCGTTCCAAGTTCTCGGAATGACCTTGCCTGAAAGTTCTTCCAATTTATATGCACCGTTTTCCAAGCTATGCCGGACCCGAAATGGGCCATCCCAATTAGCAGCCAACTTTCCTTCTTTCGGATTACGCCTCGCCGATCCTTGTGCTCTCCATACCAGATCGCCTTCTTTAAAACTTCTTTTGATAAGATTAGAATTAAATCTACGAGCCATCCTCTGTTTGCAAGCTTCAGCTGTGATTTCTACTCTGAGACGAACCTCGTCCACCATATCCACTTCCGCTCGGAGAGACATATCATTGGTATTTTCATCAAAATGTATTCTTCGAAAAGATGGTTCTCCGACCTCCACAGGTATCATGGCGTCGGTGCCGTATGTTAGCCGAAATGGTGTTTCTTTAGTCGTGGACTGAGGCGTGCATCGGTAAGCCCATAGAACCTCCAACAACTCTTCCGCCCAAGCTCCCTTAGCATTCCCCAACCGTTTCTTCAGTTCGCCTAGTATTACTTTGTTTGCTGCTTCGGCCTGCCCATTAGCTTGCGGGTGTTCAACCGAGGTAAACCTGTGCTTGATACCGAGATCCTGAATGAACCGATTAAGTTTCTGATCGGTGAACTATAAACCATTATCAGTAACAAGTGCATATGGGATGCCGAAGCGAGTAATGATGCTTTTCCATAAAATTTTTTGAACATTGGCAGCTGTGATACTGGCAAGTGGTTTGGCCTCGACCCATTTTGTGAAATAATCCACAGCTACCAATAGAAACTTGCACTGTCCTTTGGCGATCGGGAAGGGACCTAGAATGTCCATACCCCACATCGCGAATGGCCACGGTGAGCTTATGCCGTGAAGTTCTTCAGCCGAAGCATGAATGAGGTTTCCATGTTGTTGGCAAGATGTGCAATGTTTGACAAACTTCAAACAATCATCCCGAAGAGTAGGCCAATAGTATCCAGCGCGAAGCACCTTGGCAGCCAAAGTTCTTCCTCCCGAGTGAAAACCGCATATGCCTTCATGGATTTCTCTTAGAATATAATCAGCCTGTTCGGCCTCAACACACTTCAACAATGGGACCGAGAATCCTCTTCTATATAGCTCTCCACCCACCATGGTATACCTAGCAGCCTGAGTCCGGAGCTTTCTAGCAGCCAATGAGTCAATCGGCACTCTTCCATGTTCAAGATAATCTACCATGTCAGTGATCCATGTCCAACTGGACCTCTCGGTTGCCAAACATTCGGTAATGACCATACTTGGAGCTTCAAGGTCTAAGTGTAGCGTGGTTCTCAGCTGGCCGGGTTTTCGAGTGCTACTTGCCAACCGAGCCAACTGATCTGCTCTTCCGTTACACTCTCTGGGCGTGTGCTTTACTTGAACTTCTTCAAATGTGTCACGCATTTTTTGAAACAAGTGATAATATTTCAATAAGTTCGCATCTTTTACTTGAAAATTATTATTCACTTGTTCGGCTACAACTTTTGAATCTGTCCAGCATTCCAACCGGCTAACCCCAATTTCTCGGGCCAACCTTAACCCTGCCAGCAGTGCTTCATATTCAGCTTGGTTATTTGAGGCTTTAAACGCAAATCGTAACGACTGTTCAAGAACTAATCCTGTAGGTCCTTCTAAAATTATACCAGCTCCACTGCCTTGGTTATTAGAAGAACCATCCACATGCATCGTCCATAAATCATTCTCAAAACAGCCCTTTGGCTGTAATTCATTGACAAAATCTGCCAAATATTGAGACTTGATCGGCCCTCGAGGCTCAAATACAATTTCAAACTCCGATAACTCAATCGACCAAGCCATCATTCTTCCTGCCAATTCTGGTTTGCGCAATACCTTAGATATCGGACAATTGGTTCGAACAACAACGTGGTGACTCTGAAAATACTGTCGGAGACGCCGAGCGGTATGGACAAGGCCTAGTGCCACCTTTTCCAAAAGTTGGTACCTCGTTTCAGCTTCTTGTAGCATTCGGCTAACAAAATAAATAGGTTGTTGTCCACCTTTTTCTTGAACTAAAACGGTACTTATCGCATCATTAGAGACACACAAATAGACCACAATCGGTAACTGCAAGTCGGGTTTTGACAGTATAGGCGGCGAACCAAGACGCTCCTTTAAAGTTCGAAAGGCCTCTTCACATTCGTCCGACCATTCAAACTTTTTTGATTTTCTCAGCAATGCCACAATAGGTTTGGTTATTTCGGCCAAACAAGGGAGGAATCGTAACAACGCTGTAAGCTGACCTGTTAACTGCTGAACCTGCTTAAGGCTTTGAGGACTTATGATGTTGATGATTGCCATACACTTGTCGGGATCAGCTTCAATACCCCTTGCCGACAGCATAAAGCCGAGGAACTTTCCCCTAGACACTCCAAACACGCACTTCTCCGGGTTGAGTCTCATATCATACTTGCGCAACTGCTGGAATGCCTCTGATAAGTCTAGCACATGCCGATCGACATTTATGGATTTAACAACCATATCATCTACGTACACCTCCATGTTCCTACCTATCTGGTGCTGAAAAACTTTGTTCATCAATCTCTGATATGTTGCCCCTGCATTTTTCAACCCAAAAGGCATTACTTGATAACAATAATTGGCCGAATCAGTGATGAAAGCTGTTTTTTCTTCATCTCGGGTATGCATGGGGATTTGGTTGTACCCCGAATAAGCATCAAGAAAAGTTAAAATTCCATGACCCGAGGCGCCATCAACTAATCGATCTATGTTTGGGAGCGGATAGGCATCCTTAGGACATGCCTTATTGAGACTTGTGTAATCAGTGCACATTCTCCACTTCCCATTCGACTTTTTTACCATCACCACATTCGCCAACCAAGTAGTGTAATGGACTTCCCGAATAAATCCGGCATCAAGTAACTTAGCAACCTCCATTTCAACTGCAAGCTTTCTTTCTGTCCCCATCTTCCTTTTACGCTGCGCAACTGGTTTAGCCTCGGCACAGATTGATAATTTATGACACATGACCTTGGGATCCACTCCAGGCATGTCGGAAGGCGTCCATGCGAAAAGATCTTTATTTTCCATTATAACCCTACATAGAGCCGAACGGTGTTCCTCATTCATATCGGCACCGATGTACGTAACCTGTTCAGGATATGCACCTATCTGGAAATGTACTTTTGACTCTACTGGCTCCACACGCTCTTCGTTGTTCATTCTCGGATCAAGATCCCACACATGCTGCTCTACTAATGCCGAAACATTCACGTCGTATGTTCTTTTTGATTTCGATTTCCTTTCTTCTATCGGTTCAACACGTAGACTGGCATAATAACTCCCTAGCAGCCTTTTGATCGGCATGAATTGTAATTACATTTCCTTTGTCAGACGGAAACTTCATTGCCAAATGTGGCGTTGAGATAATGGCCCCTAATGCATTTAAAGATGGTCTACCGAGGAGAATATTATACGAAGTGTTAGCATCAACCACAATATACTTCACTTGAACCTCCCTACTTTCCTTTTCATCAAAACAAAATCGTGTGAAAAGTTTTATATATCCCCTGGTACTGACTCTTTCTCCTGCAAAGCCGACCAACGGATCATCATAAGGGAGCAATTCTTTTTCAGAGATACCCAACTGCTTGAATGTGTTCCAATATAATATATCCGCCGAACTGCCCTGGTCGATCAACGTTTTCTTGACGATGCAATTGTGTATTTCTACACTGATAACCATCGGGTCGTCCTACTTTGGATCAATGCCTTTGAAGTCAGCATCGGTGAATGTTATTGTTGGTAACCGCCGAGAAGGCTGTCCATGAATGGAGTTTACCGATCGGATGGCTCGAAGATGCCTCTTCTGAGCCGAAGAAGTTGTGCCTCCACCCGCAAATCCCCCTGTAATAGTATTAATGACTCTCCTATGCGAAGGTATCGAGTCATCTTTTCGTTCGCGCGATCTACTTCTTTCACGCCGAGCTCTATCAGAGGTTTTATCGGAACGGTCTTGCCTATACCGATCTTGATATTTGGGTTGATATCTGCGAGTTTGGGACGAACCTGACCTGTCCACAAAGTTATGCAACTTACCCTGCTTAATCAAATCTTCAATTTTGTCTTTAAGGGCCGCACATTCATCAGTTGAGTGTCCGCGATTACGATGATATCGGCAAGATTTACTAGTATCGGCCCGTGGTGGAGTGGATGCTCTCTTCGGAATTGTTAACACTTCGGAAGCCAAAGCTTGTTCAAGTACTACCGAACGACTAGTGTTGAGTGGAGTGTATTGAGTGTATTTTGGACCTCGACTAGGGCGATCCCGAAGAGATATCTCCTTCCCTCGTCCCCTGTATGGTTGTTTTATCTGCTTGTCTACCTTGCCAGAAGATTCAGCTCGGGCCTGACTACGATATTCTGCCAATTCCTCCATCTGCATGTATTTATCAGCCCTTCTTCTTAAATCATTCATGTCCAAAGGAGGTTTTTTACAGATACTATTAACGAAGGGTCCTGGTTTTAATGCGGTTGTGAGATGATGCAATGCAACAGCAGGATTAAGATCTCGAATCTCCAACGCAGCCTTATTAAACCGATCCATAAATGTCCGAAGAGATTCCTTCTTATCCTGCCTGATACCAACCAGAGACAAAGATGTTAGACTATGAGGGCGACTTGTCGCAAATTGAATAGTAAATTGTGAAGACAATGTGTTGAACGAGTCAATGGAATTGGGTGGGAGACGAGTGAACCAACTGAGAGCTCTGCCCTTAAGAGACGTGGGAAAAATCCTACACAACGCAGCATCATCTGTTGTACTCAAGGTTACCTGTGTCAGAAAAACATCTAAATGCTCATCAGGATCAGTAGTACCATCATATTTGTCAATGGGCAGAGCCTTCCAATTATCCATTAAAGGGAGTTGCATAATGGAAGGGGTAAAAGGATGCCGGTGTGATCCGACAGTGGTCATATTTGCCGGACGACCCACAGTGGGTAAAGCTGAAGGAAACTTCTCAGGGGCTACTGCCGAAGCATGAGGAGCCGACGTATGCACCGCGTGAGACTGGTACGATCCTTGAGTTTGTGTGTTAGTAACATGAGTAGGTTTCCATGTTGTATCCTGACTTTTCAACGCTTCATTCTCAGCCCTCAAGGCCGAAAGCTCTCTTGCATCCTTCTCTCTTTGTTGTTTCATTAGTTCCATTTCTTGTTTCAGCAAACGCACTGTTTCAGAAAGATCAGTTTCATCCACCACTTCCACATGCTCCTCAATGGGACGATCTTGCGTGTTTGTTCTCCTAGTTATCGGCATCGTTCTTCTCAACAGACTTCCAACCAACTTCGTTCGGCCCCACGGTGGGCGCCAAATGTACCTGTATAAGGATACACCAAATAGTCTTCCTGTATTCTGAAGGCTGAACGAACGCTCCAATCTAATATGAGTGAAAGGGTTTGTACCTGCAAAAGGCACTCCAACGCTCAAGTCAGCACGGGCACAGAAATCTAGGGTAA
Source organism: Cajanus cajan (assembly GCF_000230855.2). NCBI lineage: Eukaryota > Viridiplantae > Streptophyta > Magnoliopsida > Fabales > Fabaceae > Cajanus > Cajanus cajan. Next base: position 27,518,889 of record NC_138519.1, on the reverse strand, counting down.
TTAATGAACAGTGACGTTACCTTTTGACCTGAGCTATTTATACTGACATTCGTGGGCCCTGGACCTTATGGGCCCTGTAAAAACTTACCATACTAGGTAATACTTTCTTAATCAGCTCATTAACCTTTAATGGTTTATTAACGATAACTAATAGAGATGAGCCGAACCAGGTAATTGATTGGCAATCGGCCACCTGATTCGGCCTTTCGGCGACCGATAAGAAGGTGGCTAAACACCCCTACCTGTACACCACCAAAAAGTACATCTAAAATTCTTTCAAATAAAAAATAAAATATAGCATTACAGTAACTATTGTGTCCTGTGCAAAACTTCCAGCCCTGAAACACAATATTGGCTGCTGGTATAAACTCATAACTGTATACAGTTTGGCTATCCAAAAGGCAATTACCGCAACTACGAGATAGCATTGCCGAAGCATTAGTTCTAACGAATTTCAGCAGGAAAAGAATGGCTGAAGCAATGAGTCCTAAGTTCACTGTCATTGACTATTGAGGTTTCTTTTGTTTGTCGCGGTTTTCCTCGGTAATTGTTTGAAACTCTTTCTCACTAGCTGCAATTAGGCGCTTGACAATGTCATATGTAGTAAGCCTGATGCTGTAGAGATAACCAAGAACTGTATAAGGTAGTGGTCATAATCTACTTCTAATTAAAATACATGATCGTGTTTATCTCTACATATATCATAGTTGTGCATGTTTAATAGCATGGCGGAAGCAGAAATCTCAAATAAATAAACTAATTTTAGATAGAATTTATGTTCCAGCAAACGTACCGTGTGTGACAAGACTGGAGTTAAGAATCAACAATAGTGGAATTTCATAGGCACAGTGCAAAGATTTGAAAACATAACTAGAAATAGAAGACCCAAGTACCTGCTATTTGGTAGGTTTTTCAAAGCATTGGGCACGAATCCGCGATACAAGCCAATAATCCCATCCCTTGCAACAATACCTGCATCAATAAAATAATTAATTTGGCAATGGTACAAAACTACTGAAACATTAAAGCTTAAAAAATACCATCATTTAAATAAATCCCCAAAAATAAAACCACCTTGGGAGTACAAAATTAAAGTTTTCTTTTTTATTTTTCCCATAGCGTTGACCACTTGATTGAAACCACTGTTTGCGTTTATCTGTTAGTAGCCAGTGTACATGCCTTTATTACAACTTACAATCACTTCACTAATCACTAATGAATTCCTTTTCCTTATGTTTGGTAGGATGAATTTGACTTACTAAAGAATAAAGATGGGTTATTACTGATTATTCTGCATGTTAGCTTAAAGGAATATCACAATTCCTGCAGCAATAGTGACAATTATTTTATATATTCGTTTATAATGTCTGCACAAATATATGTTAGTGACCAAAACATGCTGATGCTGAAATCCTAACCTGGAATGGCATCTAATACCGTCTTATAAGGTGTACCCTTCAATTGCATCTGTCTTCGCACTGTGTCCAGAGGATAGCATGTAAGTGTGGCAAGAGATGCTGAAAGCACGGCAGTGAGTAGAGATGTTTCAGTTCTCTTTTGATATTTCTCTGGCAACGACTTCTTTAATCTATTGTCCATGGAAAGTCAGAATATTTCAATTTCAATGTGTACCCAATATGAAATGTTCTTAAAAGATAAAATATTACTAATGAACTCACAAATCAAAAACACAAAAGTTCACTGCAATATATGGAGCTATTCCAATCAGAGAAGGCCCAAGGCCATAGTAAAAAGACGCAAATCCTTCCTCTCTTAGCATGCTCAACGCAACCTAGAAAAAGCCAGAATATGGTTCATTAACAGAGGAAGATCTAGTGAAAATAATTCAGCAGGCTAATTTATATACCTGTGACATTGTTCGGTAACCAGGTTCAACAGCTAATCGTAATCTCAGGACATCTAATGGGTAGGTTATCTACATGAACAAATACAAAGTTAGATACATAGATTGAAATTAGGATATGAGAAATATATAAAAAGATAAATAAGAAATTGCTCATTTGTGTTACTTAAACACAAGGCTTAATCCGTGGCAACCAATAATTAACATCTTGAAAGCAACTTTAAATCATCCAAGGGCATCACAATAATTACTCACAAAAGTTGATGTCATTCCAGCAAAAGCACCTGCTGCAAGTCTTCCCACAACAGAGAGCTCACCATCCTTTCCCTTGAATAGTTTCTATAAAACCAAAAGTAAAACTTAGACATGAACATGCAAATATTGGGGATAATAAATTTGTAAAAGATAATAAACAGCTAACCTTGTAAATTTCATAAGCAAAAAGCTGGACAGCACTATAAGGTATAACCCGAATCACCTGGAACATTAAAAGTAGAAACACTAAAACAAATGAAAAGACTGGTCAACTTATTAAGGAGATAAACATACAGAAATACCAATTACCAATAAATTCGTTCCTAATTATAGAGACCTGGGGGAGGTTGCCCTTCCAATAACCTTTAATGCCTTCTTCCTTCCCAATTACAGTTATGGCCTGTAAATCATGTCAACATAAGTCCCAACACAAATTTCATAGTCAATTTTCTAATCATTCACCAGAGAGCTCAATGATCATCAAAGAAATGGGGGAAACTGCTAAACTATGCATTTAGGACGTGATATATAAATCCTTAATCATAGAAGATAATTAATCATAGACATTTGACAAAGCTATACATTGGCTATCAACTTCCTAACACAACCCCCATCTTATTATTCAGGCTTGGGACCAGCTATGCAAATATTTGCAACAAAGCACAACACAGGAAGATAATTAATTAGTAACATAAGAAAACCTTCTATCATTTACTTGGAAATCTCTCTCACAATTTGACAATTTTCTATCTAATAAATAGCTACAGTTGAAATTACAAGGTTTCAAAGGAAAAGGAGAGAAAAAAAAAACTGATTAATTTTAAATGTCATCATGTCTGATTTGTTACAAATGCTCATATCTAAGCGAGGCCAAGTACTGTTGTCGCATAACTAGTACAAACCTAATCAGTAAGACATAACCCTTTGCAAAACAATAACAATCCTAATTTATTCCACCAGCTACAACTATCATGCTACAATTTTAAGGGAAAACAGCCAAACAATTCCCCAAAGATTATCAATCATTATAAAAAAAAAATTAAACAGAGATTTTATTAAGCATTTAAAAACACTACAATCACAAAACCACACTGTCCCACTTCCAACAGTGAACTTCCACAAATCATTAACACATACAATATTTTATAAACAGTGGTCAAGAATAAGCCAGCTACTCCACACTCTGCTCTCAAAATTTCCTATACAAATCTCAAAAGATAGGCAACAAAATAAACAAGAAGGTGACATTCAGTTATCATTTTCATTTTCATTTCATTTCATGTTTTCTAATTTGCACGAGAACAACATTTCATTGTCGAGTTATTACTTTTTCAGAAAATAATAACTAAATGACCACCAAAATAATCAATACTGTATTTGTTTTTCTTCTAAACGAGACCTGGCCCCATTCTCCATACCAAGAGAAGCACCAATATATAAAATCAAAACACGATACACGATGAACCTAGACGTAATTTTAAATTATATAACAAATACACACGCATTATAGAATTCAACCATAGCGACATAAATTAAACAGAAGCAAACACCGCAAAAGAAGTTGCCATTACTCAATCATACCTCAACGAGACCAATCGCCTTCTTCGCACTTTCTTGCCCAACTCGCACGCCGTGAGTCTGCAAATACGCAATGTCGTTTTCACCGAACTTTAAGTCTTCACAATAGTATTAATAATAACAGCAACAACAACAAACGGCGACACCGAAAACGAAACGAAACGAAACGAGAGCGCACCTGCATGAGGAGCTTGATGCGGTCGAGGGGGGCGGTGACGCTTTTGGCGGCGGCGCCGGCGATGGCGCCGGCGAGGAACAGAGCGGCGTCTTTGGGGATCAATGCGACCACCGCGAGCGGGTGGCGGAGATACTGAGACGGCGTGGGCGCGAATTGTTTGTCGAATTTGGTTTGAGCGACGGAGACGCTGGCGAATTTGCAGCGCGTGAGAGTGGGAGTGCGGGGTGCGAGGGCGAGGACGGCGTCGTTTCGGAGGGTGAGGGGAACGACGTCGTTGAGGGAGGAGTTGGGGATTGGGATGGCGCGCCACGTCAGCGTGGCTCTCTCCTGGGATTGTGTCATGTTGGGAAATTGGAAGTGTCGGAGGATAAGTTGGTTGGTGCAGAGGCCACAGAGAGAGAAAGAAAGAGGTTGGAGCCAATTTATAGTACTACGTAAGTATGAAACTATGAATCAAAGAAGAAAGACAGAAAAAGGATCGTTATTTTTATTTTTATTTTTTTATCCATTTTTTTTTCCTATTAATTTATGTATTTTTTTTTTCCGTTTTATACCTTTTTTTAATGCTCTCTCCGATCCACAGTTGGATCCTCTGCAGCTGTACTGACTCTTCAGTAGTGATCTTGGCCCCTGTAGATTAACAATTAAAGATTTTTTTTTTTATAAGATGTAAATTAAAAGGATTGTTTGGTAAAATGACTCTTGCATTAATTATTTATAAAATACTCTTTACTAAATTCATTTTTTATAATTTAATAATAAGTACTACTTGAAGGAGTAAATTTTGTATTAATATTATAATTAATTTAAAAGTATTTTTTTTAATAAATTTAATCTTATTAATGATACTACTTCTATTCTTATTTTTAAAGTTCACTTAAAATAATCATTTGTTCTTTCATATAAGAAACCATTTATATATAGTATTTAATGTACTAATTATTTTTAGACTATAATTTTAATAATGTATTTGATAAAACTAAAAGACAAAAAAATTGATGGTCCGTGAAAGAAGAAGTCAATTTTTTTTAGTTGTTATATTAGACTGATAATCCACTACGTCATAATATTGATGTAATGCATATAAAAAAAACTATTTTGATAATATTATTGAGATTTTATTAGATATCGCAAGCAAGACAAAGGATATATTAAGGCCCGTTATGATTTGCAAGACATGGGCATTAGAAAGAATCTTCATCCAATTGATATTAGTTGAGGTGATGCAATGTTTGTAAAAGCATGTTTCTCAATGACTTTGGAAGAGAAGTCTACTTTTTATGGTGTTTTGAAGGGTTGTAAGTTACCAAATGGTAGTGCATCAAACATTTCAATATGTGTGCACATTATGAAAAGAAAATATCTAGTTATAATAGTCATGATGCACATTTCATGCTACATTACTTACTACAAGTAGCAATAAGAAGCACAATGCCAAATGTAGTAGCTCATCCTCTAATTCGTCTTGGTTTTTTTTTTTTCCGTCCTTTATGCCAAAAAGTTATCCAAGTCCATGAGCTAGATTACTTACAAGTAAAGATTGTAGAAATACTTTGTCAACTGGAGATGATTTTTCCTCCTAGCTTTTTTGACATAATGGTTCACTTACCTATTCATCTTTCCAATGAGGTTAGATTGGGTGGCTCGATTCAGTTTCGGTGGATGTATCCCATAGAAAGATTTTTATGTAAGCTCAAGAGTTATGTTCGCAATAGAAGTCAGCTAGAAGGTTCTATTGCCAAGGGCTATTTGGCTGAAGAGACATTGACTCTTTGCTCAAGATTTTTACATAAAAATGTGGAGACAAGCTTGAATAGAAAGAATCGAAATTATGACCTCAATGATTCATGTGAAGTAGATGCAGCTGATCATTTCACAAGTATTGGTTATCTTTAAGGGGAGAAGAAAAATGGGGAATCATTTGCTTTGGACTTTCAATCTTTAGCCCAAGCCCATTGATACATCTTATTCAATTGCAAAGAAGTTCAAATCTATATCTGGTGTGAGAAATTCTCACTTTCCATCTATTGATTATCACTAAATTATTTCATTTTATTTTTATACTAACAAATAACATTGTTGTCATTGCAGAGAGTATGATGATAGTATTAATAGTCACACTAAAAAACAGAAGTGGGCTAAGGCAAAAGTGCATAGATAAGATTTTAGTGAATGGTTTAGAAATCGGGCCATGAAAAATGATGTGCCATTTCAGCTTAAAGAATTGTCAAAAGGACCAAATACTATTGCAAATAGGTTTTAAGGCTAACTCATTAACATATATAGATTCCACACTATGAAATGAGATGCAAGATGGAAAACTCAAAATTCTAGTGTGACATTGGTTTCGTTAACTCCTAGTTTTGCAAGCTCTAAGGATGAAAATCCCAAGATAGAGCCTATCTCTTATTATGGATTAATTACTGATATCATTTAGTTAGAATATTATGGCCACTTCAATTTTGTGTTGTTTAGGTGTGATTGATTTGAGGTTGAAGAAGACAAATAAGGACTTATTTGTGTACACTTCAACAAAAGATGTTACCAAGATGATCATTTTGTGCTAGCTTCTCAAGTCCACCAATGTTTTTATGTCAAAAATCCTTTTAATGAAAACATGCATTATGTTATGAAAACAATGCCATAAAATGTATTTAACATGAGTTAACATGAGTGACCAGTTGGAGAATCAATCCAATCCTCAAGTAGTGAATCTGCTGAACAAGCTTTTCAATCAATCTTTGGTAAAGAAAAACCTAGTAGAGTTCGATGTCTAGGAAGAATGATCACACCAAGTATTTTAAATAAAAATGAAGAAATTGTTGCTTTAAAGAAACAACATTTTGTTGAGATAGGTTCAATGGCTAAGATAGTTCAAGGACTACAATGTCTTATAAGATGCTTGCTAAAGGAAATTAATCCAGAATTGGATGACCAAGCTTTGGATAGTATAATGAAGAATGCTATAAGCAATGAAAATAGTGTAGCACCTCCTTCTTCTATCTCAACCCATATTCTTGGTCATGATAAGGTATAATTTATGCCTTTGTCAGGGGTAAATTATATTTTAGTTCATTCCTCTGCATATACCAAACTAGTTATGGAAGTTTTCTTGTGTATAACTAGCTTTAACTTATGTTAATTCACTACTAGAAAAATTAATATTTGTGACGAATTTTGTGACGGAAAAAATAGCATCGCTAATAGTGACGGATTTTGTGAGGGAATTTTAAGTTTTGTGACGGACTAGAATTTATTGACTTTTGTGACGGATTTTGTGACGGAATATATTCCGTCTCTAAAAATCCGTCACAAATTTCGTGAATAAAAAAAAAAAAATTGTGACGGATTTTGTGACGGAAAAATTTTCGTCTCTAAAAATCCGTCACAAATTTCATCGCTAAATAAAAAAAAAAATTTGTGACGGATTTTGTGACGGAATGAACTTCGTCTCTAAAAAATCCGTCACAAATTTCGTCACTAAAATGAAACAATTTAGTGACGGATTTTTCCCTCTCAAAATTCCGTCACAAATAGGTTAAAATATTTTGTGAAAAATTTGTGACAAATTGTTTCCTCTCAAAATATTAAATTTTATTTATGAAACTTTTATATTTAAGAATTATGCATAATTAAAGAAAATATGTTAAATTTTTTTTAAGAAAATAATAAAATTAAAAATATTTTATTTCATTAAAGGACTAAAATAATTATGAAATTCATTTAATTAAATAAAAAATTGTCAATTTTGAACATAAGAAACTAAGACATTCATTAAAAATATTTTAAAAAAAACTTGTGAAATTAAAAAAAAAAAATATTAATTTAATTTTGGCTTAATTACATTTTTGATCCCTCAAGTATTGTAATTGTGTAATTTTGATCCCTAAGATTTTAATTGGATAATTTTAGTCCCTAAAGGATTGTAATTGTGCAATTTTAGTCGTTTAATTTTTAATTGAACAATTATAGTCCCTCAAAAATCATAATTGTGCAATTTGAATCTCTCCCATTAAAAATTTAATAATTTTAAAATTTTAATATATATATATATATAATAATAATAATAATTTAAAATTATACAATTATTTGCTTATTTAAGTTAACATATACTATAATTTTTATTAATGTAACAATTGATATATATTTATTATTACTAAATAAATAAAATTTATATATTATTAATAATTTAATATTGCTAATAAATTAATATCAATAATATTTTTAGTATATTTATAGATAAATTGATAATTTGATAAATATAACTTAGTATATATTAATATACTTTTACAAAAATATAAATATAGTAGATAAGATATGTATATTTATATTTTTGTAAAAGTATATTAATATATAATAAGTTATATTTATCAAATTATTAGTTTATGTAGAAATATACTAATAATATTATTGATATTAATTTATGAATAATATTATAAAAATATAATATATATATATATATATATATTTTTTTTTATGTATTTATTAATAATAAATATATATCATTTGTGTGACACCCTCTACCCCACATACCATAACACAAATAACAAAAATTGAATAACATAATATTTTTCATAATTGAAATACCAAACATGTTTAATTCAAATCAAAACTCATGTATTTGTGGAATTAAATAGATATTCATACATGTCATGCAACAAGGAATACAACAGAACAATCAAAAAGCAAAATATAAACTTGCATAGTTTGTTTGTTTCTCTCAGGGTTCTCTTAAGAACCTACATAATATTCTAATCCATACAATAAACATCTTACTCATATAATTGTCTCTTACAATTGCATTCTCTTATGGTGTGTTTGGATGAAGAATTTTACAAATTCAAGATTGCATTCTCTTATGGTGTGTTTGGATGAAGAATTTTACAAATTCAAGGAATTTTAAATTCTTGGTATTTGAATTACTTTGATTTCAATTTCTATCATTCTTAAAATATTTTGTTTGGATAATTAAGTCAATTCAAATATCTCAAATATTAAATTATTAGGTTAGATATGATAATTTGATTCCATCATGATAAAATTAATTTTAAAAATATATTTATATGTTGAGATTTTTAAAATAAATTTTATAAAAATAAATATTAGCTAATTTTTAAATATTTAATAATTTTAAAAATTAATGTAAGATAATATTTACTAGAAAATCTTGTTTTTAATTTTAATGTGTGCAAAATATTTTCATATGACAAAGAAAAAGTTTCCAAGACAATAAATTTCAAACAAATAGTCAATTTATCTGCTAGAATTGAGGATTTAGACAATTTTATAATTTGCCACACAATCTATTATATTTTTCATTTATTTCATTCATTGTCAATATAAATTTAATTATAACATTATTTCCAATTAAATTATTTTTATTTTCACTATTTTTTTCTTAAATTGTTATATGCATTATAATTTGTCACATACTATATTATATATTTTCATTTATAGTAAAAAATATGAATTTAAATTTTAACAAAAATATTCTTTTTTAGAATTTGTTTGACCTTTCTAGATTTGTTTTGATTTCAATTTCAATGTTTACTTAAATGAGTGATGAGTATCCTCGATTTCCATATTTCTTTTAGAATTAGGCTATAAATATAACAAAAAATTTAGAATTAGATTGATTTTCTGGATTTTATCTTCTGAATTTATTTATCTTGATTTCATTTTCAATTTTTATATAATCGGGTGATAAATATGAATAAAAAATTATATATAGTTAGCTTTAATTTTTCTAAATTTATGTGTTGTTATATATATATATATTAATTTCTTTTTTTTTATATTTTAAATTTCACAATGAAGATAAAAACATATTTAACAATTACTTTGATCTCTTGACTTGATTATGTGAATTTAATTTATTTAATTGAATGATCAATATTAAAATATTTTAAGAACTAACTCTAATCTTTTCAAATCACTCGGTTGTTATTTGAGAATAATAATCAATACTACCAGAGAGTTGTTATATGGTATACTTAAGAGTGACAATGATAATTTACAAGTTTTTAATTATTTTTTTTAACTTTAATTGCTTCTAAATGAAGGAAAAAAAGTAAGAAAACAAGATAACTTGAAACCCTTCATTGAGTCATATCAGAATATTTATTATAATTTTAATTATGATTTTTATAATCTTTTGATTTAATACTGGATTTCTTTTGATTATAATATTTTAATGTATTTTATTTGAAGTATCAGTTAAAATATTTTATTATCTTTTCATTTTAATTTATTGTAAAATAATAAGAATATTTAATTTAGTATCATAAAAAAATAATCATTTTAAGATTTAATTTATTTAATTTCATTATTTATTATAATACTTTTAGTCATTATATTGATAATTTTTTTTAATTAAAATATATTTCAAAATTTTAGTTAATTCATTATCATTCACTTATTTTATTAAAAAGTGATCAAATATAATTTATTTTCAATTAATTTAATAAAATAAAAACTTTAAAATATATATTTAAAATCTGTAACAATTTCTTAAATACTAATATTTAATTAATTTTAATATAGACTAAATTTAATATTAGAAAATTTATTATGATTTTAGTTATAATTTTTATTATGTTTTGATTTAATATTGGATTTATTTTGATTATAAAACATAGTAAATAAAATCTAAAATGTGTATCAATATATTTGATAAAAATATTTAATTAATTTTTAGTTTCCCTCTAAAACCCCAGGTGAAATTGGAGAAGATCAGTAGCGGTGTGCCTGTAGCCCATCCCTGACAGTGGATATTATCCGTAGATAAATTCTGTAGGGAAAACATATTTTTATTATCTTTTCATTTTTATTTATTATAAAATAATTAGAATATTTAATTTAACATCATTAAAAAAATAATCATTATAAAATTTATTTTTTTTAGTTTAATTATTTATTATAATACTTTTTAGTTACCGTATTTATCAAAAAATTATTTTAATTAAATATAGTTTAGAATTTTAATATATAGTAAATTTAATATTAGAAAATTTATAAATATTTTAGTTATAATTTTTATTATCTTTTGATTTAATATTGGATTTCTTTTGATTATGAAAGATAGTAAATAAAACCTAAAATCTGTATGAGTTTATTTGATAAAAAAGTTTAATTAATTTTAATATATAATAAATTTAATATCAAAATATTTACCTGGATTTGAGTTATGATTGTTATAATCATTTGATTTAATATTGGATTTTATTTATTATAAAACATAATAAATAAAATCTAAAATTTGTAGTAATTTCTTTGATACAAATATGTAATTAATTTTAATATATAATAAATTTAATATCATAATATTTATTATAATTTTAGTTATGATTTATATAACTAAAATAGAATAGAATAGTATGTTAATTACTATATGAAGTGATTTCTTGTAGATTTATTTGTCAATTTATAATTATATATTATCTCAATTATCTATGATAATTTGTCAAAATTAAATTAATTGGAAAAGCATTATTAAAATGGTCTTTTGTATTTATTTGGTACTTTCTCTGGACCTTAATTTTTGTGTTTAGACTTTTTCTTTTGTTCCAATTTTTATTTTTATTTTTATGTACATGGCAGAAACCAAAATCTAAAAAATTTCAGCTTACCTCTAAAACAAATCCCAAAATCTGGAATTTCCCTCTAAAACTTTCAGCTTACCTCTCCAAAAAAATAAAAAAAAAATTTGATTTCCCTCCCTAAAAAATCACAAACCCAACAACTGCCTCCCTAAAAAATCAAGAAACCCACGGTTTCTCTTCTCCGAAGAAACCCTTCGAAATCCTTAAGCACCATGAGGAATGAAAGGCTCTAAACATAAAGAAGAAGAGTCATACACCACACTTCCACTTCCACTCTGGCTCTCCCTCTGCCACCACAGGCCATGGCGGCCTCCGCCCCTACAACAGCGCAGCGGCCCAAGCGCAGTGGCCCAAGCGTTCGGTAGCTAGGTGGGGTTCATGTTCATCCCCACCAGCGAGATCGATGTTGGGCGGACGCAGTACATGGCAGCCACCTTCTCCGTGCAGTCGTTCCCCCTCTCGGCATCCCAAAGGCTGAGCCCCATGCTGCCGAACTATGACAGAGTGGGCTTCAACTATGGGCTGAGGGTCCAGCCCACTATGGAGATCGAGTCTAAGTTGGAAATGGCGGGGCGTGTTCGAGTCTTGCACTTTTTCACACATCGCGTTTACGCCAAAGCCGGTTGCAGGTATTCTTAACATTCCCCCTTCCTCCCTCTCTCTAGGGTTTCGCCTCATGTTTTCCCTTTTTCCCTTTCTCAAATTAGGGTTCCAGCGAGCATGGCGGAGGGTCTTGCCAGCCCTGGCTGCGACAGCCACGAGAACGGCAACCACAACCCTCGCTCCAATGTCTGCGAGCAAGACAGGTACCTTCCCATCACCAACATAAGCCGCATCTTGTGGAAGGCTCTACGAGTGATGGGACGACCACGGCCTCGGTTCTTGCACGTGAGATAATTAATCTCGGGCTTCTAAGTGTGACTTTTGGGGCTAACCCTGTCTCTCTCAAGAGAGGGATTGATAAAAGTGTGCAGGGGTTGGTGGAGGAGTTAGAGAAGAAGGCTAGGCTTGTTAAGGGTGGAGATGATATCAAAGGTGTGGATTGTTTCGTGTTTTTTTTTTATATTAATTTTTTATTTTATTTAATTTAATTACTCTGCAAGCAGGGGGTTTTGACATTCGAAGTTGTGCAAATCTTGTTATTAGAGTTTATGAAAATCTTAGAGTTTGTGGAAATCGTAGAGTTTACAAAATTGAGGTCTATGATTTGGTATTTTGGGGTCTCAATGTTATTGAGGGGTTTTTGATCATGGTCGTCGTTTCTTTTTCTATTAATATTTTGTTTGTCTTTTTAATTATCTGATTGCCGATTGTGTTGATTCATATGAATATTTACTGTGTTGATTCGTATGAATATTTGTGATTTGTGCTGTGTGATTGTTGGTTTTGTGAGTTCAGTTTTTGATGCTTGAGTTTATTCATCTGAGACAATCTTCCATAAGACTTTAAATTATTTGGTGTTTTTACTGGAATTTTATTTTGGGTTTGACTTTCTAGAGGGTTCATTTATAGTCATGTTTTTATTATTAGAGCTTCAGGTTTGTGATGTATGTTGTTTAATATGGTCTTGTGGTTTGTTTTGTTCCAGTCAATCATCAAATTAATTGATCAGTTACTTGCTAACCATTCTCTATGATTTTTGAAGTGAGCAATTTGTATAGAAGTTGAAAAGGACTGTATAATTGTTTTTTTTTGCAGGTTTTATGTAATTTGAGTTCGGGTTGTCAAGAAATAATTGATGGATGATGATAGTAGAAATGGATAAGATGTCTGTTCCTTCATCAAGGGAGCGTGCACAACGCCTCTATGAAAAGGTATTTTTTTTCTCTCTTTTTGATCATTATTTGCCTGATCAAATGTTATTGTATAAGATGGGGTGAATTGGAAACTATCTTTTGTTTGTGTTTTATTGTTGAGCATTATTTGTTTTGTCAACATTAAGTTGGAAACTATGGCAAATAGTCAATTATGGCTTTTATCTTTCTCATCTTTTGTCTTAATCTGAATTTGATGCCAAACTGCATTTTGAAATGAGTTATCAATGATGCAGTAGTTTTTTTTTCTTTTATATTATTAACCAATTGTAAATTATTCTGCTTATAATTTTTTTTCTTCTACTTCCTGTCGATGTCTGGTTAATGCTTATTGGTGTTTGAGAATGCTAAATACTTACCCCAACGGCTTCTTCTTCTTGTGGTTTTTGAGTACTTGGATTTGGTATGATTTAGGTACAAAGGGACTTTGAGGAACTCCCTTCCACAGCTTTTCGGCCGTTGCGTGACTCATTGAATGCGAGTGAGGGTCTATGTATTTTTGGTGCTATTCATAGGGTGTTTAAGTTTAGGATGTGTATTTGATTCCCTCTTATTTTTTCTGTTAGGTCTTTAGCTTTTCCATGCAGGGCTTTGGTAAAGAGTGCATGCCACGGGGTCAGTGCACCTTTGGAGCACGTTTGGAAGATGAAGAGATCAAGATATTGGCAGAGTTTGTCAAGTTACAGGCTGATCAAGGGTGGCCAAGTATAGAGACTGAAGAAAAGTGATTTAATACATGATTGGTTCAATTTATTTTAAAAGAATAATTGCTTATTTCTTTCAACTTTTTGAGGGAACCTTTGATAAAAAGTGATTATTTATTTAGAATTAAACTGAACCAAACATGCTATTAACTTTTGTTGCATCTTTTCATGATAAATAGGTACGTAATGATTGGTTTACAGTTAATTTGTATGCAGACATATACTGGCATGGAAATTTTGGAGTTGTTTATAAATTTTTTGATAGATTTTGGATTTGTATTCTTTTGTTAATGTTGTTTGGTGGCTTAACTGACCTTTGCAAATGGGTATGTCTCAGGTGGGAAGGTGGTGTACCAGACCACTAAGAAGAGGGCAAGCGGACCCAAATGCCCTGTCACTTGAAAGAGGATCCAAGGGGTATGTATATTTTTTTTTATTTATTTTGTCTTCTTTTTCATATTGCCTTTGAATACTAAGGATCAGTGATTTGTTGTGAAGAATCTAATTTGTATATATGAAAATTAGTATACTTAGAGATCTGGGTATTTATAAAATTACTGAATGTATCTGATAGGCATGCTTTGTACTCAGGGGAAATTTGTCTATCTTGTGTCTTGTGAAATTGTTGAGATGGAAAATTTCTGGATGATTCTTATTTTTTTCCCTTCAATTTTGGTTCAGTGCCTAATTGATTGTTTTTTGTGACGGGTATGTATCTATTGAGGACAGGTTGTGGGAATGAGATTGAGCTGCTTTTCTTAATGATTTTTCTCAGTTATCTGATTGGAATGGGTGTTGATATGGACATTTTAAGGAGGTGTTTTGGATGCTATAATTTTCAAGTCCTTTGGGTGTTTGTTGGTAGCCTTAATTCTTAGATAACTGAATTCAGATTTTGAATGTTAATGAGTTGTGTGTAATGCGGTGAACATTTTTTTGAAATGATTTTTATCAGTTATCTGATTGGAACGAGTTTTGATTATGGCTTATTGTTGTAAGCTCCTGGCCAAGCTTATGAGTAAGCTTTCACTTAATATGAACATATTGAATAATGATGTTTGGGAGAACTTATTTACATTTTGTTTAGGCTTGGGACAGTTAATAATAATAGCTTATGATGTATAGAAATTTTGTTTCAACTTATTCCAATAGTAATGAGTTATTATATACAGTAGATTAATTGTACAAATTAAATACGCAAGATCTTGAATCAATAATTGTTCCATTAACATACTATAAACGCATTTTTCAATGATTGTTTGCATCTGATAGGATTGTATAGCAGACTTATTTAGTTGTTATTAAATTTCAGAAGACAAATGTTATTGTTTAGTCCAGAGTAATAGGCTCTGGTAATCGATTACAGTACTTGGTAATCGATTACCAGAGAACCTTTTAATAAGTAAATTTCGAACACATGATTTTCATTGTCTAGTAATCGATTACATGTATAGGTAATCAATTACTAGACTCTTAAAAACAATGGTTTTCTCAAATTTAGTCATCAATAGTTAGTGAGGGATTCATCCCAGTTAGTGACGGATAAAATCCGTCGCAAATTGTGACGGAATTCTGGCGTCGCAAATTGTGACGGATTCTACTTAATTAAAGTCATCACAGTTTGTGACGGATTTAATCCCTCACAAATTGCGAGGGATTTAATCCCTCGCAAATTGTGACGGATTCTACTTAATTAAATTCATCACAGTTTGTGACGGATTTAATCCCTCACAAATTGCGAGGGATTAAAATCCCTCGCAAATTGCGACGGATTTTTATTAATTTCTAAACATTTATTATTAGAAATTAGTGACGGAAATTATACCGTTTGTGATGCCTTAATTCCGTCACTAATTGTGACGGAGAAAATAATCCGTCACTAAATATTTTGTGACGCCAAATTTTGTGACGGAATCATTTCTGTCACAAATTCCGTCACTAATTGATTTGTGACGGATTTTATCAAAATTAGTGACGGATTTTTTCCCTCTCTAATTTTAATTTTTCTAGTAGTGATTGTTGGAGATTGATTGGGGATTAATTCTATAAGTTTTCTAAGTGAAAAAATATATTTATGTGTAGGAAAGACTTGATGATAAAGATCAACCTTATGATGATGAAGAGACAAAATAATGTTACTTACATGGATGGATGACTAGCTATGCATAATATTCCTAGATGACACTTTATTTTGAAATTTAGAAATTTTATGTAAGCTTTGACATCTTTGGATGATTTTATTTGGAGTTTTATACTTTTGAATTGTCATATACTTGGAACTAATTAATGCAAGTGAATTTTACATGTGTTTGGATTTCATTTTATAACTTATTTTATTATTTTTTGACGGTAAAATCAATTCTTTATTGATCACATGAGAAACATCCTCTTAAAGAAGAGGATGTACAAGAGGATTATCAATCCAAAATAATGTATAGTACTTCGTATTCATATGAGCTGTTTAATACACTATTTGTATTATAATTATAGGTACATAGCGCGTGCGCACACACACACACACAACCATTTAATATAAAAATAACCGTTGTGCATTTATTTGGACAACATTTACAAAATTGTAGCTTAAATTTAGTTTAAATCATTGCCTATATTATTTCATAGACAACCTTTATAAAATGTTCCCTAATGTTGCTAGTAGCGATCAGAAAAATGTTGCCAATAAAAACTGACTACATTCTAAAATCGTTCTTTAAAAATTTATAGTGTTGCCTTAAATAAAAAAACGTTGTCAATGAAGATCATGAAAACCGTTCATGAAAGTTTTAGGCAACAATTTTTTGACATAATGGAAACAAGCCGAAAAATCATTACATATTGGAATAGGCAACAACCGATAAATCTATGCTTGAGAAATCGTTGCCTAAACTTTCAAGAATGATTTTTTGGCTTTCGACAACAATTTTATATGATTGTTGTAGACAACAAATGTTGTAGAAACTTCTACAAATTAGTTTATGCACAAACTATTTTTAGCTTATGGAGAAATTCATTTAATTTTTACTTCCTATTTTTTATCCTAAAAATGTTTATGAAGAAGTTTATCTAAGGGAAGTGTATTGGATTAGGATTTTAAAGGATTTTTTTAGTTGAAAAAAGTCTTGTGTATTTTAAAAGACTTTATAGGATTTTCATGACTTTTAAGACTTTATAAGATTCTACAAGACTTTAAATTAGGATTTTAATGGATTATGCAAGACTTTTAAGTCAGGATTTTAATAAATTTTGCGGGACTTTGTGAACTTTGTAGAATTTTGTAGATTTTTGACATAGAGTTCAAGATTTTTTTCATACATTCAAATTTAAAAAGAGTCAAAAGAAAAAAATAATAAAGAAAACAACAATGTTTAGATAAATAATAATAATAATTCTCTGTAATATCACGCCCTTCTAAATAGCATTCACCCACATATCCATAGTTATACTAGTCCTCAAAGTATTAACATCTTTTTGCTTTTGCTCCTAGTTTTGAATAATCGGCTTAAAATTATGATTTTCATTAACCGGTAATGTTGAAAATGAAGGTTTGTCCACCATTCCAATATGAAATTCATCAGAATGACATTCTTTATGAAGAAAGTTATGTAGTTCTACACATGTTAAAAATTATTCTAAACAAAATTTCAATTTATTTATAATTTGTGATTTAAAATATTTTATTTATAAATTTATAAGTGATTTAAAAAATAGTAGGACAGCTACCCTATTCTCTTATAACTAAATATGTCCATGCATTTTATATTGGTATTTGAGTGAAATTTTGTCTTTCATATACTTTTATTCATTTAAAATATCTTAGAAATTACAAACATCAACTAGGAGAAAAAAATATATAAAATTTGTTATAGGTACAAAATAATTTTAATTTTTTTTTAATTACTTTCAATTATTCACTTGTGAAGAAATATTTTTAGTATTAAATTTTAAGATACTGCAATGTCTTATGTTAATTTTTTTTAAATATAAAAATAATAATTTCACAATATAAAAATTAAATAAAATAAATTTCATAGTAAAAAAAAGAAATAAAATAATTGTTGAGTCATAGAGGAAGGATAACAGTAACACATTCAAATGAGGGAGAGAGATTGTAGTTTTTGTGCTGAGAGAATTCTTTCCTCAACTAAGATCCATTTTCATCTCATTCTACTCATAGAAACTCTAACTTAAATTCATCTTATATATATATATATATATATATATATATATATATATATATTGTTCTAATAAATCTAAATTGATTATAAGGTCTTGAAGATATACAGTTGATTGTAAAGATCATGATATCAATTTTAGCATTCATTTTTCCCTTTTCTTGACATGTGTTATAAAAAGAATTACTACTTAAAATTTGAAATTTTAAACGTTTTCTGTGTCACATATCTGAGGAAGAAATCCTAAACTCTAAACCCTAAACCTTAAACTTCAAACTCAACTAAATATAACAAAATATAGCAAGTCAATTAATTAAAGAAAACAAAGAGAAAAATAGGGCAAGTTGATGGCACTATCATTTTCGTATTGGAGTATTGAAGTTTCACCAAACAGGGGAATGAAATGGGAACAGTAGTACAATATTATATATGAACAGTAGTGCAGTATTATTAACAGAGAAAAAATAGAGAAGACATGAGCATAAAAAAAAGATGAAAAACTCACTTGAAAATTCTTGAAACACTTGAAAAGTCATTTCAAATAATCTTTCAAAATCTGATAGGTTTGGATGTAGTTGTTTTATGAATTTGGTATTTATAAATACCACTAAAAATCCTTCAAAATTCCTCTAATACAACAATCCTTTAAAATCTTCATATTTTTCAATACCAATAGATTGTTTTTAATTAGTCATAAAAAGTTTCAAATGAATATTAATAGATTTTAATAGACTCTTTAGAAAATCTAGATTGAATACCACTAGATTGTTTTAAGTGACAAAAAATCCCGATTAAATATTAACAAACTTTTTTATTCAAAACATTTTTTTTAAAATTTTATGAAATTCTAAACCAATACACCCTCCTAAATATGCTCTTAGTGTGTTCTGGCACTATTAGATTAAAAAAAACTCAATTTTTGCCAAAATCTTTCACAAAATTTCACATAGAGAAAAAAGCATCTTAATTATTTTTTAATAAAAATTAAATTAAAATTTTCTTTTCATTATCTATTTAGTTATTCATATAGTAACAAAATAATAATAAAAAAGAAGATCTTTCATTAAAAAAAAAAACATGTTTTTCAATCATAATTTTACACAAACATAATCTAAGAAAGTGAATCAAAAGTAGATAACAAACACTTATTAACACTTATTATTGATCATTTGGATTGTTGGAGTTGGAAAGGGGCAATTAATAATGACCAGGCAAGCCTTAGATGTTGATCGTGTGCATTTTTCCTTCACTTTTAATCTGGTTATTGACTACCTCTACGAAACTGGAGATCATTGTCATGGTATTGTTCTGAGGTAGGACGAATTGTAGATTTAATCAAATCATCCACTCCCTCTTCGAAACTAGAGGTGTTGTTGGAGTATTGCTGTGAGGTAGAAGATTTAATCCAATCATCCACTCCCTCTTCAAGACTAGAGAGGTTGTTCAAGTATTGTTGTTGCGAGGTAGAAGTTGAAGATATAATCGCAATATCCACTACACCGTTGAAACTAGAGAGGTTGTTCAAGTATTGTTGTTGTGAGGTAGAAGTTGAAGATATAATCGCAACATCCACTACACCATTGAAACTAGAGAGGTTGTTCAAGTATTGTTGTTGCAAGGTAGAAGTTGAAGATATAATCGCAACATCCACTACACCATTGAAACTAGAGAAGTTATTGGAGTTTTGAGAAGTAGTAGAAGGATTTGATCCAAAGGATTTTCTCCATGACCCAGAAAGATTCACCGATTGTTGATCATTAGAGATGTTGTTGTTGGAGTTTTGCCAAGCAGAAGAATTTGATTTTGATGTAAGAGAGCGTAGCCATGCCCCAGAAAGACTCACTTGGTTTTGATCATTAGAGACGTGGGAGTTTGATGTTGAAAATGTCACGGGTTGTTGGTAAGTAAAATTACTAGGGTTGCTTATTGTCCTTGAGGATTTTCTCCATGACCCAGAAAGATTCACCGATTGTTGATCATTAGAGATGTTGATGTTGGAGTTTTGCCAAGCAGAAGAATTTGATTTTGATGTAAGAGACCGTCGCCATGCCCAAGAATGACTCACTTGGTTTTGATCATTAGAGACATGGGAGTTTGATGTTGAAAATGTCACGGGTTGTTGGTAAGTAAAATTATTAGGGTTGCTTATTGTCCTTGAGGAAGAGGGCATCGTGTTGCCATGTTGGTGGTTTTGAGAAACGACATGGCTTGGCCTTGAAGAAGAGGCCCTCACAGATCTGTCATAGTACCCATGATTTTGAAAGGAAGAAGATATGCTTGATGTGCTTGAAGATTGATGGGATTTTGGGCCTGTCATCTTTCTAGGGTAAGGTTTGGTTAATAATTAAGATATTGGAATTTGCTCATTTTTATAGAGATATTTGAATGAAGGAGCCTTGAACAATTCAAAGTCAGTTGTTTGTGTTTGTGGCTTTGTGATGGAAGTTAGGTTGCCACAAGAAATTTTCAACAAATATATAGTAAAGAATCGCTGTCGAGGCCTCATCATCGATCAAGAAAATCAACGTGATGATGTACTAGGTTGCTTAATGTTTTAGTAAAAAAGGAAGAAACTCCGAAGTTACACTGTTATTAATTCAAAGTAAGTTTTCTTAATAAAAAAACAAATTACAAAGTTCACTTATTTGATTTCTTCTATTTATTTCCTTGATATGCTTACCAGGACGATAACTTCACGAAATGGTGGTTAGTAATATATCAATATATACCTATAATTTTAACGATTAAATTTATATTTAATATAAAATTATTAAAAATTATTGATGGGATTTTGGGCCTGTCAACTTCCTAGGGTAAGTTTTGGTTAATAATTAAGATCTTGGAATTTGCTCATTTTTATAGTGATATTTGAATGAAGGAACCTTGATCAATTCAAAGTCAGTTGTTTGTGTTTGTGGCTTTGTGCTCTTAACTAATTGAAGTTAGGTTGCCACTAGACGATAAATTTTCTCAAATAACAAATGGAACCACTAGTGCTCATGTATATATATTATATATGAAATGCGTTTATATATGAAATGCGTTTAAGTAGTATAAGAAATTTTCAACAAATAGTAAAAAAACGCTGTCAAGGCTTCATCATCGATCAAGAAAATCAACGTGAAGATGTACTAGGCCAATAGTGGGAGATTGCTTAATGTTTTAGTTAAAAAGGAAGAAACTGCGAGGTTACACTGTTATTAATTCAAAGTAAGTTTTCTTTATAAAAAAAATAAATTATAAAGTTCTCTTATTTGATTTCTTCCATTTATTTCCTTGATATGCTTACAAGGACGATAACTTATTCACGAAATGGTGGTGAAATTTTATGACTAAAAGTTTAATATAATAAGGGACAGTTTAATTGATTTCAATAGAACATTTGTATAGTTTTATCTATAACATTATATAAAAAGGATACAAATATTCATAACCACCATTTGGTCTCCACTTTTAGTATGACCTTTTTACCCTTAATAATTACCATCTTAATACAAGTAACTACCATCTCTATATTCTTAAAATCTTTTATTTCTCACCAAATAACATTTTTAAGTAACTACACTCATTATCCTCACTCTCACAATTTCCGTCTTTCTTGCTTCCTCTCTTTTTGTTAAGCCAACTACACATCGGTGTATAATTTATTCTCCATTACGGTATATCCTCTCTCACTCTCTATTAAAGTTTCCATTATATACATCCCCTTCATTCTTGGTTTCATTTCATTTTGTTTTCCTTTCGTTTTGAATAATGTTTCCTCTAAAAACATAAACCGTACATAGTTAATAGTGCGACTTATAATCTATAACATTATATAAAAAGGATACAAATATTCATAACCACCATTTGGTCTGATCCACTTTTAGTATGACCTTTTTACCCTTAATAACTACCATCTTAATACAAGTAACTACCATCTCTATATTCTTAAAATCTTTTATTCCTCACCAAATAACCTTTTTAAGTAACTACACTCATTATCCTCACTCTCACAATTTCGTCTTTCTTGCTTCCTCTTTTTTTGTTAAGCCAACTACACATCGGTGAATAATTTATTCTCCATTACGTATATCCTCTCTCACTCTCTATTAAAGTTTCCATTATATACATCCCCTTCATTCTTGGTTTCATTTCATTTTGTTTTCCTTTCGTTTTGAATGTTTCCTCTAAAAACATAAACCGTACATAGTTAATAGTGCGACTTATAAAGGTTCAGATGCGATTTGAATGAAAAAATGTTTTCTTTTATTTTTGTGCCTTTGCGCTTTTGTATATTAGATTTCTTTGTTTCGTTAACTCTGAAAAATTGCTTCATATTGAGGTTTTGTCATAGTTCAAATTTGTTAGAGGTTTATTGGAGTTTTTGAATGAATATTTGGGTCTGGAATATTCACATCGCATTTTTTCACGCAAATTATTTCATTTCAACCGTCAAATTGACTTCCCTTAATTGGATAAAGTTTAGAATAACTGATAGGTATTTGCCCTTTGACAACTTTATGATATTGCATTGTGAAGAACTAAGGGTGGTTGTACTTTTAGTATAAATGGCATTGCTTTCACTTTGAATAACTTAACCAATGAAATAAGTATCAAATAATGGTCTGAGACAGTTTCCTTAAATGAGGATGTTATTATTTAATAAGAATAAATTAATCTATAAAAATGCCTTCTTTTAATAAATCACAATAATTTAGTTTTGACTTTGGTTTTTAAGTTGTTTTTAATGCTTTGTTTGCATTTGGAATATCAACATTTTGCAATAAAATTAAGATCCAACACTTTGTAGTTCCCTATACTTCTACTAAAGTAATTCTTCCATTTTTTTTCTGCTTTTTATTTCATTGATATTTTCTATTATTTATTTCGCATATAAGAAGGATTTTAAATAAAAGTCACCATTGAAAATATCTTCATGATTTACGATAAAATTCAAAACTTTTCTTTAATTTTATTTAACAACCATAATATGTGTCATTAAATAATAACAATAAAATTTTTATAACTAAATTAATTACATACGTTTACGTAATTAATAAACTCAATGTATTTCTCAAGTTTAGTCTTTTTTTTCAATGATTTTTTTTGGTGTATTACTTTTACAAAGAATTTAATTTTACTCAAGTTATTAAAAATTTAAATTTAAAATATCTCTATTTTCTGAATTCATTTTTTTCCCTTTAAAATTATAAAAAAAACTATATTTAAACTTACTATTTTAACAGATTTAAAAATTTAAATATATAACTATATTTTATTAAAAATTCAAATTTAATATATGCCTAGTTTTATATTTTAAATTTTAAATTTTAAATTTTAAATTTTAAATTTTAAATTTTAAATTTTAAATTTTAAATTTTAAATTTTAAATTTTAAATTTTAAATTTTAAATTTTAAATTTTAAATTTTAAATTTTAAATTTTAAATTTTAAATTCTACATTACAAATTTTAAATTTTAACATTTAAAATTTAAATTTTAAATTTTAGATTTTAGATTTTAGATTTTAGATTTTAAATTTTAAATTTTAAACTTTAAACTTTAAATTTAAAATTGAAAATTTTAAACTTTAGATTTTAAATTTTAAATTTTAAATTTTAATTTTAAATTTTAAATTTTAAATTTTAAATTTTAGATTTTAGATTTTATATTTTAAATTTAAAATTTTAAAATTTAAAATTTAAAATTTAAATTTTAAATTTTGAATTTTGAATTTTGAATTTTGAATTTTGAATTTTAAATTTTAAATTTTAAATTTTAAATTTTAAATTTTAAATTTTAAATTTTAAATTTTAAATTTTAAATTTTAAATTTTAAATTTTAAATTTTAAATTTTAAATTTTAAATTTTAAATTTTAAATTTTAAATTTTAAATTGTAACGACCCGACAGGTCCTACACAACCCATTGAACACCGGAAACACTAGGCAGAAAGAACAGGTATATAAGTATAGGTTCTAGAATATAAATATACACAAGGTCCTTCTCCGTCTCGAGTTAGAGTGACAAAACAACAATTCAAACAATATACATCGCCAAACACTACACCTAGTAGCTACTACAACAAAACAGCAATAAAACATAGCCAGCTCCTCCTGCCAGCTGCCGACTCATCGCGAGCCATATACCTATTTCTGTTCTGCTCCCGTATATAATACGATCATAGCAGTCCAACCACAAGGAAACAGAAAAGGGTAAGTTAGTATAAAAAGAACAACGTATAGCAAACTTTTATGTAATTAGAACAACTTCAACCGTCAACACAACAACATTCTACTTCCATCAATTTATACAACCAACCAGCAATTAGGTATAAATGCGTCGTCACGCATATTAACTCGGAGATCTCCTACAACAACTCAGCCCTTTAGGCCTACAACAACTCAGCTCTTTAGGCCTACAACAACTCAGCCCCTTTAGGCCTACAACAACTCAGCTCTTTAGGCCTACAACAACTCAGCCCTTTAGAGCTACAACAACTTAGCCCTTTAGGCCTACAACAACTCAGCCCTTTAGGCCTACAACAACTCAGCCCTTTAGGCCTACAACAACTCAGCCCTTTAGGCATACAACAACTCAACATTCAACACAACTCAACTTTTTCAACTCAACATATCAACTTACAACACAACACAACTATACAACTCAACATCAGCTTGCAACACAACACGACTATACAACTCAACATCAACTTGCAACACAACACAACTATACAGTTCAACATCAACTTGCAACATCATCTACTAGTCATCACATATTATCAACCACTTCAACTCAACTCAACATAGAACAACATAATACAATACAAGTAATATCTCATCTCCGCGCCCTCGAAGTTGCGCGCAACGCAATACAACCAGAGAGCCCTAGGGGGCCAACGCGCCCAGCGCAAGCATGCTCGTGCTCAGCGGGACTCAGCCAGAGAGCACAAGGCTCTCCCGCGCTTGGCGCAATACCCATTGCGCCCAGCGCAGGCCAGGCAGGGACTCCAGGGAGTCTCCCGCGCCCGGTGTACTTAACCCAGCGCTCAGCGCGGGGTAGGCAGAGACCACCCCTTGGTCTCGCGCCCAACGCAATTGGAATTGTGCCCAGCGCCCACGAGGCAGAGACTCCCAAGGAGTCTCACGCCCAGTGCGACAAGGGTCACGCTCAGCGCAGCCTCTAGAGCCCAACAGCAAGTTACAATGGGTATCGCGCTTAGCGCGGTCCAAGTCGCGCCCAGCGAGGGCCAACCCGAGACCCACATTTTCAAGCGCGCCCAGCGCACTCATCAAGGCGCTCAGCGAGCTTGGCTAAATGAGGTCCCTTGGTGGCCACGCGCTCAGCGCGATGAACAGCGCTCAGCGCAAAGCTCATCTGCAACCTTACCAAGTTCGAAATTTTTCCCAAACACCTGCAAAAGTCACTATCCAGTACATGCAATCCAGCCAAAGTATCACATTTCCATCTAAGAGTTCAAAAACAACATCTTTTTATACATGCATCCACAAAATCATAGGAAACCAAGAATTTCCCAAAAACCCCCAAAGTCGCCCAAAGCTTTAATGCCACACCCAAACAACCAAAGATTCGAAAATCAAAATCAGCTACCTGAGTTCTCAGACTCATTTCAACCAAACCACAACAAGAAAACTAACTTCCCTTACCTCGGGTGAAGATTCCGAGCTCCGGGAAGTGGAAGACGAAGAACGGAGGAGAAGAGGGATTGGAGAAGAATATGAAAGAAGCTCCGCACGGTTTTAATAAAAAATTTTAATCCTTTAATCAGCACCTTTAGCCACCAAAAACCACAAGCTCAATGCGAGAAAGGAGAAGTAAGAGTATGGAATGAGTGAGTAAAGGAGTGATAGGGAAACTGAGTGAGAAGAGAGTGCAGAAGAAGGAAAAGAAAAATAGGGGTCTCACAACCTCCCCAACAACAAGAGTTTTCGTCCCCGAAAACCGACTTACTTGGGAAGAGAAACGGATACTGCTCCCTGCACTGTTGCTCCACCTCCCAAGTAGCCTCACCCGTAGCTGCATCCCACAACACCTTCACCAGAGCAATGGACTTGCCCCTCAACTCCTTCAGCTTATGGTCAATCACAGCTACTGGTAACTTCTCAAAGGTCAGATTCTCCTTCACCGGCACATCATCCAACTCCACTATATGACTCGGGTCATGAACGTACTTCCTCAGCTGGGAAACATGAAACACATCGTGTAGGTTTGAAAAAGATGGTGGAAAAGCCAACCGATAAGCAACCGGACCCACACGCTGTATAATCTGATGGGGACCCACAAACCTCGGTGTCAACTTCTTCGCTTTCAGTGCTCTACCCACACCCGTAGTCGGAGTCACCTTCAGAAACACATGTTCCCCTTCGGCAAACCCCAAAGGCTTCCTCCTCTTGTCAGCATACGACTTCTGCCCACTCTGAGCAATCTTCATCCTCTCCTTAATGATCTTCACCTTCTCAGTAGTTTATAGGATTAACTCCGGTCCCACAACCACTGACTCACCATCTTGATACCAGCACAAAGGAGTCCTACATCTCCTGCCATACAAGGCTTCAAACGGCGCCATCCCAATACTAGCATGAAAGCTATTATTGTACGTAAATTCCACCAACGGTAGGACCTCCTCCTAGCTACCCAAGTGGTCCAACACACAAGCCCTCAACAAATTTTCCAAGGACTGGATTGTCTTCTTTGACTGACCATCCGTCTGAAGATGATAAGCAGAACTCAGCTTCAACCTCGTGTCTAAGGCTTGGTGTAGACTCTGTCAAAATCTGGAAGTGAACCTCGGATCTCTGTCTGAAATAATACTGGAAGGCACCCCGTGCAACCGTACTATTTCCCTCACATATAACTGCGTCAGCTTCTCCAAGGACCACTTGATGTTGACAGGCAAGAAATGTGCACCCTTGGTCAACCGATCAACAATCACCCAGATAGCATCACTATTCCTAGCTGACCTAGGCAACCCCACAATGAAATCCATAGTAATGCTATCCCACTTCCATTCTAGAATCTCCATCTGCTGCATCAACCCACTCGGCTTCTGATGCTCAACCTTTGCCTTCTGACAGGTCAGACAGGCCGCCACATACTCAGTTATCTCCCTCTTCATACCAGACCACCAGAAAGTCCTCTTGAGGTCCTGGTACATCTTAGTCATGCCTGGATGTATGCTAAGTCTACTCTTGTGGCCTTCCTCCAACACAGCTCTCTTCAGCTTAGCATCTTGAGGTAGGCAAATCCTGCCCTTGAACCTCAAGATTCCATCTTCTCCCAACTCAAAGCCAACTGCCTTCTCGGTACCCAGCAAACCCAGAAGTTTCACCAACTCGACATCCTGCAACTGCTTGAGTCCAACCTGCCTCAAGAACTCATTAGTTATGGTAATTGCCCCACAACTAATGTGATCCTGAGCTAACTCCACACAGAGATTTAAATCCCTGAACTTCTCCACCAACTCTAGCTCCTTCACCATCATCCCAAACATGTGAATGGATTTCCTGCTTAGCGCGTCCGCCACAACATTGGCCTTGCCAGGATGATACTTCAACTAGAAATCATAGTCCTTCAGAAACTCCATCCATCGTCTCTGCCTCATGTTCAACTCCTTCTGATCAAACAGGTACTTTAAACTCTTGTGATCATTAAAGACGCTGAACTGAGCACCATACAGATAGTGTCGCCATATCTTCAAGGCAAAAACAACGGCTGCCAACTCCAAATCATGAGTGGGATAATTCCTCTCATGGTTCTTCAGTTGCCTTGAAGCATATGCCACCACTTTCCTGTGTTGCATCAGCACACACCCAAGACCCTGGAGAGAGGCATCACAATACACCTCAAAGGGTTCACCAGAATCCGGCAACACCAACACAGGAGAAGTAGTCAACCTCCTCTTCAACTCCTCAAAACTCCGCTCACAAGCATCGGTCCAAATGAACGGCTGCTCCTTCCTCGTCAACTGGGTTAGAGGCGCTACTATCTTGGAGAATCCTTCTATGAACCACCGATAGTAACTCGCGAGACCCACGAAAATCCGTATATCAGTGACAGTCCTCGGGCGCTCCCATTGCAACACCGACTCCACCTTTGCCGGATCAACAGTAATCCCCTCAGCTGAAATTACGTGGCCCAAGAACTTCAATTCATCCAACCAAAACTCACATTTAGAAAGCTTGGCATACAACTGCTTCGCCTTCAAAATTTCCAGTACCATCCTCAGATGTTCTCCATGCTCTTCTGGGGTCCTTGAATAAATCAAAATATCATCGATGAACACCACAACGAATTTATCCAAGAACGACCGAAAGATCCTGTTCATGTAATCCATGAACACAGCAGGGGCGTTGGTCACACCAAACGGCATCACAACATATTCATAGTGACCATACCTAGTCCTGAAAGCAGTCTTCGGTATGTCACCCTCCTTCACCCTAATCTGGTGATAGCTCGACCTCAAATCAATCTTTGAAAACACCGATGCTCCCCTCAGTTGATCCATCAAGTCATCTATTCGAGGGAGTGGATATTTTTTCTTGATGGTCAACTTGTTCAACTGCCGGTAATCCACACAAAGTCGACTACCTCCATCCTTCTTCTTCACCAACAACATAGGAGCACCCCACGACGAAACGCTCGGCCGCACCAACTGTTTCTCCAATAGGTCTTCCAACTGACCTTTCAACTCAACCAACTCTGCAGGAGCCATCCTATAGGGAGCCACCGACACTGGCCCCGCTCCTGGAACCAAGTCAATGCTAAACTCCATCTCCTATTAGGAGGCAACCCAGGCACTTCATCCGGGAACACCTCAACAAAATCCCGTACTACATCAATCTCTGCAATAACTCTTTCAGTCTCCACACTCATGGCAGCAAGTAGAAGACAACACACTGCTCCATCCCTCATCCATGATTCAGCTTGGCTAGCTGAAATCAACAACTCATCCTCCTCCTGAGGAAAGATCAACCGCTTATTGACACAATCTATAAGGATACGATTGGCAGATAACCAATCCATCCCTAAGATTATGTCAATATCAACTAAAGGCAAACAAATCAAGTTTACCTTATACCTCTTCCCATTCACTTCAATAGAGCAACCAACACACAACTCAGAAGCAACTACTGAAGCAGATGCGGGCGTCGACACTAACAGTCTCAACCCCAGATCACATACAGGGACACCCAACATGGCAACACAAGCATAAGAGATAAAGGAGTGAGAAGTTCCAGAATCAAACAAAAACACCACATCCTTACCAGCATCTCTACCCTTCCCCTTCACAAGGTCAGAAGAAGTTGAAGCCTCAACACCTGTCAAAGCAAAGACCCTACCAGCAGCAGTGGGTCTGTCACCCCTCTGAGCATCTCCTTTCTGAGCATCACTCCTCCGAGTATTCCTCTCCGGTCTATTTCTGGTGGGGCAGTTGAAAGATACATGGCCCATCTGCTGGCACCTGAAACATCGATTCTCTGTGTGGGGACAATCCCTGATCATATGGGACCCACCACACCTGTAACATCTAAGGGCAGCTCCTCCACCCTGTCTTCCACCACCAGCAGCACCAAAAGGTTGCCTGATGACAGGACCCCCTTGATGTGGTTGGGGCCTATCATATGGCTTCCTCTGGCTCCCTCCTTTCTTGGACCTGGATGGCCCCTCAGCAGTCTTCACCCTGCGATTACCACCTTCCAACCGCTCAACCACCTTCGCCTTCTCCACCAAGGCTGGAAATTCGGTGATGGTCATAGGTACCACCACCTTCTTCAGATCATATTTCAATCCCTCAGCAAACTTCTGATACTTCCAAGCCTCGGCGATACCTTGCGAATAAAAACGAGCGAGGTGCTCGAATTTCATCGCATATTCAGGAACGGTCATACCTCCTTGGTGTAAGCGCATGAATTCAGCTTCCTTGGCATGCCTCACACTCTCAGGAAAGTACTTCTCCAAAAACATCCTTCTGAAACACTCCCAGTCCACAACCACCCCCCTGGCAGTCAACATATGATGGGTACCCCTCCACCAATGCTCGACTTCTCCAACAAGCATGTACACCGCATAAGCTAGCCTCCTCTCTTGAGAACATCCCAGTACAGTGAAGATCTTCTCAAGCTCACAAATCCAGTTGCCAGCCACCTCTGGATCTGCCTCTCCCTTGAACTGAGGAGGATGGCACTTCCAGAACTCAGCCAGGTCCCGGCTCTCCTATGACCCAGTGGGCCTTGTTGCACCAGCTGCAGCTCTCTCCGCCTCCATCCTAGCAAAATAGGCATTTTGCTGTTGCATAGCCATGGCCATCATCTCCATGGCCCGGGCTATCTGTTCATTGGCTCTAGACATTGTCTACAAAAGCAACAACACCTTTAGCAACAATATCTAAACCAAACAACAATTCAACAATACAACAAAACATCACAACAATCAACATAGCAAACAACACATCAAGACATCACAACTCAGAGTTCAACACAACAAAAGCCTAAAGGAACCACCCCCAAAGAGTGTCCACTAGACTCGAACTGCTTTGATACCACTAAAGTGAAACGACCCGACAGGTCCTACACAACCCATTGAACACTGGAAACACTAGGCAGACAGAACAGGTATATAAGTATAGGTTCTAGAATATAAATATACACAAGGTCCTTCTCCGTCTCGAGTTAGAGTGTCAAAACAACAATTCAAACAATATACATCGCCAAACGCTACACCTAGTAGCTACTACAACAAAACAGCAATAAAACGTAGCCAGCTCCTCCTGCCAGCTGCCGACTCACCGCGAGCCATATACCTATTCCTGTTCTACTCCCGTATATAATACGATCATAGCAGTTCAACCACAAGGAAACAGAAAAGGGTAAGTTAGTATAAAAAGAACAACATATAGCAAACTTTTAAGTAATTAGAACAACTTCAACCGTCAACACAACAACATTCTACTTCCATCAATTTATACAACCAACCAGCAATTAGGTATAAATGCGTCATCACGCATATCACCTCGGAGATCTCCTACAACAACTCAGCCCTTTAGGCCTACAACAACTCAGCTCTTTAGGCCTACAACAACTCAGTCCCTTTAGGCCTACAACAACTCAGCTCTTTAGGCCTACAACAACTCAGCCCTTTAGGCCTACAACAACTCAGCCCTTCAGGCCTACAACAACTCAGCCCTTTAGGCCTACAACAACTCAACCCTTTAAGCCTACAACAACTCAGCCCTTTAGGCCTACAACAACTGAGCCCTTTAGGCTTACAACAACTCAGCCCTTTAGGCCTACAACAACTCAACATTCAATACAACTCAACTTTTTCAACACAACATATCAACTTACAACACAACACAACTATACAACTCAACATCAGCTTGCAACACAACACGACTATACAACTCAACATCAACTTGCAACACAACACAACTATACAGTTCAACATCAACTTGCAACATCATCTACTAGTCATCACATATTATCAACCACTTCAACTCAACTCAACATAGAACAACATAATACAATACAAGTAATATCTCATCTTCGCGCCCGGTGCCCTCGAAGTTGCGCCCAGCGCAATACAACCAGAGAGCCCTAGGGGGCCAACGCGCCCAGCGCAAGCATGCTCGTGCTCAGCGGGACTCAGCCAGAGAGCACAAGGCTCTCCCGCGCTTGACGCAATACCCATTGTGCCCAGCGCAGGCCAGGCAGGGACTCCAGGGAGTCTCCTGCGCCCGGCGTACCTAACCCAGCGCTCAGCGCGGGGTAGGCAGAGACCACCCCTTGGTCTCGCGCCCAACGCAATTGGAATTGCGTCCAACGCCCACGAGGCAGAGACTCCCAAGGAGTCTCACGCCCAGCGCGACAAGGGTCGCGCTCAGCGCAACCTCTAGAGCCCAACAACAAGTTCCAAGGGGTATCGCGCTTAGCGCGGTCCAAGTCGCGCCCAGCGAGGGCCAACCCGAGACCCACATTTTCAAGCGCGCCCAGCGCACTCATCAAGGCGCTCAACGAGCTTGGCTAAATGAGGTCCCCTGGTGGCCACGCGCTCAGCGCGATGAACAGCCCTCAACGCAAAAATCATCTGCAAGCTTACCAAGTTCGAAAATTTTCCCAAACATCTTCAAAAGTCACTATCCAGTACATGCAATCCAGCCAAAGTATCACATTTCCATCTAAGAGTTCAAAAACAACATCTTTTTATACATGCATCCACAAAATCATAGGAAACCAAGAATTTCCCAAAAACCCCAAAGTCCCCCAAAGCTTTAATGCCACACCTAAACAACCAAAGATTCGAAAATCAAAATCATCTACTTGAGTTCTCAAACTCATTTCAACCAAACCACAACAAGAAAACTAACTTGCCTTACCTCGGGTGAAGATTCCAAGCTCCGGGAAGTGGAAGACGAAGAACGGAGGAGAAGAGGGATTGGAGAAGAAGATGAAAGAAGCTCCGCACGGTTTCGACAAAAAATTTTAATCCTTCAATCAGCGCCTTCAGCCACCAAAAACCACAAGCTCAATGAGAGAAAGGAGAAGTAAGAGTAAGGAATGAGTGAGTAAAGGAGTGATAGGGAAACTGAGTGAGAAGAGAGTGCGGAAGAAGGAAAAGAAAAATAGGGGTCTCACATAAATCAAATTTTAAATTTTAAATTTTAAATTTTAAATTTTATTTTATTATCAATATTTTTAAATTTTAAAAATTCATTTTAAAATTTATAATCAAATAAGTTTAATCAACATTTTGAAACTAAATCAAAGTTATTTTTATTTATAAATTGAAAATTTGATTTGTTTTGAGTTCTTTTCAACAAATTTTCTTTAAAATCTACAATAAATTATTAAATTTAGACATTTTTTAAACTAAGTTATGTAAGTTTAGTCCTTTTTTACAATGATTTTATTTTTTTCATTATTTTTACAATGAATTTAATTTTTCTGAACTTATTAAAAAATAAAATTTAAATTATGCCTAATTTTGAATTTAGTATTTCATTTATTTTTTAATAGTTTTAAAATTACTAAAATTAATTTTAAAACTTATCTATAACATTATATAAAAGGGATACAAATATTCATAACCACCATTTGGTCTCCACTTTTAGTATGACCTTTTTACCCTTAATAACCACCATCTTAATACAAGTCATTATCATCTCTATATTTTTAAAATCTTTTATTCCTCACCAAATAACCTTTTTAAGTAACTGCACTTATTATTCTCACTCTCACAATTTCGTCTTTCTTGCTTCCTCTCTTTTTGTTAAGCCAACTACACATCGGTGCATAATCTATCCTCCATTATGGTATATCCTCTCTTACTTCCTCTATTATACTTTTCATTATATACATCCCCTTCATTCTTGGTTTCATTTCATTTTGTTTTCCTTTCATTTTGAATGTTTCCTCTAAAAACATAAACCGTACATAGTTAATAGTGCGACTTATAAAGGTTCAGATGCGATTTGTAGTAATTTTGTTTTCTTTTATTTTTGTGCATTTGCGCTTATGTATATTAGATTTCGTTGTTTTGTTCACTCTAAAAAATTGCTCCATCTTGAGGTTTTCTCATAGTTCAGATGCAATTTGGAGTAATTTGGAGTTTTTGAATGAATATTTGGGTCTGGAATATTCACATTGCATTTTTTCTCACAAATTGTTTCATTTCAACCGTCAAATTGACTTCCCTTAATTGGATAAAGTTTAGAATAACTTATAGGTATTTGCCCTTTGAAAACTTTATGATATTGCATTGCGAAGAACTAAGGGTGGTTGTACTTTCAGTACAAATGGCATTGCTTTCACTCTGAATAACTTAACCATTGAAATAGGTATCAAATAATGGTCTCAGATAGTTTCCTTAAATGAGGATGCTATTATTTAATAAGAATAAATCAATCTATTAAAATGCCTTTTTTTAATAAATGACAATAATTTAGTTTTGACTTTGGTTTTTAGGTTGTTTTTAATGCTTTGTTTGCATTTGGAGTATCAACATTTTGCAATAAAATTAAGATCCAACACTTTGTCGTTCCCTATACTTCTACTAAAGTAATTCTTCCATTTTTTTTTCTGCTTTTTATTCCATTGATATTTTCTATTATTTATTTCGCATATAAGAAGAATTTTAAATAAAAGTCACCATTGAGAATATCTTCATGATTCACGTTAAATTTAAAAACTTTCCTTTAATTTTATTTAACAATCATAATATGTGCCATTAAATAATAACAATAAAATTTTTATAATTAAATTAATTACATACGTTTACGTAATTAATAAACTCAATGTATTTCTCAAGTTTAGTTTTTTTTTACAATGATTTTTTTGGCGTATTATTTTTACAAAGAATTTAATTTTATTCAAGTTATTAAAAATTTAAATTTAAAATATCTCTATTTTCTGAACTCATTTTTTCCCTTTAAAATTATAAAAAAAAAATCATATTTAAACTTACTATCTTAATAGATTTAAAATTTTAAATATATAACTATATTTTATTAAAAATTCAAATTTAATATATGCCTAATTTTATATTTTAAATTTTAAATTTTAAATTTTAACATTTAAAATTTAAAATTTAAAATTTAAATTTTAGATTTTAGATTTTAGATAAATAACCAATATATATATATATAACACAAAAAATAACCAATATAAAATTTTATAAATAAATTATTTTAAATTCTAAAATAAAATACATATAGAGGCACGAAGTGCCTCGACCCCGCTAGTAATCAAATAAATTTATTCAAAAAATTTTAAAACTATATTACAGTTATTTTTTATTTATTACTTGAAAATTGGATTTCTTTTTAGTTTTTTTACAAAATATATTATTAAAAATTCTACAATAAATTATTAAATTTTGTCATTTTTTTAATCTAAATTATGTTTACTCATTTAAACAAATTAAAATTAAACTTAAAAATAATAAATTAAATATTTTCTCAATTTTAATCATTTTTTACCAGGAAATTATGTTAATAATTTCTATAATAAATAAATAAATCAATATATATACATAACACAAAAAAACAACCAATTTAAAATTTTATAAATAAATTATTTTAAATTCTAGAATAAAATATATATAGAGACACGAAGTGCCTCGACTCCACTAGTAAATATAATTTAAATACCTTGATAAGGTAAAAAGCTGGTTACATTGTCATCAGGGGTGGAACTACATGTAGCTGAGCTGGGGTTGGGGAAGCCTCTCGGCCCCTCTGACTTTTTTTTTCTTCTTCTTTAATTTGTAAATCAGTGACCATGGGTGGGGAGAGGGGGCCCTCTGATTTTTTCTTTAATTTGTAAATCAGTAAATAATTTAAATAAATAAGAAATGGGAAGTAAAATTGTCAAAGCTCATTATTGGAAAATTTTAATATAGTAACAGAGTTTTAATATTTAATTAACTTTACAATTTTTTAAATTAGCGATTATGGGCTTGATTTTCTTCGCCTTTGGATGAGGTTTGGAAAGTGTTAAATATAAAATGTTAATAGTTGTTGCAAAGTGTTAAATGTAAAATGCAAAGAATTTTTGCATGTAATTATCCATTTATAATTGTTGTAAGTATTAAACCTTGAATGTAGTATTTATGTTATTTGTATACATCCTATTAAATAATTTAATAGTTCTAATAACCTGATTAGTTGAATTCGTAGTATTAAAACTTGAATGTAATATTTATATTATTTTGTAATTTTTACTAATTCAATAACTATATATATATATATATATATATATATATATATATATATATATATATATATATATATATATATATATATGAGAGGTTATAATTATACTGGTGTAACTTTTACTAAATATTACACTGTTCAATAACTTTATATTAATTGTGAATTTTGTAAATCCAACTGTTAAATTGAAAGTTCAATCACTTTATACGTGTATATCAAATTTTGTTAAAATTGAACAACAACTTGAAGGTAATCAAAATGTTCATATTTTAGTATATTTTGAAATGAATATATTATGTTAATTTTGTTTTATAAAAATGAAGTATCAAATCATCTTGAATTAATATTGTAACACCCAGTTTTTTTTTTTTTATATTATTGATGGCATTTTCGTAATTATGGATGGCATTTTCATAATTTTAACAAAGTTATAAGGGTATTTCTGGGTGTCGGAACGGACCGTTCCAAATGCGAAACGGGCCGTTCAAAAAGAAAGAATGTGCTGCTTTTCAAAGACCCAGAACGGGCCTGGAACGGGCCATTCTGGTTTGGAGAACGGGCCGTTCTAGAAGCAGAACGGGCCGTTCTGCTGAGATTGAGAACGGGCCGTTCTGGTTTCAGAACGGGCCGTTCTGGTTTCAGAACGAGCCGTTTTGGTTTCAGAACGGGCCGTTCTGGTTTCAGAACGGGCCGTTCTGGTTTCAGAACGGGCCGTTCTGCTTTTTGGGAACGGGCCGTTCCGATTTTGGAATGGGCCGTTCCAGTTGAAAAATTTGCCCACGTTTGAAGGATCTGGAACGGGCCGTTCCGAAACCAGTACAGGCCGTTCTGGTTGCGCCAGGTTGCCTATAAATAGGGGCCAGGGGTGAAAAATTTTATATTCAGTAAGAAGTGAAAATTTTAGAGAGAGAAAGAGAGAGAGAGAGAGAGAGAGAGAGAGAAAGAAAGAAAGAAAGAGAGAAAGAAAGAAAGAGAGGGAAAGAAAAAGGGAATCCAGAAGAGGAGGCTCTGCTCAAGTTTCAACTCCGCTTATCCAGGTAAGGGGGGGGAGTGAGAACCTCGCTCAGGGGTGTGGGGATAATTGTTGGATAGTTGTTTGTCGGATTGGCCCCCAATCCCTTGCCATTGTTCTATTTGATTTTCTATTTACTCTACTTTGTTGAAGGTGCCGTTGTTCTGTTTGATCTACTTTGTTCTTTATTGAAGGTGCCGTTGTTCTGTCTAATTTTCTATTTATTCTACTTTGTTCTTTGTTGAAAGTAATAAATGAATATGACATTAATGTTAATAATAAATGAGTTTTAATATGACCAAGAATGCTCTCTAGATCTCTGTGAATTCCTGTGCGATCCTTATGAAGAGTATTGATGACATGACCTTGTGAAATATGGACAAAAGGACATGAGACCTAAGAATGAACTATTGAGACAAGCTATGACTATGAGAACATGAAAAATGATGACATGAAGTACTAAATGAAATAAGTTAAATGTTGAGTCAATGAAATAATGACTGTATGACATGCATCATATGCATATATTATTCCAGGTGTGCCGCTGAGGCCGCATACCAGCGATATAACTTGCTAACAAGGTGTACCTTAGAGTCACCGACATTTGATGCTAATAAGGTGTACCTTAGAGTCACCGACAATTGATGCTAATAAGGTGTACCTTAGAGTAACCGATAATTGATGCTAATAAGGTGTACCTTAGGGTCACCGACAGTTGATGCTAATAAGGTGTACCTTAGGGTCACCGACAGTTGATGCTAACAAGGTGTACCTTAGGGTCACCAACAGTTGTAACTAGGTGTGCCTTAGGATCACCAGTGATGATATGTGAAACTTCCTTATGGCGCCACATGCATGTATTTATAAGTCAAGTTCATGACATCATTGCTTGATAAATGAATATATATGTGATATTGATGATGTATGTGTATTGTTTATAAGTGACTTATATTTGTTGTGTGTGTGTGTGGGTGCTATCTAGTCTTTATTTCTGCACTTGAAACTGAGTGAGATGTTTCTCACTCCCTTGTTGTTTTTGTATATGTTTAAATTATGTTGCAGGCGATCATCATCACGAGGATGTTGGTGATGAGGCTTAAGGCTTCAGTTGGGCATGCTCTGATAGGATGTGACATCGGGGCTTAGCTAGCTTAAGTTAATCTGTTATTATTTTAAAAGCCTTACTTTTCTCTTCTTTTGTAATTTTGAACGCTCTTGAGAAAAGACCAAAATGTACATCTTTGACATTGTATTTTTATTACATGACTTGAAATGTATAAATTAATTCCTAACTAGAAGGCATTGTCACTTTTGCTGGAATTAATCTATATTTTCTTTGATTTCTTGAATTTTGATACTTACATGATGACTTCCTATGTTTTGATGAGTTATGAATGTGAATCTTCTACCTTTTGAGACAATTGTTTTATCTATGAAAGATTTTATTCACTCAAAAAGAAAAAAAAATTGTTTATAATTACTGTGTATTTATGTTAGGGTAGAGGGTGTCACAAATATAAAATTTTGTATATATAATCTAAGAGATATAAAATTTTAATCTAACGGTTAAATTTACAAAATTCACAATGAAGTTTCTTACTCTGAATTGCATTATCCACTCGTTGTTCATAGCTAACAATGTTGTTCCACGATGGTGGCACATCCCTCTCCGGTTTCATAGTCTGAATTGCATTATCCACTCGTTGTCTGTAGCTAACAATGTTGTCCCAGAATTGTGGCGCATTCCTCGACGGTTTCATAGTCTGAATCAAATGATTCACTTGTTGTTCGTAGTTAATGTTATCCCAGGATTGTGACGCATACCTTTGCGGTTTCATAGTGTGAATCAAATGATTCACTTGCTGTTCGTAGCTAACGATGTTGTCCCAGGATTGTGGCCCATTTCTATGCGGTTTCATAGTCTGAATCAAATGATTCACTTGTCCTTCATAACTAGAGATGTTGGA
Source organism: Cajanus cajan (assembly GCF_000230855.2). Classification (NCBI taxonomy): domain Eukaryota; kingdom Viridiplantae; phylum Streptophyta; class Magnoliopsida; order Fabales; family Fabaceae; genus Cajanus; species Cajanus cajan. The sequence goes on along the minus strand of NC_138519.1, from coordinate 27,480,036 downwards.
GTTCTGAAGAGGACTAGGATTCGTGGACCTTTGCCGTGATGGGTAATCGTTATCCTCTGTTTCCAAAAAGTCACAGTGATCGCAAAAATGGGATAACATCGTGTTTTGAGGTGTTTGATTGATGGGAAGTGTGGAAGAATATATGTACAAGATTTTGATGATAGCAAAGCAATTGTAAAAAATAAAAGGTCAAGATTAAGAAGGAGCAAAATTTTAAGTAATATCTAGAAGTTAACGACTAACAGAAAGTTTGGCCTTTCATCTTCCTTCAATTTCACTTACGGATGACTTCACGTTCACGTAAAGAGGCTAAGAACTTGCCCATTTTTATAGAGATAATCCTCTCTTATCTTTTGTCTGATTTGAAAGAAAAAGGAAGGATATATACCAAGAAAAAAAAATGGCACAGGAGTTAGCATAAATTAAAGGTGACGAAGTGGAAGACAGAATATTTAGTAAGAATATAAAAGATATGAATAAAGGAAAGGAATATAAAAGATAACGCAAAGAAATATTTTTTTCCGTAGCAAATATTACAATACGAAAACAATATTCTTTATATATATATATATATATATATATATATATATATATATATAAAGTAGTGTAGGTCGTCAATCTACTTTCTTGCTTAAATTGTCATATTAAAAAACAAAATTACATCTAGACAGATTTTTTAGGAACCAAAAGGTTTAGTAAATATCAGTTTTTGTTAGAAACTATCATGCAGTACGACACTAAATATTAATTTTCCTACAATAATAACTTTGAATGCCTATTCACTCCCTTACCTCAATTACTATATATTCACTATTTGAATGTCTATTATCATATATCCCTCTAATTGATCATATAAAAAAAAATATCATATTCTGACCCAATAATGTTTTATTGTTTTTGGTTAATTTTAATATGTAAGATACAATTGGATACTCTTTTCATATTTTCTATTCCATAAACTTTCATCTCATAACCTCCCACTCTCAATTTTCCTTTGACTCTCATAATTTTTTCTATATTTAATAAAGTTACATCTCATAGCCTCCTACCCATTTCCCATCTCACAATGTTCCATGTTAATATTTTTAATATCATTTGCATATGAAATAATGGTATGGATATGATCACGAAGAAGAACATCAAATGTTAAAAGATGAAGAATCAAACATTCTAATGTGAATATGTTTCATAATATATGTAAGTTTTGTATTGTCTTTCTCCATTTTATATATAATTATTGCGTATTGATATGTTTCATCTTAAATATGACTTATTCTTTTTTTTTTTTTAGAATAAAATTAAGTTGACTCTATTGTCATTCCAAATATTATCACACTTGAAGATCATTTTGAAAATGATTTGAAGGTATTTGTTATTAATTGTGATTAAGTAGTTTGTATCATCATTCATTCTTTATATATAAATTTATCTAAGGAATTAAATTTGTAAAAAGTAATTCGAAAAAGTTTTATAAGAGAAAAATTTAAAAAACTTAATTCATCCCGTCTTAAGTTATACGAGGCTATTTGACTAACAAAATTTAAACTTAAATTTTCATACATCGATTCTATTTTTTTAATCACTATAGTAATTATAATGGTTTAAAGATAAAGAGTGTGTTTAGCAATGTATTTGAGAAGTTATAAACTCTTTTAACTAAATTAAACACTAACTTGATCAAAATAAATTTGTTTATTTTAATAGTTTATGTGACTTTATTTTAATTTAAGAATTTACAAAAAAATTTCATAAGTTAATTGTAGTATGTAACTAATAACTTATAAGACTTAACTTTTTTATTATTATTTTTTATTTTCATTAACTTACTTCAAATTTATTTACCCTTCTTTTATAAAAAAAAAAAAAAAACTATTCTGCGTATCCTTTCATTCTCTCACACTTTCATAATAAAAGTCATTTTACATTTATGAATTAGTTAATCAAATATTTGATTAAATATTTTTAATTCAATTTACTCTTTTATAAGCTTTTAACTTTTAAATTCCTAACTTATAGTTTATAACCCTTAGCCCATGATAACACACCTGATCCAACCCTAAACCATAAAGCAACAAAAAAATACAACTAGTATAGAAATTAGAAGATAGTTTTTACTAGTGTAAGTTTACAGCTAGTTTTATAAAAAGTACTACTAGTATAGAAATTAACCGGGTAAAGGTAAAGAAAAATGTTAGGGTTTATTGCAATAAAATCAAGCCTTTCATTTCTTTCCATTTCTTGTATGTGTGCAGGTGTGGCTGGAGGACAAAAATCACCTATTTCTGAAACTCTACCTCCATTCCTATTCCTCCAATGAGAATAGCTCCCGTCAATTAAAATTATACGTCAATGTTCACAAAATTCAACATTTTTAACGCAACTTCCATCACCGTGAGTGCATGCTCTCTCCAACGCACATTCTTCAACCCTCAATCGCAGCCTCTCTCTGTGAACGAGATTCTCAATCCAGCACTGCAAGAACTAGATCAAGGTTTTCTCCCTCTCTTTCGTTAATTTCTATTTCATTTTCTTTTTCTAGATCTTTGAATTTCTTCTTTTCCTAATTTGGCCACTTCGCAGTTCAGGAGAAGTCGAAGACCTTAAAGACCCAAAAGCGATCCTAAGTGGTGACATATGAGCAATTATGTAATTAAGGATTGGTATCCAAAAATTAGCTTTTGATCTACCAGATGTTAATGGCGTGAAAAAGATCATGCTAGTCTCATAAGGTCAAACTACTTAGACTGTTCATCTTGGTATAAAAGATCTACATGTAAGTGAATGAGTAGTGATACATTAGTTGAGATGTATATATATGATGTGATGTAATTTAATGTTATTCATATGCTCTGGTGTTTACATGGTTGTATGACATGGTGGTGGTGTAAGTTTGATTTGCTTGAGTTATTTGTCTCTAAAACTTCTTGATATGGTGTTGAGTAATGCAAGATGTAAGCCATGAAGTGCATGTTGGATGGTATACATGTTGGTAGTATGTTTGTATTTCATCTATACTTGTTATATATATGTTGATTCCTTTATATATCTAACTTACTCTTTCATGTTTTCCTAGTGAATGAATTGTGATCATGTTTTTCATGAGAGCACGATATAGGGTTAGCTGGAGGTAGGATGTAACGTTGTGAGGTCATGTTGATGGTTGGTTTTGGAGTGGTTTTTGTATGGTTACTCTGATGCAACCATTTATATAAGGGTTACTTGATCGATAACCACTACAAAAAAAAATACTCATTATCGACGAACTTTTTCTCACAAATAAATATCTGTCTGAAAAATGACATTACCGACGGATTTTTTGAATGATATGTGTCTTCTGAAACATAAACGATTCTGATGGATATTGTCCATGAATTTTTTCCATCTGAAATTTCAGATGGATGTTATTCACAAATTTTTTTCATGGGAAAATTATGATATTTCAGACAGATATTTCTCATCACAGATTATCTATCTAAAACGTTGTTCGTAGAAAATGCAAAAAAGTTCGTCGGTAACTTTAAAAAATTTAATGATAAAATATTAACAAATTAAATTCTTAAATACTTAACTAATTTTCTCATACTAATTAATTTACCATACCAACTATTATATATATAAAATTTATAATTAAATGATAGTATAAATTAATAATTTACTATTAATATATTTTAATATTATATAGTTAATTTTATTTAAATTGAGAAATATATAATTAGTGAAATGATAATGATGCATGATGGTCTAAAATTAAAAGATAATTTCTTAACATTTATAATAATTTTACCAATTTTGAACTATATTATTTTTAATAAAACAAGATTGTTATGTAATACAATTTTAAAATGATTTTTTTTAAAAATATTATCAACAATACCCATGGAACTACTAACGTTATTACCAACGGATGTATCAGTGGGTAATTATTTTTTATTAATAATTTGTTTTAAAAGTAATAAAATTAATTCATAAGTAATTATGATAAATAAAAATTAAATTAGATAATTACTCACGGATGTATCCGTGGGTAATTACCGACGAATAAATCCGTGGGTAATTATTTTTTATTAATAATTTATGTTAAAAATAATAAAATTAATTTATAAGTAATTATGATAAATAAAAATTAAATTAGATAATTATTACACACAGATAATATCCGTGGGTAATTACCCATGAATTTATCAGTGGATAATTACCGACGGATAAATCCATGGGTAATTATATTTTATTAATAATTTATGTTAAAATTAATAAAATTAATTTATAAGTAATTATGATAAATAAAAATTAAATTAGATAATTATCCACGGAATTACTGATGGATGTATCCGTGGGTAATTATTATTTATTAATAATTTATGATAAAAATAATAAAATTAATTTATGAGTAATAATGATAAATAAAAACTAAATTAGATAACAAAATTAAAAAATATATAAAATTCTTCTAGTTAAAGAAAAGTCTCTAAAAACTTTGTGGTACAAGAAAGACATTTGTGCTTTTCATATAGAAGTTAATTATTATTTGATTAATTACTAATTTTCATTTAATATATGTTTATACAAATTTTAAATATGATTTATTGATTTAACTATAATATTTATTTTTATATATAATTTATTATAAATTTTAATTATATATAATAAAAATGTAACTTATGAAATGCACAAACTAAAATATTAATAGTTAAATAGATGACTTAAAGGAGTTAATTTGTACTATTTATACCAATTAGATGCATCTACTCTTTGGTAGCTTATTCCTTAAGAACTTCACAGTTAAGCATGCTTGACATGGAGTAATTTAAGGATAGGTGACCTTTTGGGAACTTTTGTAGAAAAATGCGCAAGTGACGACAAGGCACGCTAAAAAGTCTTCTGTTGGTTTGTGGGGTCAATCTTTGATCCTAAAAGCGGACAAATATCTCTAAAAGGGTTACTCATAGAGGGTTCTGATTGGTGAAGAGCTCTAATCAACGAGGAGTTGTGTGAAGGGTTGTGGAGTGGAACTAGTGAAAGGTCAAATATGAGGGATGTTACACTAAAAATATTATCAACAATACCCACAGATAAAATTCATGGGTAAAATCCATGGGTAATTCCGTCAGAAAATTACCCAGGAATTATAATCCGTCGGTAACTGTTTCAGACGAGCAATTTATCGATGGATTATTGTCCGTCTGTAATCCGTCATAAATGAAATGTTACCCACAGATTTTTTGGATTACTCACGAATTTTGGTTGTCTGTAATTTTAAAATTTCTTGTAGAGATCCAACATCATATCCATTCAATTCGCAATTCATAACATACGAAACATAAAGGTCATAGATTCAATTTCATGATTTCACGTATTTTCTACAACCAACCAGTTAATATAATATTCCAATTGGTCAAAACACTTCAAATATTATCCAAAACATGAATTCATCATCAATTTTACATATAATGCCTCAAAATTCATCCAAAGATCATATCCCTAATTTCAATTCATAGGGTTTCTCACAAGAACCCATAAGCACTCTAATTCATATCAAAACTTGTCTATTTTTGAAATAAAATACATATTCACATTCAACAAATATCAAGGAACACAATAGAAAACTCATAAGTCAAAACAGAAAACATTCAAAACTTGTCTATTTCTCATAGGGTTTCCTGTAGGAATCCATAAAGCAATCTAATCCATATAAAACATATCCAAACTCAAAATTAAACATACATTCATTCTCAGTAATCATTAGTGAACACAACAGAAAACTCAAAAGCCAAAATAGAAAATATAAGAAATTTGCTTGTTTCTCATAGGGTTTTCGGTAGGAACTCATAGAGCACTCTATCCATATCAAAACATATCCAAACTTAAAATTAAACATACATTCATGTTCAGTAATAATCAAAGAACACAAAAAAAAACTCAGAAGCTAAAATAGAAAACATTCAAAATTTGTTTGTTTCTCATAGGGTTTCCCGTAGGAATCCATAGAGCTCTCTAATCCATATCAAAAATGATCTATTATTGAAATTGAACACATATTCACACTTAGAATATATTATACAAGGAATGCAACAGAATAGTCAAAATGCAAAATAGAAAACATTGATAAAGTATATTGTTTCCATATGCTTACATCAGGTAAAGGATCGAGGGTCAAGCTGACTACCTAACATATATTCCCACACCTCCAAGTTAGGTCTCTCACTCCCCCTTACCTTGATGAGTAGAAGACAAAGCGCATACGGTTCTCCAGTGACCTCCTCCTCATACTTCTCTTAAGTCTTCAGAGCACACACTTAGAAAAGAAGGAGAAAGTGAAAAGTATGAAAATAACACTTGATAACCTCCTTTCTTAAAAATAATAAAAATAAATAATAATAATAATAATAATATTTAGCAAAAGACCACTACATCCCTCCTTCCCTTCTCATAAAATAATTAAAATAATTAAACATATTTCCTCCTTTTAAAAAATAACATAAATATAATTCTTGATAAAAACATATTTTCATAAAAATAGTCTTATAGAAAATAATTAAAATATTAATTAAAAATCATGTTTTATATTAAAATAAACCTCATATAATTAATTAAATAATATCAAAACTCTAAAATAATTATATTAAATATCAAAATAATTTCAAAAATATTATTTACATAAAGTATGAAAAATTGGGATGTTACAGGTTCATTGATCGAATCAGAAAATTGACCGATTTACTTATGTTTAAAGCGGGTCAAATGCATAACCAATTCAACTCAAGGTTTGGACTGACTGGACCACCGGTTCCCAGTTCAACCGGCCGATCCAATCCGATTTTTAAAACATTACTTTAAAGACCCTGCATCACAATAAGGGTTAACCGAACAAATTATAAGGCACCATCACCCGAAGCACATTAATCATATCAACTTGTCTCTACATCATGTTACCTCTAGGCATCCATTTTTTTTTATTTAATCAAACCAACATAAAAATGACACTAGTGTAAAAATGTGACTTATATACTTTATTTTTTTATACTTTATTTTTGGATTTGCACTCTTGAAATATTTGTTGGGCTTTGCACTCCTTTTTTTATATAGAGAATACGTTCAAATTGTGTAAGTCTATCATGTCTCACTTAACCAAGTAGAGAGGGGTCAAATTGGGGTAGAGAGAGTTACTCAATTTGAGAGAAAACACCAACAAAAAGAAAAGAGAAAAGAGAAAGTTACAGGTTACATATCCACTAAACAACATTTGTTGAATTGCAATTGAAAATTCGTTCACCATTGAATCAGACTAATTTTTGGACAGTGTAGATTCATATGATGTGATGTTTAACATTCAATAGTTGGATCGTCAAAAAGAAGTCTAGAGTGAGAGAAAAATGTTTCGTAGTAACAACTCTTTAAAACTTTTCATCTTCTTATTTCTCAATTATAAGTAACGGGTGCTCAATTTTGCTTTGATTGACTGTAAGCATTGTCTAGTGTGTTCTTTGGGGACTCTATCCTATTTCGAGTATATACCCTTTGTTGATTATAGTGAAGTTTTTATTTAATTTGGACGACTCGTGGTTTTTACCTTTACATTGAGGAATTTTTCACGTTAAAAATATTTGTGTCTCTTGTACATTTGATTATCTATTTTTGTTTTATTTTGTTGATGCTCCTCATAGATTCTTGTAAGTAAGACAATTTAATTTCTGCTACGTTATTGTTCTTTTTAAAGTTATTGTTATTGTGTTGAACTTTCCCCATCAATATTTTCATTTTTGCATTTGCATACACTTCTCTCACTATTGTTGTTATGATTTCAACATTTACAATACTTTACTGCAACTCCCCCTCCTTAGCGAGTCTAATGTTGATAATGTTCTATTGTTGCACAACCTCATCTTGCCATTGTTTTAAGTTTGTAAATCTTCGCGACTTTTCATACAAAACAACTCAATAACTAATTTAAAAGTGACTCCAAAGACTTAGATCCTCTTGAAGTTCCTTCATTTAAGGGTTTTGATTGGAGTAGTGATAGAATGTGATAACAATGTAACAATGGAGGAGGAAGACTTTGAAACCAGTGATGACACATAGAACAAAACAACATTGTAGTTGTTAAGGTTGAGATTATGAAATAACAATGTTTTGCCGAAACGATCAATTGAAATGCTATAAAAAAATGAGCAACTTTTCACATCAATTATAATTGTTGCATGTGAAAATTATTTTCATTTTACATCAATGAGATTAACATCAATCCTAAACTTATATAAAATATCTATTTTAACCAATATTAAATATCTCTCATGCACCAGTACTTGAAACCACTCTAACGTGGTATTCTACAACTAAGATTGATAACACTAGTACAAAATATGGAATTTACGTCACTATATTCTTGTCGGACAAAAAAAAATCCAACGTAAATAAAAGCGGTGGCATTTTTGAAATTATAATCAAGTTTTTTACGTTGGACACCACGAGGTCCGACGTAAAATTTGAAATTTACATTGAATTTTAGCGAGACCTGATGTTGATTTCAAATTTTATGTCGGACCTCGTGGTGTCTGACGTAAAAAACTTATATGTCTAGGTATATGTTATCACTTTGGTGCCTATTTTGACTCCGTCCCCGATTCCCTCATCCAAAAAACCCTAACCTCACTCCCTCTCTCTAGTGCCGATCTCTACCTCAAGCACACCCTCCTCCTCCACGCCTCCCTCCCAGACACCGCCCTCCACATCCTCGAACTCCTCGAGCCCCTCTCCAACGACGCCTCCACCGCTTCCCTCTCCCACGCCTATCGCGTCATCGTCGAGGGCACCGTCAAGTACCTCGTTGTCGTCCTCGACGCCTCCTCTATTGAGTACTATGCCGCCATCGATTGCATCTGGCGCGGCCGCTTGGCGGCATTGGAGGCATGCCGCAACGTGATCACCTCCTCCGGCGAGTTGGCGTGGTGGCGCAACGACGTGGAGGTCACAGTTTGGGACCATAGGGTTCGCAAGAGGCTCGTAGGGCTGAATAGTCAGAAGGAAGCATTTCATGAGGTAGGGGCATATTTGAAGGAAGCATGGGAAGCGTTGGGTCCTTCGTTTCTGGAATCGATGTCGAGTGTCAAGGGTCAAGAAGGGTTGGAGAATTCGGCGAAGGAGAAAGAGCGTTCTAATTATGATGATGATGATGGTGATGCATGCATGGATGATTTGGCAATGTATGATGGAAACCATTTTACGTCGGACATGGTGATGCCCGACGTAAATTTACGTCTCCCACATTAACGTCGAACTTATTTACAACATAAAAATCCCAAAATAACAGACATAAAATACTTATTTTTACACTAGTGTAATCATCACCATTTCATCTAAATCTTTCTTTCAGTCTTACGCGAATACTAAAAAATCATATCATATAGGGCAATGCATTTGCTAAGCGTTTCACTGAGGATTAAAAACAAATATATTTTATTTTCTCTTTACATGCCAAGTCTTTCTTCTTTTTGGGTAGAGAGTTATCCCATTTCGAGTATATTTGTGTTTGCTTTCTTTCAGATTCATCCTTCAGCCTCTCGTCCTTAATTAATTAATCCTTGTTAATAGAGAACGGGCAAAAGATTGATCAAAGCATCTCAAATCATCAAATCCTTGAGCTGTTTTCTCATAGAATAATTGATGGGACCAATGCACAAATGGATTTTTATTAATAAAACCCAAATGGATCTCATTAATCTGAAATTTGGATTTTTATTTTGATTTTTCTACTATTTTTTAATTTTCATTTTTAAAAAGAAAAACAAATATTAGAAAGCCAAAAATAAAATAAAATTAGTGTTCAGATAGAGGAGATAATGATGCAACAAAATTCATATATTAACAAGAATTAATCATTCATATACTGTCAATGTAAAGTCTTTTACACTGGTAACCAATCATATCTTTTAAATTATTTTATGTTATTTTTATTTTATTAAATAAACAACTGATATGATACTATTAAAAAATATGATTGGTTTTTTACACTAACAGTATATAAATAATTAACTCTATTAACAAAGCATGACACAGATTTTAAAGTCATTCACTATAATGGTCCCTGCCTCTAAAATAAAAGATTAATTAGTGTCGTGAATATTAAAATATTTGATCTCCCACCATAAGTTGACTATCACACAATGATTAGATTCTGAATTAAACCATTTAAAGTAGTGAGCATTATTCTATTTTAATATTAATTTCAATCAAAATTATAAATTATTAACAAGAGTAAATTAAGGGGGGTGTATTGGTTTAGGATTTCGTAGGATTTTAAAAGACTTTTTTTGAGTAAAAAAGTCCATTGGTATTCAATTTTTATGTCACTTAAAAACAATCCAGTGGTATTCAATATGGATTTTTATGATTTTTTAAAGAGTCCATTAAAATCCACTGGTATTCATTTGAGATTTTTTACAACTTAAAAACAATCCATTGGTATTCAAAAATTTAAGGATTTTAAAGGATTGTTGTGTGAGACGGATTTTGAAAGACTTTCTAGTGTTATTTATAAATACCAGATTCATAAAACAATCCCATCCAAACCCATCGGATTTTGAAGGATTGTTTGAAATGATTTTTCAAGTGTTTTAAGAATTTTCAAGTGAGTTTTTCATCTTTTTTTTTCTATGCTCCTGTCTTCTCCATTTTTTCTCTACTAATAATACTACACTATTGTTCATTGCTCATATATAATACTATTCTCATACCATTCTCCTATTTTGTGAAACTCTAATATGTAAATGATAGTGTCATTGACTTGTTTTATTTTTCTGTTCGTTCTCTTTAATTGACTTACTTTATTTTATTCTATGTAGTTGAATTTGTTCCTTTATATAACACAAAAAAATATTTGAAATTTTAACTTTTAAGTGGTAATTTTTTTTATGACACACGTTAAGAAAAGAAAAAGGTGAAAGATGAAATTGATATCATAATCTCAACAATATATATATATATATATATATATATATATATATATATATATATAAGATGAATTTGTTAGGGTTTTTGTGAGTAGAATGAGATAAAAATGGATCTTAGTAGGGGGAAGAACCCTCTTAGCATAAAAATTGCGAATTCTCTCTTTCCCTTGAATTTGTTACTCTTATCCCTCCTCCTTTTATGACTCAACAATTATTTTATTTTTTTTACTATGAATTTTTCTTTTTTATTTTTATATTATGAAATTAAGATTTTTTATATTTTAAAAAAAGAAAATTAACATAAGACATTGCAATATCTAATTTTTTAGGGTTTGGGATTTATGCCTTCATTAACTTATTTTTTAAAAAAGAAAATATTGTTAAAATATTTGTTAGAATAATTTATATTTATAAATATCGTTAAAAATTATCATATATATATATATATATATATATATATATATATATATATATATTCTCTATATCTAAATACTTCTGTTTATATAAAAAAAATTATATATCTAAATATTTTTTCAGTATCGAATATACTAATTTTTTTATATAAAAAATTATCTTATGTTTCTATATTTTCGTTTTTACATTTTTTTTATAATAACTGAGGTATTTGATCCATTTGGATAGCAAAAATATATTCGATCTTGTATGATGGTGTGCTTCTAAAAATAATAATATAATTTTATTGATTTTGTCTATTATCCGTAATTATTTATATAACTATTTTTTAACATATATTGTTTTAGTAATTCAAATGGGAGATTCACAAGGAAATATTAAAGAAAAATGAAAAGAGAAAGAAAACTATGAAGCTTGGATTAAGGATGATTCCGATGAATTGTTACAATTGATAGTGGATGCTATAAAAAGAGGATAGAATATTATAGAGAATTATTATTATTATTTATCTAGACATTATTTTTTTTATTTATTATTTTTATCTTTGGCTCTTTTTAAATTTGAATGTATAATTTTTTTTAAATCTTATCAAATATCAAAACTCCACAAAATCCCACAGAATCCATTAAAATCCTAATTTAAAAGTCTTGCAAAATCCATTAAAATCCTGATTTTAAGTCTTGTAGAATCTTGCAAAATCTTAAAAGTCATGAAAATCCTGCAAAGTCTTTTAAAATCCGCAGGATTTTTTTTAACTAAAAAAGTCCTTTAAAATCCTAATCCAATACACCCCCCAAGTTTACCATTCTTACGTACGCCCTTGACATTTAATCAAACTGAATTTTATTCACTATAAGTATATTAAATACATCACAACTCTTCGATCCACACAAATAAACTATCATACGAATGCATTACCAAATAATCCAAACGGACCATGAACAAAAGCAAAAAGTAAATTTTGAAACGAGGCAACATTAAACAACAAAAAAGAACACAAATAAGCAGAAGCATTGCACGAGAATTTAGAACAAACGGAGATTTACGATGATGAATGAAAAAAGTTGGGACACAAGAGTCCACATGCTTCTGAATGCGTCCACAGGATTAATTACCATGTGGCTCTCTTCGCCCAATAACCCAGTGGCCATTCATAACTAGGATCGTGTACATGTGCTTCTTCTTTCACCTTATTAGTAATTGTTATCGTATTGAAGTTACTGTTACTCCAATTATTATCTTGCATCATGCTAGCCCTAGAAGCTTCTTCTCTACTTCTCGGCCTTCTAATATTCCCTCGTCTTAGAGAATTAGAGATGCCGTTGGAATTTGAACTTTTTGATTGTCACCGTATGATCCACTTGGTGTCGGTTAGAGTATGGTGGTGTACCCGCATTTTGACTCCGAATTGCATGACTCACTTGGCGTCCAAAACTAGGTGGTGGTGAAGTGTTGTTGGCGTTTTCAGATTCTATTTCACTCCGAATTGCATCACTCACTTGCCGTCGATAACTAGGTCTTCTGTTGGAGTATTGGGATGCTATTTCACTTCGAATTGCATCACTCACTTGCCCGTAACTATTGTTGGAACAGGTAAAGTTGTTATTAGAGGTGACAAAAAATTAACGTGGTAAAATAAATGTGAAAAGATCCAAGAAAAGTTTAGATGTAAACTTAAAAAGTTCTTCTATTAAAATAAATGTTTTTTATAGAAAAAATTTTCATGCTTCTATATAAACTTGCAAATATAAAATTTGATAATGTGAATTATCAGATAATAATATGACATAATTGATATGTCAAAAGTCGATATTAATAGTTACATTAGTAACCAAACATATTATATGGTTAATGACATCAAAAGTCGATCGATTAAAAAGGATGACTAAATGTGTGAAATGAGGTATTTAATTATCTATTTCAAAGTATTAAAATATATGTTTTCCCTTCTCAATGTGTGAAATCCAAAAACAACAAGACTATATTGTTTTGAAGTAAAACTGAGTCGATTTGAACACAACTTCTACCAAAAACACATTTACAAGTTAAGTGACATAATATATAATTTTGAAAATTTGAAAGTTTGATAATAAAATTTGTAAAATTATTGAAGATGGAAGAGAATTAAGCCTTTTATTTTTAGGGGGTGTGGGACTAGGGGTGGACAAAAAAAACTGAACTGAACTTGACTATAAAAAATTGAACTGTTTGTAAAAAAAATTGAACTGAACTGAACTGTTAGAAAGTTAACTGTACTGAACTATAAAACTGAACTGAATTATAAAAATTGAACTATTTTTATAAAAGGATAAAAATTAAATGTGTCTAACATGTTATGTCTTAATGGATTAACTCGATAGTTTAATAACCAAAACTTTAGAAAAAAAAAGTGATAAAAAAAATTGTATTAATTTTATCGAACCTAACAGAAATTGAGCTATGTTGGACTACTTATTTTTAGGCTTAAAATTCACTGAGTTTGTTTGACTTAATTTTATATTTTTTTCTTTGAAAAATTTAAATAAAATGGAAAATAAAGTAAAGTTGGCAAATGTGTCCTATTTTGATAGATCAATGAGTCAAAATTGTTCAATTCAAAATATCATAACAATTCAGTGCAGTTTAAATTGCAGTATAGTTAAGTTTAGAATGACACAAAAAATAGTTCAATTTAGTTCGTCTGAACTAATATTTAGTTTAGTTCAGTTCATTTTGTCCACCCCTATGTGAGACTATCCCACCATCCCTGTATGACATTACCTAGATCCGTCCTGGTTGGAGGTTGCTTTGGATGCAAAAGGTGAATAGGCTCTTTTACTCTCAAGTGCATGAGAGATGTTGAAGCTTTGGTTGGATGCCATGCTAGACGCTTTTTCACTCTGAATCGCATCATGATGGGAGAAACAGACCAATATGCAATAACAACTATGCAAAGAGTAATAATGCAGCGGAAATACAATCTCCCTTACTAGCGAGAATCTGTGAGGAGCAACAACTACAATAAATGGCAACAGTAACAACAATAATCACAAGCAAACAACACCACAGATTTTAACGTGGAAAAACCCTCTCAATGTGAGAAGTAAAAACCCACGGGCACAAGCCAGTAAACAAGCTCCACTATGATCAAATAAGGATATAAGAGAGTCACAAAATACTACACAAACAAGTGCCTACAGCCAGCAAACACAACAAAGCAACAAGGCTTTTAATTAGAGAACAAGAAGCTGAAAAGAACTTGCAAACACGAGTTACTGTTCTCACACGATTTCTCCACCTACAGATGTCGGATTGAAAAACTGAACGGTGAGAATGACGATCCGTATGTCATAAATGCTACCTCCAAATTTTGTGACGATCCAACGGTCAGATTGACAGCGATCTTGATTTGAAGTTTGCTGATCTGTGTAAGTGCGAACTAGAATTTCACTCTTCTCTCTCCCTTTCTTGGCTGCTGTCTTTCCTCTGTTTCAGACCTCTCTACTTCCTCCAATTGACCCCTACTCCACTTAGGTTTAGTGAGAAAAATGGACTTGTCAAATTTGGGCCTTTGGTCACATAGTTGGGAGCCCAACCCAACATATCTCCCCCCTCACAACTATGTGGAGGTGACCGCCATTCCGGCGATCTCACAACAAACTTCAAACTTTCCTCTTGGCAATGCCTTGGTCATCATATCAGCACCATTATCATCTGTATGAACCTTAGCTAACTCCAACAGCTTAGCATCCAAAACATTACGTATCCAATGATACCTCACATGAATATGTTTGGATTTAGAATGGAAAGTTTGATTCTTACCAAGATGAATAGCACTTTGACTGTCACAATACAATAGGTATTTGTCTTGCACAAAACCAAGCTCTTGCAAGAATTTCTTCACCCATAACAATTCCTTGCACTCTTCAGTAAGTGCAATGAACTCAACTTCAGTAGTGGACAATGCTACACACTTTTGCAATCTTGATTGCCAAGCCACAGCTCCCCCTGCAAACTTAACCAAATAGCCTGAAGTGGACTTTCTAGAATCAATGTCTCCTGCCATATCTGAGTTTGAGTAACCCACCAAAGTAGGTTTATCACCTCCAAAATAAAGCTTCAAACCACTAGTACCACGAAGATACCTCAAAATCCATTTCACAGCATTCCAATGCTCTCTACCTGGATTTGACAGAAATCTACTGACTGTACCAACACATGTGCAATATCAGGTCTTGTACATACCATTGCATACATTAAACTACCCACCATAGATGCATAAGGAACTCTGCTCATATTTATCTTCTCAACTTCATTTGAAAGACATTATTTAACACTCAGTTTAAAATGAGCAGCAAGAGGAGTACTTACAGCTTTAACATTTTCCATATGGAATCTCTGCAACACGTTCTGAATATAGTGCTCCTATGATAACCAAAGCTTCTTATCTTTTCTATCACGAATGATGCTTATACCAAGAATCTTCTTAGCAGCTCCCATGTCTTTCATGGCAAATGACTCGCCCAATTGCTTTTTCAACCTGTCAATTTTGGAAACATCTTTCCCAACAATAAGCATGTCATCAACATACAACAACAGGATAATGAAGTCATCATCAGAAAATTTTCTAACAAAAACACAATGGTCAGAAGTAGTCTTCTTGTAGCCTTGCTCACACATAACAGACTCAAACTTTTTGTACCACTACCTTGGAGCCTGCTTCAAACCATATAGGCTCTTTCGCAACCTACACACATAGTCTTCGTTTCCTTCAATAAGGAAACCATCAGGTTGCTTCATGTAAATCTCTTCCTCCAAATCACCATGAAGGAAAGTTGTCTTCACATCCATCTGTTCAACCTCTAGATCAAGAGTAGCAGCTAAACTTAGCACAGTTCTGATGGACGTCATTCTTACCACAGGTGAGAAAATCTCATTGAAGTCAACACCCTTTCTCTGTCTGAAGCCTTTCACGACTAATCTGGCTTTGTATCTGGGAGATGTAGAATTGCTCTCTTGCTTCACCTTGAAAATCAACCTGTTTTCTAAGGCCCTTTTGCCCTTAGGCAACTTTACCAAGTCATAAGTGTGATTATCATGCAGAGATTTCATCTCATCCTGCATAGCATCCAACCACTTTTGCTTTTCTTCACTCTCAATGGCCTCCTCATAACATTCAGGTTCTCCCTCGTCAGTCAACATCACATACTCATTAGGAGTGTACTTCTTAGAAGGTTGTTTTGGCTTGGTAGATCTCCTGGGTTGAACTTGTGGTGGCTCAGGTGCATCATCATGATCATCATCATGTACCATATCATCTTCATGTTGAGCATCACCAATTGGAACCTCTAATCCATCTCTAACCTGCTGATTATCAATATCACCATGTTTCTCATCATTATGAACATTAGTATCCAATTCATTATCTGATAACCGAATTGGATCAACATCAGCCACATTACCATCTTCCTTAGGTGTAGACTTCTCCATCTTGTTAATGTCTTCAATGGTTTGATCTTCCATGAACTGCACATCACGACTTCTAACAAGCTTTTTCTCAACAGGATCATACAACCTGTAGCCAAGTTCATTCTGACCATAACCAATAAAGATGCATTGCCTGGTTTTCGCATCCAACTTGGATCTTTCATCCTTTGGAACATGAACAAATGCCTTACAACCGAAGACATGCAAATGATCATAGCTAACATTCTTGCCAAACCAAATTTTGTTTGGAACCTCAGAATTCAAAGCAAAAGCAGGACTAAGATTGATAACATGTACCGCCATGTACAGTGCCTCACCCCAGAAATGCTTGGACAACTTAGCTTCAGAGAGCATACAC
Source organism: Cajanus cajan (assembly GCF_000230855.2). Classification (NCBI taxonomy): domain Eukaryota; kingdom Viridiplantae; phylum Streptophyta; class Magnoliopsida; order Fabales; family Fabaceae; genus Cajanus; species Cajanus cajan. The sequence goes on along the minus strand of NC_138519.1, from coordinate 27,462,855 downwards.
CTCACTCTCTCAATCAATGTCCTGTTGATCCTCTTCGCTAAACCATTCAGCTGAGGAGTTTTATGAGGAGTCTTCTCATGTGCAATACCATGCTATTTACAGTAGACATCAACGGGTCCACAATACTCACCACCGTTGTCAGTACGAATGCATTTCAGCTTCTTGCCTGATTGTCTCTCAACTAAGGCATGAAACTCCTTAAACTTCTCCAGCACTTGGTCTTTTGTCTTCAAAGCATAGACCCATAGTTTCCTAGAACAATCATCAATAAAGGTAACAAAGTAAAGTGCGCCATTAAAAGACTTTACCTTCAACGGACCACAGACATCAGAATGCACCAATTCAAGCAACTCTGACTTCCTGGAGGGAGGATACTTCTTGAAAGATACTCTGGCTTGTTTACCAGCCATGCAATGAGAACACTTCTCCAACTCTACGTTCTTCAATCCTAGAAGCATATCCTTTTTGGCTAAACAGTTCATCCCCTTTTCACTGATGTGACCAAGTCTTCGGTGCCACAAAGATGACTCCATATACATGGCATTCACACTATCTTTAGCAACCAAAGCTTTTGTCCAGTAAAGCTTAGAGTTTTTCTCCCCTTTGGCTACAATCAAGTTACCTTTGGTGAGCTTCCACTTTCCAGAACCAAAGTGGTTATCATATCCACCATCATCAAGTACTTGCACAGAAATCAAATTGAAGCGAACATCTGGAACATGTTTAACTCCTTTAAGCAACAACTGCATTCCCATGTTGGTTTGCAAGCAAACATCACCAACACCAATCACCTTAGACACCCCATCATTACCCATCTTCAATACTCCAAAATCACCTGAAGTATAAGATGTGAAGAACTCCTTCCTGGATGTAACATGCAGTGTAGCACCACTATCAACTATCCACATGCTCTCATCGGATACAAGATTAACAATATCATAATCACGAAGACAAACAAGGTCACCACATGTAGCAGTAGTAACACGATCACCATCATTATGATCTCTTTCTCTATGCTTACCCTTTTTGTCTTTGCTCTCTTTCTTCCACAGAAAACAATTCTTTTGTATATGCCCTATTTTATGACAATAGTGACACTCCACATTCTTGTACCGGGATATGGACTTGCTCCTGCTTTTATCTCTACCACTCTTCTGTTCTTTCTTCTGACTTCTCCCCATGTTCTCTGTAACAAGCACTTCTGAATAAGATGAAGTACCCCGTGTCTTCCTTCTCATCTCCTCATTAAGTGCACCACTTTTTGCCATTTGCAAAGAAATATCACCATTAGGGGTAGCACTGATCATGGAAACTCGAAATGTCTCCCACGAATCCGGTAGAGAATTTAATAGGAATAGCCCCAATAGATCATCATCAAATTTTATACCCACTCCTGCTAGCTGATCATAGCGTCCTTGAAATTCACTCAAGTGATTTGAAATAGGAGTCCCTTCCTTGTACTTCAACTCCACAAAATTTTTCAGCAGGTACAATTTATTAGTCCCCGACTTGGAAGCATACAAGGACTCAAGCTTATCCCATAGGCTTCTTGCATGTGTCTCATTGGAAATAAAATTGTAATCATTATCATCAACAAACTGCCTGATAAATCCACATACCTGTTGATGTTCAAAATCCCATTCTTCATCCGACTTGGATTCCGGTTTACTGGAAGCAAAAACAGGAAGATGAAAATTTTTCACAAATAGAAAATCCTTCATCTTTCCCTTCCATAGGTGATAATTTGCTCCATTCAAAGATATCATTTTTGTATGTGCCTCCATCATTCACGCAAGCCAAACAATCCCTTAACCAGGAGCTCTGATACCACTCTGATGGGAGAAACAAACCAATATGCAATAACAACTCTGCAAAGAGTAATAACGCAGCGGAAATACAATCTCCCTTACTAGCGAGAATCTGTGAGGAGCAACAACTACAACAAATGGCAACAGTAACAACAATAATCACAAGCAAACAACACCACAGATTTTAACGTGGGAAAACCCTCTCAATGTGAGAAGTAAAAACCCACGGGCACAAGCCAGTAAACAAGCTCCACTATGATCAAATAAGGATACAAGAGAATCACAAAATACTACACAAACAAGTGCCTACAGCCAGCAAATACAGCAAAGCAACAAGGCTTTCAATTAGAGAACAAGAAGCTGAAAAGAACTTGCAAACATGAGTTACTGTTCACACACGATTTCTCCACCTACAGATATCGGATTGAAAAACTGAACGGTGAGAATGAAGATGAGTATGTCATAAATGCTACCTCCAAATTTTGTGACGATCCAACGGTCAGATTGACGGCGATCTTGATTTGAAGTTTGCTGATCTGTATAAGTGCAAACCAGAATTTCACTTTTCTCTCTCCCTTTCTTGGCTGCTGTCTTTCCTCTGTTTCAGACCTCTCTACTTCCTCCAATTGACCCCTACTCCACTTAGGTTTAGTGAGAAAAATGGGCTTGCCAAATTTGGGCCTTTGGTCACATAGTTGGGAGCCCAACCCAACACATCATCCACTTGTTCTTTAAATGTAGGGTTAATGGAGATGGACCTTTGCGACAATACGTCATCATCACTTGGTAATGGGGTCTTTGATTGGTTGGATTTCATGCTCTAGGATAACTTGTTGTTTGGCTTGGAGCATAAATACCAAGTCTTGGGGAGCTCATTTTATAGAGATATCATTAAGAGTTTAAATTTAGAGTGAATCACCTATACACTGCCAGTGTAAAGTTTTTTTACACTGGAAACCAATTAGATCTTTTAATTGTGTCATGTCACTGTTAAAAGTAAATGTGTTTATAATGACATGACACAATTAAAAGATCTAATTGGTTGCCAGTGTAAAAAGACTTTAATTATTACAAAATTTACTATTTTATAATATATAATAATAATGATAATATAAATCGTCTATAGGACAACTAAATGTCGCAACCGAAATCGCGAAGGGACGGCGAAAAATAAATTAAAAAAATGGGAGTCGCCACCAATGTTATTTTTTACGGAAAAAACATTGGAAAAACCATAAATTAGAAAATAGTCTACGAAAACCAGATTTTTGAGTTCAGGAGTCGATTACGTGAGAGGAAGGTATTAGCACCTCACAACGTTTGTCCTAAGACGATTACCTTTAATTAATTAAACAAATTATTTATAATTTATAAAATATTTATCTCACAAAAATGATGAAATATATTTTATTTAACTAATTTAACTAATGCATTAAAAAAAGTTAAAATTATTATTATTGTATAAAAAGGAAAATAATATATTTTTTTATTTTTTTGTCTCGACAAAATTTATTGCTTGCTCCTACGTATCTTCATGTGTAATGAAGGATCAGAGTCACGTAGTTCTTTTGTAGAAAATATTTATGTGTTTGATATTTTTTAATTAATTTTATTTTTGTTAAATATAGGATTCTTGAACTGTCTCAGCTCATTCACCCTAAAAATATAAAATTGACTAAAGTGTACACCAAAGTCGCAACTTGTACTTTAAATTCAAAGGCTAAAAGGATGTCACATCTAATTAACCATTCCTCCAATAAAATTTTTGATATAATAACTTCAAATATTGATATTGAATATTATAATACTATATCTTGATATTTAATCATATTTTGAATTAATTGTTTGTTTTTTTAAATATAAAATAATAATAATAATAAGTTGTCACAACTTACATCCTTAAATTCTAGGATTAAAGGAATGTCACATTCAAATAATCTCTTTTTTATAGATATAATTTATACTAATATTAATAAGAGAATATTACCGTAATTTTATTATTATTGTTATAAATACCTAGCACATTTATAAAAAATAACTTAATCAAATAAAATCAATTAGACTAATTTTGTTAAATCAAGAAATAGGTATCATCATCTAAGATTAAGGGGATACCACATAAAAATAATCTCTTTTTTAGAGAAGATTGATATTATTAATTAAAATAATAAACTATTATTATTATTATTATTATTATTATTATTATTATTATTATTATCTAAACGAATGAAAATATATCAGAGAACCTAATGGACATTTATAAATCATTGACTTAATCTACCACAATTAACTATATTACTTTCTATTGTAAAAAGGAAAATTATCATAAAACATTAATATAATGCATACTTAAAAAAAAAAAAGGGACGTAGAAAGGAAAAAAGATGGGCTAAAAAAGAAAAGAGACGTGACGAGCCCACATACGCGGCCTGATGTGACGTGAGTGAAAGAGTGGAAGGAAGAAAAAACAAAAAGGAAAGAGAATGACATTTAGCCATATGACCATCCCGCAACCAAAGCGCAACGAAGAGCAAAGAGGAGCTCCACTAGGGTTCCGCATGCAGCCTCTCTTTGTGGATATCAACGACGCGGTGGCTCACTGCTACAATGTCGTCGTGCTTAGGGCGATCAACCGTGCAAAAGGGAAGGAGAAGGCTGGCAGTTAGTAATGTCAACGTCACCGAAAATTGCTTCCGATAATGGCACACGACAGTGTTCGTGGTGGCACTTCCGTGTAGTGACTCGTCGTAGTGACGTGCGACCTCGATGCGTGGGGGAGAGATTAAAGGAGAGTAGTCGTCGCCCCGGAAATCGTCTCCGGCGGCGGCGCACGGCGACGCTCACGGGAACCACAATCCAATTGCGTTCCCTGGTATATTTCGCTCACTCTTTTTTATTTTGTTTTCATCTTTTTTATTGTGGCTAGATTTTTTCTTGCTGGGTAGAAAACCCTTGACTTAGTGTTTCAGTTGGTTTAAAGGGGGAAGTGATTGATTCACGATAAGGTCAGATACGTATTATTTTCAATAAAAAAAATGACCCTATACAGAACAAGATTAGAGAGAATATTGATACCCAGATTTGATTGCCCGTTGCTTCTTATAACCCCCTTTACAAATTACATATGCTAATCATAACTAATTATTTATGGTTACTAATATTTATATTATTAGTATAATATGTAGAAAAGATGCTTAAACAAATGAAGACATTTATATTAAAAAGAAATTTATTCAATACAAGTTAATAGATATTACAAACCATTTTATAACTACTTAGTAAAATAAAACCCCCCATCCTATGCTCTGGATTTTTGCATCTGACCTTCTAACTGCACACCTAATTTTTTTGCATTATGAGATCTCCAATATCTGGGTTTAAAAATATTTATGGGGTTAGACATTTAATTTCATCCATTTCGCCTCACACAAGCAAATCATACAAGTGCATAACAAGTTCATACAATTATCAATACACACAACAAATTGACAATATTTTTCATTAATAATAACCCAAATAATGCAATATGCTTATGAGAATGAGATGCGGATTTTGACTGAAAATATACTTTTAAAAATCGTTTTGACTCAATACTCCATGGAGATTTTCCCTTTTGAGTGTTTAGTGAAGCTAGAGCTTAACATCACTTTGTCCAGTGATTCGGTAATGCCCCATTAAACGTGAACAAGTAGACAGTAGTCAGAGCGTCAGTGCACCCGGCAGGCTACCACGACACAAAATCAATAAAGACTGGCCATCTATGGGATTGCCCATGCCCAAACACTCCCTAGACCAAAGGTCTATCCCCAGACCAGAGGTCCCGTCTTACCCATTCTACTCAAACCCCGTTTACTATCTCCTGACATTGGTAGCATAAAACAAATACCTCAGTCATACTTTCACAACTATATCAAGCTCTCTCTCACTTTATCCTTTTCTTTATCCATCTCGTACTGCCAACTGTCCTTGACAGTACCCACTATCAGAATCAATCTCTCGCCACCAATGTCTCAAATAATAAACATAAAGAAAAGAATTCACATAAAAAGTATCATTTCAAAATTACAAAACTCGTTCTTTTTCTATCAAATATCCTTGGTACAAAATTCATTTCCCAATTATTTATTTTTTGAAATTCTTTTCTTTTCCCCCCAAGAATCTTTTGACTCAAAAATGACATTATGCAATATGCAATATGAATCACTATTAATCTATCACTTCAAAAATTATTCTCAATCAAACGCTTCAAATTTAATTTAAACAATTTCAATAGAAACATTCAATCATAAACAATCAACCACTTCAACATTCAACCTTAAAACATCAAATTTATCAAAATGTACAATCAAAAACCATATCAACTAACCTAAGGTTCCATGCATCAAAACTTATAAGTAAAGATCAATACTTATTCTAAAACTATATAGGCATGAATAAAATTAAACATCTAACCCATACCTATTTCTCCAAGCTTGCTAGTTTTTTCCTAATTTCCTTGATTTCTTCTTCTCTTACTTTTTTTTCTTCCTCTTGTCTTCTTCCTTTCTTCCCCTTTCCTTGAAATTTTAGTTGTTTACTCCTTGTTTTACTCCTTGGTTGTGGAAAAGATAGAGTATTTTTGGGTGTTTCTTTGGCATTGGTTTATGTCTAGTTGTTAAGGGTTGTTGGTGAGCTTTTTGGTGTGTGGTTTCTCCTATTTATACTAGTCTCCACCTCTATTCTCCAATCTTCTAGATTTGTAGATATTTCTTGATATTTCCTAAGATATTTTAATAACATAGTGATTAGGTGTCCATTTTGTAGATATTTATAGGGCTTTCTAGAATTTCCTTGAATTATTTAAGTATCTTAATGATTAAGTTTCCAATTTATTTAATAATTTGGTGATGAGATGTCCACTTTCTAGAATTTTGTAGAGTTATTTAGTTATCTTAATGATTAAGTTTTCAATTCATTTTAATCATATGGTGATTATGTGTCCCTTTTTTTGTAGAAATTTGTAGAACATCCTAGAATTTTGTAGAATTATTTAAATATCTTAATGGTTAAGCATCTAATCCATTATAGATTTCTATTATGTAGAATTTTATAAAACTTTCTTGAGTTATTTGAATATCTTAATAGTTAAGCTTCCAACCCATTTAATTATTTGGTAATTAGATATCTACTTTGGAGAGTTCTGTAGAACTTTCTAGAACATTGTAGAATTATTAAAATATCTTACAAATTAATTATAATTTTGAGATACTAATATCATCATTAGAATCTTGACCATTAAAAAATACAAACTTTTGTCTCTTGATCATCTCTTAATTATGTTAATTAATATTAATTAAATAAATTAGGATTTGCTTATGTGTCATAATTTAATTGGTTGAGACTTGTATTTTAATTTCACCTAACTATACATTTTTATTAATAATTCTAAGCATACTATATCGATGATAAAATTATTATATCCTTTTGAACATTTTTCCACAATTTTCTAGCTTAAGATTTTAGCAGAATAATTTTTTCTTGTTAAATCCTTAGAGAATTTATATAAATTTTAATTTAGATATTTTCTCTCTTAACTGTATTTATTCTTAATCTGCACTCAATTAATTATTATTTAAGTTACAAATTACTTAAATTTTCTTAAATTGAGTTTCTCATATTTTACAGTGTGCTCTCAACGCTGTCCGAGAAACAATCAAATTAGATAATAAAATACATGTTATTGAATTTAGAAAATTTGGTTAAATAATGCTACATAAATTTCATTCACAGTAACTTACGTAATATTTAATATATATAATAATTTGCAGAAACTTATAGATAAATAGTTACAAAATTTAGGATGTTACACTTCTATTTCCACTTTCTCGTTCTACCTGCTTCCTTCTTGAGCTCACTTTCCTTTGTTCTCCGTCCTTTGTTCTCCATCTTTTGTTCTCTGTCCCCCCGTTCTCTGTCTTTTGTTCTCTCCTTTATAGAAGAACTGCATACAGGCCGAAGCATGCTGCAAAAAAATGCCAGCTTGCCGAGTTTGAAGTTCCGAGAATTGTTTTACGCATGGCACCAAAACCAGACTTTTACACTAACATGGAAACCTTACAGGATAAGGAAAAAAGTTACACTGGCTACAAAACACATTTGTTGATACAGAGGAAGATTTGGCTTCTCTATTTGTCCTTTTCTGATTTCATTGTTTTTATTTATTATTTATGGTTATTGTGTATTTTTGAGTTTAAATCTAGCTTGCAAATTCTTAATTTGAAATTTTTGAGAAATAAATTAATAGAAAAATTAAAATTAGTGGAATAAAATTAGTGTTTACAGTTTCCCCTCTTTACTTAACTTTTACCAAATGATATGAGTAACACGAGTTTTCATATAATAGTAGTAGAAGATAAGTAAAGACTTAAACTCCAATTTTGTCTAAAACAAAAGTTGCATGTATTAGAGAAAAGATAGTCACGAGATTGTAGCACAAACTAGAGAATATAAGATCTAAAAGCAAATAGTAGACTCATGGTTCCAAACTGTTGAGAGTTAAGAGCACGGGGGCTCGAAACATTAAAAGAGTGAGCGCGGGGGCTCGAGACAATAAAAGACATGAGCTCAGGGGCTCGAAACATTAAAAGAGTGAGCGCGAGGGCTCGAAACATAAAAGAGTGAGCACGGGGGCTCGAAACATTAAAAGAGTGAGCGTGGGGGCTCGAAACATAAAAGAGATGAGCTCGGGGGCTCAAAACATAAAAAGAGTGAGCGCGGGGACTCGAAACATTAAAAGAGTGAGCGTAGGAGCTCGAAACATAAAAGAGTGAGCACGGGGGCTCGAAACATTAAAAGAGTGAGCGTGGGGGCTCGAAACATAAAAGAGATGAGCTCGGGGGCTCAAAACATAAAAGAGTGAGCACGGGGACTCGAAGCATTAAAAGAGTGAGCGCAGGAGCTCGAAACATAAAAGAATGAGCGTGGGGGCTCGAAACATAAAAGAGTGAGCGCAGGGGCTCAAAACATAGAAAAGTGAGTACGGGGGCTCGAAAGATTGATAGAGTGAGCATAGAGGCTTGAAACATTAAAAAAGTGAGCACTGGGGCTCAAAAAATTAAAAGAGTGAGCTTCGGGGCTCGAAATATTAACAAAGTGAGCGCGGGGGCTCGAAACATAAAAGAATGAACATGGGGGCTCGAAAGATTGATAGAGTGAGCATAGAGGCTTGAAACATTAAAAGAGTGAGCATGAGGGCTCAAAAGATTGATAGAGTGGGCATAGAGGCTTGAAACATTAAAAGAGTGAGCACGGAGGCTTGAAACATTAAAAAAGTAAGCGCGGGGGGTTGAAACATAAAATAGTGAGCGCGGGGGCTCGAAACATAAAAGAGTGAGCACGGGGCCTCGAAAGATTGATAGAGTGAGCATAGAGGCTTGAAACATTAAAAGAATGAGCGCGGGGACTCGAAACATTAAAAGAGTGAGCGCGGGGGCTGGAAACATAAAAAAGTGAGCGCGGGGGCTCGAAACATTAAAGAGTGAGCGCGGGGGCTTGAAACATAAAGGAGCGAGAAAACAACCAAGTAAGTATGGGAAAATTCAAATTTAGAAGTTGCAATAACACTCAATCGATTCATGATGTATGCATGACATGCAATGTGAAATGGTCTTAGTGGAAAATAATAATAATAAGATGAGTTTTGGCTTTTCATCTTTTTTTTTTACATCATTTTTTTGACCTTTGACCCCTTACGAGCGTGAGTGCTCAAGCCGACCTCTTGTCAAATTATGGCGTCGCTAGATAAGCTATCTCGTTTTATTAGAATAGTGCAATTCAAAACTTTCAACATCTTTAATCTTCTTCAGTAAAGTTACCTAGGGATCTTTCATTTCTTTGTGACTCTTAGAATCAAACATCGTAATTGAAATACTTTATTTTATTTTTGATTTTATTTGTTTGTTTTCTTGCATCGCATGTTGCACTTTTAGCATATAATAATGAAGTAAACACACAAAAAATGACGAATGTGGGGAATATGGGCTTTTATTACTTCAAGGAAGAAAGTACAAGTATATGAGAGTAGAGATAACCAAAACAAGGGAAGAATAACAAATCATATTTTAGGAAGCAACACTAATTCCCCATGTCAACAACTTTTCAGAACCCTATTAATTGGCCTCTAAGGTATCAAATTCTAGCTAAGCATTTTGAGTATTACCTTGATCTTCCAATTTGCCCCAGCTTCGTACTTTGGTTTTAATATCTACTCCCTCCTTTTCCACCTTTCTTCAGAAAAGTTGCTCTAACATTTGCCTAAACTGCCCTTTTCGGTTTTCAGTCCGGTGAGCCTTTCTTTTCTTTTCATTTGTTTTCACTTTCTTTTTAGACCTTAACTTTTGCCTAGGTCACTCTTTTTGAGTTTTCAGCCTACCAGGTCACTCTAAGTTTTGCCTAAGCTGCCTTTTCAGGTTTTCAGCTTACCGAGTTTTTTTTTGTTATTATTTGTCTTCATTTTTCTTTTTAGACCCTAACTTTTGTCTAGGCCGCTCTTTTTGAGTTTTCAGCCTACCAGGTCACTCTAAATTTTGCCTAAGCTGCCTTTTCATGTTTTCAGCCTAGCGATCTTTTTTGTTATTATTTTGCATTCTCCTTTATGCATAGTATTTATTGACTGCATCAGAGTTTATTGGGTTCAATAAATTTCCCCATCCATATTTGTGGGAATCAAAGCTCCTCCTGAAAAAACCTTTTTTACCACATAAGGCCCTGCATAACTCGGGGTCCACTTCCCTCTATGATCTTTTTGAGATGGCAAGATTTTTTTTAATACTAAATCTCCTTCTTGAAAGTCTCGCGGGCGAACCTTTTTATCAAAAGCCCTCTTGATCCTTTTTTGATATAATTGACCATGACATAAGGCATTTAATCTTTTCTCTTCAATGAGGTTCAACTGATCATAGCGAGCCTGAACCCATTCCTCTTCCTCAAGTTTGGTTTTAGCCAATACTCTTAGAGAGGGTATCTCAACCTCAATGGGAAGTACTGCTTCCATACCATAAACTAGAGAATATGGAGTTGCCCTAGTAGAGGTGCGAACAAAAGTGCGATATCCATGTAGGGCAAAAAAAAGCATTTCGTGCCAATCCTTGTAGGTGACCACCATCTTTTGAATAATCTTTTTAATATTCTTGTTTGCTGCTTCTACTGCCCCATTCATCTTAGGGCGTATGGTGAGGAATTGTGATGTTGAATCCTAAAACCTTCACACAACTCTTTCATCATCTTGTTGTTCAGATTGGTCCCATTGTCAGTTATGATACGACTTAGCAACCCATATCTACAAATTAAATCTCTTTTAATGAATTTGACCACCACATTTCTGATCACACTGGCATAAAAAGCTGCTTCAACCTATTTAGTGAAATAGTCGATAGCAACAAGAATGAATCGATGCCCATTGGAAGCTTTTGGTTCTATTAGACCAATGACGTCTATTCCCCACATTGAAAAAGGCCATGGAGTAGCCAATACATTCAAAGATGTTGGAGGAATATAAATATTATCTGCATAAATTTGGCACTTGTGACACTTCCTCACATGACTACAACAACCAGCCTCCATGGTCAACCAATAATAGCCAGATCTTAGGATCTTTCTTGCGATTATATGTCCACTTGCATGCATTCCGAATGAACTTTCATGGATCTCTTCTATGATTTCCATAGCTTCTTTAGCATCAACGCATCTAAGCAATACCATGTCATGATTTCTTTTATAAAGTACTTCTCCATTTAAGAAGAAACTCATTGCCAATCTCCTTAAAGTTTTCTTGTCATTTTCTGAAGCTCTAGGAGGGTGCTCTCTGTCTTTTAGATAGCACTTGATGTCATAGAACCATGGTTTACCGTCTGGTTCTTCCTCTATTGCTTGACAATATGCGGGTTGACCTCGATTCTATATTCTTATCAGTGGAACCTCTTTTCCTTGACTAATCCTGAACATCAAAGATAGTGTAGCCAGGGCATCAACCATTTGATTTTCCTTACGAGGGATGTGATGGAAAGTTATTTCTTCAAACTATTCCATCAAATTTTTTATGTATGAGTGGTATGGAATTAATTTGGAATCCCGAGTTTCCCATTCATCTCTGAGTTGATGAACAACCAATGTTGAGTCTCCATAAACTTCTAACACTTTAGCTTTAAACTCCAAAGCTGCTAGAATCCCCATTGCACATGCTTCATACTCTGCCACATTGTTAGTGCAATTAAAACCCAACCTTGCGGTGAAAGGGATTAATTGGTTCTCGAGAGTAATCAACACTGCCCCAATTCCATGCCCTAGTGCATTAGACGCTCCATCAAATAACAACGTCCACTTCTCTCCATTTATGGACTCTCCATCCTCAAATAAAGCCATGATATCTTCATCTAGAAAATCATATTGCATTGATTGATAATCCTCTATGGGTTGATGAGCCAAATACTCAGCCAATGCACTGCCTTTAACAGCCTTTTGGGTTACATATACAATATCATACTCTGACAACAACATTTGCCAGCGTGCAATTTGACCATTCAAAGCAGGCTTTTCAAATATATACTTGATTGGATCCATCTTGGATACTAACCAAGTAGTATGAATTAACATGTATTGTCTCAAATGCCGAGTAGCCCAAGCCAAAGCACAACAGGTTCGCTCTAGCAAAGAGTACCTTCTTTCACAATCTGTAAACTTTTTGCTCAAGTAATAGATTGCTTGTTCTTTTCTTCTAGATGCATCATGTTGCCCTAGTGCACAACCCATAGATTCATCTAGTACCGAGATATACAGAATGAGAGGTCTCCCTGAAATGAGAGGTACCAAAATTGGAGGGTCTTGTAAATACTGCTTGATCTTCTCAAAGGCTTTATGACAATCTTCATTCCATACCACTGGTTGATTCTTGCACAGTAACTTGAAAATCAGATTGCAGGTGGCAATTAATTGAGATATGAACGTGGCAATGTAGTTCAACCTGCCCAAGAAACCACAAATTTCTTTTTTTGTACTGGGAGCTGGCATTTCTAAAATTGCTCGGACTTTGTCAGGATCCACCTCTATACCCTTTTCATTAACTACAAATCCCAACAACTTGCCTGACTTCACACCAAAAGTACATTTGGCAGGATTAAGTCAGAGCTCATACTTCCTTAGCTGCACAAATAGCTTTTGTAGGTTTGTGATATGCTCTACCTCTGTTCTTGACTTAGCAATCATATCACCGACATAAACTTCAATCTCTTTGTGCATCATATCATGAAACAAAGTCACCATAGCTCGTTGATAGGTTGCTCCAGCATTCTTCAATCCAAAGGGCATCACTTTGTAACAAAAAGTTCCTCATGATGTAATAAATGTAGTTTTTTCCCTATCTTCAGGAGCCATCTTTATTTGATTATATCCTAAAAATTCATCGAAGAACGAAAAGAAAGCATGTCGGGTAGTGTTATCCACTAGAACATCTATATGTGGCAACGGGAAATCATCTTTGGGACTAGCCCTGTTAAGGTCTCTATAGTCAATGCACATTCAAACTTTTCCGTCCTTCTTTGGAATAGGAACTATATTGGGAACCCATTGAGGGTACTTCGCCACAACAAGGAATCCAACATCCAATTGTTTCTTCACCTCTTCTTTTATCTTTAAAGAGACCTTTGGCTTCATGCGCCTCAATTTTTGCTTAACTGGTGTGCATGCGGGGTCCAATGGCAAGTGATGCTCAACTATGCTAGAATCCAACCCAAGCATGTCTTGGTATGACCACGCGAAGACATCAACATAATCAAATAACAACTTAAGCAACTTATTATTTCTTTCTTCTCCTTTTATAGCAACTCCTACTTTTATTTCTTTTTTATAATTTTCATTTCCCAGATTAATCACTTCAAGTTCTTCCTCATGGGGTTGGATTACCCGATCCTCTTGTTCCACCAACCTTTCCACTTCTAGTGGATTGCTTAAGTCATCGTCATCCTCCTCAGCTTCATTAATGGGGTGATCAAAATTTTGACATGGGATATTAGCGTTATTATTTTTGGTATGATTATTATTGGATTTGCAATTTAGGATTGAAAGAAAATGAAGGTTGGAGCAATAAGTGAAAGAAAAGAAAGATTAAAGGATAAAAACGACACATGATAGAATATCGAAATGCATTTCATTCATATGATATACTAAAAGACAACATGCACGCCCGTTAACAAAAAGTCATACTAAAATTGTGACACCCTTACTACCCTAACACATATACAATAACTTTACAAATAAATGTTTAAATTTCGGTAAAAGGGTTCACATGATAAACTTCAAAAATCGTTCTTCAATAACTACAATAATAAAGATTTAGAAACTGAAATACAATAGTTTACAAATTGTTTTCAAAATGATATTTATAATTCGCAATCACAACAATCATCACAAATCTTGCAATCAACCCTATGCCAAGGTCACGCCTATAGCATCTCTTGCCCAAGGTAGTGCCACCCCCGACATAAGAATTAATTACCTCACTCATCTCACACCATGCCAGGGGTATGCTCGTCCTTGTAGCATCACTTACCCAAGGTTCGTATCATCCCTGGTCATTAGTGCGAGGAACCACAATCACATTACAATCCCATCACAATCAATCCATCACAATCTACATAAATCTTACAATTAACACTATGTTAAGACCACGCCACAACTGACACAAGTGATACGGGTTAATTGCCTCACTCATCCCACACCATGCCAGGGGTACGCTCGTCCTTATAGCATCACTTACCCAAGGTTCGTATCATCCCTGGTCATTAGTGCGAGGAACCACAATCACATTACAATGCACACAATCTCTTGCAATTAACCATATGTCAGGGCTGCCATATTTGACATAAGTGATGCGTGTTAATTGTCTCACTCATCTCACATCATGCCAGGGGCACGCTCGTCCCTGGAGCATCACCTCCCAGGATTCGTCTCATCCCTGGTAGTGTGAGGTACCACAGTCATAATCATAATCATATCCACACGGTGCAACGATTCACATACCCATCAAGCAATTCACTATGAATACTCATTATAACAATAATATAACAATAATATAAAACTCAATTAATTTACCAATTTAATACAATATTAAATTAATAGAATTACCAATTTAATATAACATTCATAAATGTAATAATAATCAATGGAATTATCAACATAAACAGTAAAATCCCCAATTATTCCAAAACCTAGCTCTCCAGCACTTTTCTACAATTTCGTTCTCTCTCCCAGATCATCATTCTTACAAATTAGCATATTCATAAACCTCAATATATAATTCTTAATTGAACCAATAATCCTCCAAATAAAAATAATTATAAAATTACTCATAATCCTAAAGAATTCTTCCCCTACCCAATTCCCTCATGTAACTCTACATGTAAATAATCCCTTTTTCCCCCGTACCTGGATAAACAACAGTTGAACTAAAACAGGAATCTCTTGGTCTCCTCCTCTAAGTGCCCCTTGGTCTTCAGAGAGAAGAAGAGAGAAAGAAGAGAGAATAGAAGAGAATAGGAAGAGAGAATGAGAGATGTCAAAAAATGAGAGGTGAGGCCTCCTATTTATAGGAATCTGCCTCACTTAACCCAGAACGGCCCATTCCAAAAGTGGAATGCCCATTCTAGGCCCGAAAAATCTACGCAAGTTTTTGAACTGGAACGGCTCGTTCCAAAACTAGAACGGCCCATTCTGGGACTCATCCAGAACAGCCCGCTCTCCTTCCAGAATAACCTGTTCTCCAACCAGAACGGACCATTTTGGAATTTGGAGCGGCCCGTTCTCACCTACACTTTTTAGGCAATTTCCTTATTTCGGAACGGACCATTTCACTTTTGAAACGACCCGTTCTGGGCAACGAATTGGGATACTCCCCTCCTTTAAGAAATTTCGTCCCCGAAATTTTTGTAATGGTAGACTCCTCGCTTCTTACTTTCTAATTCTTATGCAACCTCACTACCTTATTGATGTACAACTCTATCAATTTCACCAAAGGATATCTAAGGGTAAAACAAGTAAACTTGGCGAGTCTATCCACTAAAACCCAAATAGAATCGATCTCTTAAGCGTCTCAGAAAAACCTACAATTAAGGTCTATCCACTCACCATTTCACTTCCAAAATGGGACGTCTAAGTGCTACAAAATTCCTAAAGACTTCTTGCATATTAAACACGAGCATATAATTTCTCTACTCCTCTCTTCACTTTCGGCCACCATGCTTCCGCTGCACCACTCTGATACATCCTCCTAAGGTCCCGATAGATCTCAGTAGCTCCTAAATGAATGTCCTTCCTCTAAAATCATCTTTCTTAATTGAAGGTTACTAAGCACCCAAATTTGTTCTTGCACCTCAAAACAACATCGATTCTACTCAGAAAATTTATCTATACTCCTACCAATCTTTTCCACTTGGTTCTCTAAGAAAGGCTCTAACTCCTAGACTTCTCTAATCTCATCCATTAATTCACTAGTCACTTTCAACATAATCAATTCAATGCTCCTAAGGATAATCTCACACACAAAGCATAAGTCTCTAAATTCTTTAATCAAATCCAACCCTTAAATCATAAAAAATAATATACCAGAGGTCATCATAATCAAGGCATCTGCCACAATATTGGTTTTACTTCTATGAGCCTTTCCAAAGATCAAAACACAGCCTCTCCAAAGATCAAACACCTAAGCATAAGTTCACTAGGTTCACATACCAGATCTCTAATTTCACCACTCCATGTACACCCAAGTCAAACTCTTATCCATCACCTTATCCTATAGCCTCATATCTTATAACCAAAATGAATCAACTAATTGTGCTTCTCCAATTTCTTTCAACGATCCACTTATTACTTGAGTCATACCTAGTTTCACACTACTAGGAGTAATCTCACAAGTCAAACTTAAATCCCTAATTTGAGTCCAAAGATCTATCTCTCTAATCATAAAGGAAGATAAATATAAAGGTTTCTTACTCAAAACATCGGTTACCACAATGGCTTTGGCCAAATAACAAATAAGATCAAAATCTTATTCCATAAGAAATTCCAACTATCTCTTTTGGTCAAAAGATATTTAAGGCTCTTATGATCACTAAATACCTCAAGCTTAGAATCATATAAGTAGTGTCTCCAAATCTTAGTATAAATATTAAAACCGCTAACTCAAGGTCACGGGTAAGGTAATTCCTCTCATGAATTCTCAATTTCCTAGAAGTATAAGCTACTACTGTTCCTTATTGCATCAACACTCTGTCAAAACCTATCTTAGAAGCATAACTATATACCACAAAAGACTTACTAAAATCTATTAGTATTAACACTAGTCAATCTTTCGTTAAGAATTTGGAAACTACTCTCGTACTTACTATCTCCCACAAGGGCAACACTCTCCTTAGTCAATCTGCTCAAAGGTAATGCTATCTTAGAAATTTACTCAATAAATCTCTAATAACAAGAAAACTCCTAACCTTACTAACTAACTTAGGTATCTCCCACTTAAGCACAAATTCTACCTTAAATAGATCTATATTATACCTCCGCTAGAAATTACAGGGCCTAGAAAACTCACTTCATACAATCAAAAATCATACTTAGATAACAGCTAATTAAAACTATCTTAAATACATCTTTATCCTCATCTCTAATACGATGATATCACACCCTAAGGTCAATATTACAAAACACCTAAACACTCATTAATTGATCCATAAGATCATCTATCCTCATATCAACATACATGCATATCAAATCATATTAGAATACCTACTTTAAGCCTTCATATATACCATCCCTAAGCATGTACGAATCGATCATCATTTACACCATATAACATGTACATGAACCAACCTTACCACATAGCATCATATCATTTTAAACAACCTCTCAATGACAAAACCTCAACACATCATATCCAAATCTATTTTTTTTTATCCTTGCTATACCTAACAACTCAAAAACATCATGATAGCATATACCTACCTTCAACAACTGTCAAAGCAAATGACACACAGAGTTATACTCATCCAAATGATCTCAAACCTATCTCAAAAGAAAGCTAAGAGAATAAGCTACAACTCTTATGAAGACATAAGATTCCAAAAATATCATCTTCTTAGCTAAAAATTCAAAAAAAAAATACAACAGATATATTCCGCGCTTACAGCTAGATCTCTGATCACTAAAGTAATTAAACTAAAGTTCTAGACCTCCGTTCTATCTGATTCCAGTTCCATTGGAAAGATAACATCCAAGGCTTCAACTTTCTTGAAGACTGCAAAATCTAATTCTATCAACATAATATTTGTACTAGCACAATAAAACTGCAGTGCAAACATCCCCTACACCCACAACAATAGTGTATCAACATCTAAGTCCACAAAAATCCTTTCAAACTCATTCCTTTCCACCTCAAACTCATATTCAAGCTTCCCAGTACAATCCTAAACCAAAACAACTCACATATTCCACACAAAAGACTTATATCTGAAATAAAATCTTCATGCAACCTAACCCCTAACTAGGTTAATATGCAAGCATCAAAACTTAAGGAAATCACCAAAACTTTAACCTTTCATCAAGAACGCTCAAAGCTCTAATGCTCAACACATAACCTCTAGGATTCAATCACTACAACTATAGCTTTTGAAAACTCCACCAATCGAAAACTCTTAATACACTCGACAAATGAATGTCTTACCCACATCCAAGGTTCTAACAGTCCTAGTTGGCTAGCACAAGGATTCGCCAACTACTACTGGCACCTATGCTCGCAACACGAACGATACCAATCAACTACTACTTCTTAGGTAAGAAAGAAGTATCAAAACAAATAAGCAATCATGAATAGCATCAACTAAGCTATATCATGTCTTTTAGCCAAGCCGTGAGAAAACAATATAAGTTTAAGCACAACACTAACAACACAAGGGAAACATCATCATCATTATCATTGTCATTATCTTCATCATAAAGCAAAACATTGTTACAGTACACACAATTAAAAAAACAACAAACATAGTCGTTCATCATTAGCACATCAAAAAGTTCCACAATTCATTTCATCATTCATCTACCAAACAAGCATAGTAGACTC
The DNA here is from genome assembly GCF_000230855.2 of Cajanus cajan. Lineage (NCBI taxonomy): Eukaryota > Viridiplantae > Streptophyta > Magnoliopsida > Fabales > Fabaceae > Cajanus > Cajanus cajan. The sequence goes on along the minus strand of NC_138519.1, from coordinate 27,443,910 downwards.
ATAACTCACGACTGATTGGATCGACCTGCTCTGATACCACTAAATGTGACACCCTTACTACCCCAACACATATACGGTAACTTTACAAATAAATGTTTAAATTTTGGTAAAAGGGTTCACATGAGAAACTTCAAAAATTGTTCTTCAATAACTACAATAATAAAGATTTAGAAACTGAAACACAATAGTTTACAAATTGTTTTCAAAATGATATTTACAATTTTCAATCACAACAATCATCACAAATCTTGCAATCAACCCTATGCCAAGGTCACGCCTATAACATCTCTTGCCAAAGGTCGTGCCACCCTCGACATAAGTATTAATTACCTCACACATCTCACACCATGCTAGGGGTATGCTCGTCCTTGTAGCATCACTTACCCAAGGTTCGTATCATCCCTGATCATTAGTGCGAGGAACCACAATCACATTACAATCCCATCACAATCAATCCATCACAATCAATCCATCACAATCCACATAAATCTTACAATTAACACTATGTCAAGACTACGCCACAACTGACACAAGTGATACGTGATAATTGCCTCACTCATCCCACACCATGCCAGGGGTACGCTCGTCCTTATAGCATCACTTACCCAAGGTTCGTATCATCCCTGGTCATTAGTGCAAGGAACCACAATCACATTACAATCCACACAATCTCTTGCAATTAACCTTATTCCAGGACTGTCATATTTGACATAAGTGATGCGTGTTAATTGTCTCACTCATCTCACACCATGCCAGGGGCACGCTTGTCCCTGGAGCATCACCTCCCAGGGTTCGTCTCATCCCTGGTCATTAGTGTGAGGTACCACAGTCACAATCATAATCATATCCACACGGTGCAACGATTCACATACCCATCAAGAAATTCACCATGAATACTCATTATAACAATAATATAACAATAATATAAAACTCAATTAATTTACCAATTTAATACAGTATTAAATTAATAGAATTACCAATTTAATATAACATTCATAAATGTAATAATAATCAATGAAATTATCAACATAAACAGTAAAACCCTAATTATTCCAAAACCTAGCTCCCCAACACTTTTCTACAATTTCGTTCTCTCTCCCAGATCATCATTCTTACAAATTAGCATATTCATAAACCTCAAGATATAATTCTTAATTGAACCAATAATCCTCCAAATAAAAATAATTATAAAATTACTCATAATCCTAAAGAATTCTTCCTCTACCCAATTCCCTCATGTAACTCTACATGTAAATAATCCCATTTTCCCCCGTACCTGGATAAACAACATTTGAACTAAAAAAGGAATCTCTTGGTCTCCTCCTCTAAGTGCCCCTTGGTCTTCAGAGAGAAGAAGAGAGAAAGAAGAGAGAAAAGAAGAGAATAGGAAGAGAGAATGAGAGATATCAGAAAATGAGAGGTGAGGCCTCCTATTTATAGGAATCTGCCTCACTTAACCCGAAACAGCCCGTTCCAAAAGTGGAATGCCCGTTCTGGGCCCGAAAAATCTACGCAAGTTTTTGAACTGGAACGACCCGTTCCAAAACCTGAACGGCCCGTTCCAGGACTCATCCAGAACGCCCTGTTCTCCTTCCAAAATGGCCCGTTCTCCAACCAGAACGGTTCGTTTTGGAATTTGGAACGGCCCTTCTCACCTACACTTTTTAGGCAATTTCCTTATTCTGGAACGGCCCGTTTCACTTTTGAAACGGCCCATTCCGAGCAACGAATTAGGCCCACGGCCCATTAAAAATTGGGCTGTTACAAAAATCACAGGCATAATCATAGAGTGTGTTACAATTACTACAAAATTGAATTAAGAGTCACAGGAAATTCAACGATCTTTTAGTTGTGGAGCTCTTCACATGGGTCACACGGATACACAAAGTTGGCGTGATTATCATCATCATCCTCCTTAATCATAGCCACTTGATCAGAGTGCACCACCCCTCCACTTTGAAAGCTTTGATAAAGGTGACAAATGGGAATTTTCTGAACTTTAGGCTCTCGATTCTCTAGATGAGCCAACCTCTTCTCTTTATTCTCCTCTGCCATTCTTCTTTTATCAGCTTGGGTAGGTTTGTACCCTAGCCCCCATCGATTCTTATTTTCTGGCAATTCTATCAATTTTGTAACTCCTTCCAAGTATTTTCCCAACCCAAGTCCTGGCTGGTATCCTTCGTTCATCATGACCTTTGCAACCATCATGGATACGTTTGATGGTTGTGGATTTCCCATTAGAGATTCAACATAAGCAATACTAATTATTTCCAATGACTGAAATGAAGTTTCCAGAGCCTCTTCAGCTGCTTCAATATAACGAGTGGGAGTAAGACAACTCACCAACATGTCTTCCTCACCCGAGACAATCACTAACTTGTCGTCCACAATGAATTTCAGCTTTTGATGTAAAGAAGAGGGAACAACCCTAGCTGAATGGATCCATGGCCTTCCTAACAAACAACTGTATGCAGGTTTGATATCCATGACTTGAAAAGTTATGTTGAAGGTGAATAGGCCAATCTGGACAGGGATCTCAATCTCTCCCATAACTTCCCTTCGTGATCCATCAAAGGCCCTCACAATCATGGAACTTGGTTTCATATGTATCCCATCACAAGGCAATCGATCCAGTGTTGACTTGGGCATCACATTCAATGAGGACCCATTATCGATAAGCACTCTAGCCAAAATGTGATTTGCGCATTTCATAGAGATGTGTAAAGCCTTGTTATGTTCCCTTCCTTCAGTTGGGACTTCATCGTCTATGAAAGTGAGGTGGTTATTGGCTGTAATGTTACCAACGATGCCGCCAAATGTGTCTAGTGTGATGTCATTGGACACATGAGCTTCATTCAAGATCTTCATCAATAATTTTCTATGAATTTCAAAATTCATTAGCACTAATAACAAAGATACCCTTGCAGGAGTATGATTTATTTGATCAATGAGCTTGTAATCACTTTGTCAAATAAACTTAAGAAATCCTGAGACTTCTTCGTCCGACACTTCCTTTTTCCTTTCATCCATGACTTTTTTATCATCTCTCCTCTTAACATCTGAAACCCCTTCATTGATGATTATATTTTCCTTTTTCTCATGATTTTTTATCAAGTTTCCTGCTCTCAACTCTTCTGGAGTAGAGACTCTACCACTACAGGTCATTACACCTACCCCCGCGATATTTGTTACGTTGGTTCCTGCAATGTCAATGCCTTCTTTTGGTTGGGCATTCACGTAGTCACTTTCTACCTTCGCATCGTAACGCCATGCTGCCTTAATGTCCTTGTAATGAAAAGGAGCTGGAATTTTCACAACGAGTGGCCTAAGGGTATTAGGTGTTGATGCGAAAGTGTTTTTGGTGAAGGTGATTACTAGTGGTCTTGGAGTAGTCATATTGGACTTCTCGTCTGATTGAATCATCGATACATCCTCCTCTATTCGCATCTGGCTCACCTGGACCAAGTTTGAGTTAATCATGCCTTGCAATATTTTCTTGAACTCGTCACATTTCTCAATAGAATGTGCAGCTGTAGGGTGGAGACCGCACACTCCTGCTTTGCGAGACTCTCCCTTAATCATCCCAAATTTGCACAATTCTAAAAAAATGAACCTCATGGGGGTTTGGATCTTCTCCATTTCTGTCACCCGTGGAGTACATTATTCTTCAATAGCATTAACCGATGAAGTCTTATGACCTGGAACTGGATTACTTCCTATATTTGGCTCGCTTTCCTTAAAGCTTAATAATCTCGTATCTATCAAGTCTTGTACTTTGTATTTCAAACCCCAAAATCTCTTAGTTGAATGGCCTACCGCTCTAGCATGATATTCATATTTGGCATTTGAATCATAACTTCTTGGATATGGAGGTTGGACAGGCTTTATAGGAAAAGGCACAATTAGAGCATTTTGAACCAGATGTGGTAGCAGTTCAGTATAGGTCATAGGGATCAGAGCTAGAGTCCTTTGTTGATTGTTACCCCCTCTTTGAGCATTACTCACCATGGGAGGTGAAATTGCTGATTGATTTGCTTGGGGTACTGAAAATTGTGGTGGTAGTGTAGGTGATCGATAAGGCATTCTGGATGGGTAAGGTTGTGGGTATGGTGGCAAAGAAACTGTTTCTATTTGTGGGTTATACATATATTGGGGTCTATAATTGGGTGTGAAAGAAATAGGATTGTAGTTGGGTCTGAATGATGTTGCCATCACTGCGTTCGTTTAACCTCCCTTCCTCTTATTTGTGGTTTCTAAGGGTTTGTTGATGGTTGTGGATCCTGTTGTCATGTAGGCAATCTTCCCACTCCTAACTCCCATTTCAACCCTGTCTCCAATGATGACCAAATCTAAAAAATTTGATGATACATTTCTAATCATCCTGTCATAAAAGGGTGATTGGAGTGTATCAATGAACATCGTGACCATCTCTTTTCCAATAATGGAGGTTGTACCTGAGCAACTACCTCTATCCATCGTTGGGCATATTCTTTAAAGGTCTCATTCTCTTTCTTCATCATATTTTGTAACTGTGTGCGATCTGGGGCCATGTCCATATTATACTTGTATTGTTTCAAGAAAGCCTCTGCCAAGTCTTTCCATGTGCGCACTCTTCCTCGCTCCAGGTTCATGTACCAACCTAGCGATGCCCCAATAAGGCTTTCTTGGAAAAAATGAATTAACAGTTTGTCATCATGAGTGTAGGAAGCCATCTTTAGACAATACATAGTGAGATGATTCCTTGGGCATGTATCCCCCTTGTATTTATCAAATTCTGGAACTTTAAACTTGGGAGGAATTACAACATCAGGAACCAGACATAGATTCGCAGCATTGAAACCATAATTGTCAAATCCCTCTATGGCCCTTAATCTGTCTTCCAAAAATTGAAGCTTATCATCATGGGGAATATCTTCCGAATGACGATGGTGTACAATAACAGTTGGCGGAGGAACTACCCCTTGGGGATTAGAAGGCCCTTCGCCATTAATTACATTAGGTGGTGCAGACATACGGGTAGATGGTGCAGGAGCAAACAGGTGGGTTGGAATTTGTGGGTCATTGACTTCAAGGGTTAGGTTTTGGGTTTGTGTTTGATTTGGTGGGTTTAAGGTGGAGGTAGATGGATTACCCTCAAGAATATTAGCCACAGGTGGCGTGTATCCTGGAGGTAAGCCATATGGAGGTAATGGGATTTGGCCTTGAAGGTTTGAAGTGGAAACATGATGGTTATTTTCCGAGGTCGTTAACAGGTGGTGTGTACCCTTGAACACTCGGATTGGGTTGCGTGTGTGGAGTAAACCCAGGAGGGTAATCAGGTGACTCATGAGGCTGTTTAGATGACTCTCCATTTTCCCCTTTTTTAGATTCCATTGATTGTAACAAGTCCAAAATCTTTCCCATTTGTTCCTTCAACTGATTTACATCTCCTTTCATCTCCTCATGTTGTTGCTCCAAGTCATCTACCATCCCTTCTATGATTTTGGTCTTTGCTCATGTCCCGTAAAGGTGTTGAAGGGATTCTTTCTTTGCCTCAATAATTATTTTCCTTTTCAATTTTACAACTGTGTAAGAAAATCTGATGAGTATGCGGTGATATGAAAATGTGACTATGCATCATGTACGTGCAAATGTTAAATTGTTGGAGAGCCATAAATCGCATGAATCACGTGGAATCATCTTTCTTTAATTGTCTCTTAGATCGTCACATTCTAGGTACTAGGTCATGGAGTCAGTGGATCTTTGTGATCATTGTCAATTAAACTTTCCCTTTAGAACGTCACGTTCTAAGCACTAAGCGTAATATGAAACGAGTAGTTTTTTACATGAGTGTTCTCTCTTAGCTTTCATTTTTTAGAGCGTAACATTACGAATAAGGAAGAGAAATCAAAGTAGAAACTGGCAAATTTCTTCATTAATAACAATAGTGCAATACATCATGATAATTCAAAGATAAAAAGTACAAATCATTCACCACTAACAACCATCTCTCTCATTTTAGCCATCATATCTCTACAGTGTTCAAGGAAGTCATGAATTTCTTTGGGAGTGGAATGTGGGATTGTCATTCTGATAAATCATGATTTGATATGTATCTTTTCCTTTAATTTAGCTATTTTACATTTCATCCATGGCTAATTATAGGATTTAGATAGATATGTGTGTTGTTGGGCCTAATTGGATAGTTGGGAATTATTATTCTAAATTTTGCTGTTTTTGGGCTGATGAACATGTCTCGGTTTTCAGGCCATAAATTGGGCTGTGGTGATCCAAATGGAGCAAACTTGGTGGCCCTGGAAAGCTGAGACAAAGACCTAAAACTTTGCAGAAGGCGCCGTTGGCAACTTCGATCATCTAGAAGGCCAAATTCGGTGGTCAATAATCGGTGCGGAAAAGAATATGGAATCCAACTCATCCCACCAACAACACCAAATCATCCCACCACCTACACAACTCATCCCATTTCGTTTTGTCTACACTTTTTCCCATTATTTTACATTTTTTATGTGTTGTATGAAGGCTATAAATAGGCCTTCATTTCTCCATTGCAAGATGTCCCAAACACCTTCAAATAAGTTACTCTTGGGTGTTCTTCTACCTCCCTTTCTTCTTCTTCTTCTCAATTTCTTCTTAGTCTTTCTTGTTATTTAATGTTATAATGTCTTTTAATTTTATGGATAGCTAAGTTTCTAATTCAGCTTGTGGTAATAAGTTCTAATGGATTTTGAGGTTTGAAGAAAATTTTGTGTATCCTCAACTCTTAATAATTGAATTTATCTTTATCTTTCTATCTTGTTTATGCTTATATAATTGAATTTGAATTGATCACTTAAATTCATTACATAAGACGTTCTCATTAACTCCTTGAACTAAGACCTATGTGATGCTTACTTACATTGGACTTAAGAAGGAATGCAAGACCAAGAATTATGTGACGCTTGTTTACATTAATTTTGAGAAAGACAAAGGAATATTCATGGACTTAATTGATTGACTCATTAATTGTTTGCCGATTCAAGGACTTAGAGTTTAACTAGGGATTAAATGTGAATGAATAATTCTAACCTTGTTAACTCGAATCATGTTTGCTTAAACATTTGAAGAATCTCCTAAATTAATTGACGCTTGATTGGTTAACTTTGGGACAAGCAAGAATTGATTAATTAAGTTCTCCAATGGATGGCTTGTTGGATTCTTGGACTTAGAGACCAAATAGGGATTAAAATTGGACGCTTGATCCTAACCTAATGGACTCAAATAATGTTCGCTTGAACTTTGGAAAGAATCTATTTAAGTTTTGTTGGTGCTTAACTAATTGAACTTAAATGCAAGAATTTAATTATTATTTGAGATTGAGATTTTGAACCAAGGATAAATCCAAAGAACGAAAATCCACAAGTTGAAGTTTTTATCATCTAAGTTTATTATTCAACTTCTTGTTCTAAAAATTATATCAAACTCCAAACCCCCCCCCCCCCTTTTTTTCCAAAAACTGCTAATATAATAAAAAGAATTTCCTTTGATCCTCGAGAGACGACTTTGGGGCACTACTGTGCTACAAGTTTAAACTCATTTTACATTTGTGTTTGATAGAGGCTTCGACAACCTCTCGTCAAATTGGCGCCGTTGCCGGGGATTAAAGGTGTCATTTTGTTATATTAGATATCTTTCATTTTATTTTATTTTCATTTTCTCTTTGTATTTTTGTATAGTGTATGACAAGATCTTCTACTAGTCCTTTACTTGATTTGGATCCTGAAATTGAAAGAACACTAAGGATAACTAGAAGAAGACTTTTTAGAAATACTTCTAATAATCAAAACAATAACATGGCTGATAATAGGACACTAAAACAATTGGCTGCACCTGATGTTTCAAATCCACCTTTATGCATTCAATTTTCTGCTGATGAGGATGACTGTGAACTAAAATCAAGTTTAGTTCATTTGTTACCCAAATTTCATGGACTTTCAGGTGAAGATCCCCACAAGCACTTGAAAGAGTTTCATGTTGTATGTTCAACCATGAAACCCGCTGGTAGCAATGAAGAAAGCATAAAGTTGAAAGCATTCCAGTTTTCACTAGTTGATGCAGCCAAGGAGTGGTTGTATTATCTCCCTCCTAAAAGAGTCACATGGGATGAAATGAAGAGACTGTTTCTAGAAAAATACTTTCCTGCTTCTAGAACTGCAGCCATAAGAAAGAGCATATGTGGCATCAAGCAAATGAATGATGAAACACTACATGACTATTGGGAGAGATTCAAGAGGCTATGTGCAAGTTGTCCACAACATCAAATCAGTGAGCAACTTCTAATTCAATACTTTTATGAAGGTCTCCTACCAATGGATAAAAGCATGATCGATGCTGCTAGTGGTGGTGCTCTAATGGATAAAACTCCTGCTGCTGCCAAAGACTTGATTGCAAATATGGCAGCCAACACACAACAATTTGGTGCAACAAGAGGAACTAGTTCAAGGTCAGTAAATGAGGTACAATTATCTAGTACTGAACATCAAAGACTAGAGAATAGATTAGATGAATTGACCTCTTTGGTGCGAGGATTGGCCATGATGAAACAAGCGCCTGCTAAACTCTGTGGCATTTGTGCTTGTCCCTCTCATCCAACTGATGCATGCCCTCAGCTACAAGAAGATAATCCTGAAGAAGTAGCTGCTGTAAATAACTTCCCAAATTCCTCACAACCAAGAAATGACCAAGCCAGAAATAACTTCAATCCCAGATACAATGATCATCCTGGTTTCAGATGGAGCAACAACAACACATCACAACAACAACCATTTCCAAATAGGCAACCTTTCCAACAAGCTCCAAGGCAGTCAATGCAACAACCACAACAACAACAAAATAACCCTTCCTTGGAGGACCTTGTAAAACAAATGGCTATGCAAAACTTGCAATTCCAACAAAGAACTGATGCTAGCATTCAAAACTTGGAAAAGCAAGTAGGACAAATGGCATCTTCCATAAGCCAACTTCAAGCACAAGGATCAAGTAAGTTGCCTTCTCAAACTATTCCTAATCCTACAGGAAATGTTAGTGCCATCACACTTAGATCTGGAAAGACTGTGGAAGTTAAAAATGATGTGAAACCTGCCACTGCATCTGAGAAATCTGAAAACAAGGAGAAGCAATCTTTCCAGTCAAAGGATGAAGAGCCAAGCATTCAACTACCCTTTCCACAAAGAGTTTTACAAACTAGGAAAGCTGAAGCTGAAAAAGATAAAGAATTGCTTGAGACTTTCAGAAAGGTAGAAGTAAACATTCCTCTGCTAGATGCAATCAAACAAATCCCTAGATATGCCAAATTCTTGAAGGAAATGTGCACCCATAAAAGAAGGCTGAAAGGGAATGAAAAAATAAGTCTGGGAGAGAATGTTTCTGCTATCATTCAACCAATGCCTCAGAAATGCAAGGATCCAGGTACGTTCACTATCCCTTGTACAATAGGTAATTGCATATTTGAAAATGCCATGTTAGACTTAGGTGCATCTATTAATGTCATGCCTATGTCTATCTTTAAATCTTTGGGGCTTGGTCCTTTAATTCCAACTGGTGTGGTGATTCAACTTGCAAATAGAAGTAGTACTTACCCTTCAGGATTAATTGAAGATGTCTTAGTTAGAGTAGGAGAACTAATTTTTCCTGCTGACTTTTATATCCTAGAGATGGAGGGTGAAACTACAACTAAGGTACCAATCATTTTAGGTAGACCTTTTCTTAAAACTGCAAAAACAAAAATAGATGTGCATGCTGGAACTCTTTCCTTAGAGTTTGGTGATAATATAGTCAAGTTCAACATTCTAGATGCCATGAAACACCCTAGGGAAGAACACTCTGTATTTCACATTGATTTGTTGGATGACTTGGTTGATTGTTATGCACATGACCATTTATGCATTGAATTTCCTGACATACATGATCTTGATGATACCATAAATTGTCATTCATGCATAAACAATAAATCAGAATGTGCTGCTTGTACTGAAATAGAAGAATTTTTAAGCACTAACAATTTTGCTGAGGAATATAAAAAAGAAAAATATGCAGAAATTTTAGCTGCAGAATTGATAACAACAAACAGAATGTTGCCTTCCATTGTGCAACCACCAGCATTAGAGCTAAAACCGCTTCCTGATCATTTGAAGTATGCTTACCTTGAAGAAGGTTGTAAACTTCCGGTCATTGTTGCAAAAGACTTAGATGCTGAACAAGAAAGGATGTTGTTACAAGTTTTGAAGGACAACAAAAAGGCAATAGGGTGGACACTTGCAGATCTCCCTGGAATCAGTCCTTCTACCTGTATGCATCGGATTCTCCTTGAAGAAGATGCTAAACCAGTAAGGCAACCTCAAAGGAGACTTAATCCTCAAATTTTGGAAGTAGTAAAGAAAGAGATATCTAAGTTGCTCCAAGCAGGTATCATATATCCTATCTCTGATAGCAAATGGGTAAGTCCTGTTCAAGTTGTTCCAAAAAAATCTGGAGTGACTGTAGTAGCAAACAAAGACAATGAACTAATTCCAACGAGAGTGCAAAATAGTTGGAGAGTTTGCATTGACTATAGAAAATTGAACCAAGCCACAAGAAAAGATCACTTTCCGTTGCCATTCATTGATCAAATGCTTGAACGATTGGCTGGGAAATCCCATTACTGCTTCTTGGATGGATACTCAGGATACTTCCAAATCCACATAGCACCTGAAGACCAACATAAGACCACATTCACTTGTCCTTTTGGAACTTTTGCATACAGAAGGATGCCATTCGGCCTATGCAATGCTCCTGGTACTTTTCAGAGATGTATGGTAAGTATTTTCTCTGAATTTCTAGAAGATTGTATGGAAGTTTTTATGGATGATTTCACTGTCTATGGGTCTTGTTTTAAAACATGTCTAGATAATTTATCCAAGGTGCTACACAAATGCATTGACTCTAATCTTGTCTTGAATTTTGAAAAATGTCATTTCATGGTAAAACAAGGCATAGTTCTAGGTCATGTCATTTCTGAAAAAGGTATTGAGGTAGATCCTGCTAAAGTAGAAGTTATTTCTAGTTTATCTTACCCCGCATGCGTGCGGGAAGTGCGTTCCTTTCTTGGTCATGCAGGATTTTATAGGCGCTTTATCAAAGACTTCAGCAAGATAGCATTGCCACTGTCTCGCTTGCTACAAAAGGATGTTGAATTCAATTTTGACCAAAAGTGCAAGGAGGCATTCCATACACTGAAGAAAGCTTTGACAAGCACGCCTATAATACAACCACCATACTGGACACTCCCTTTTGAACTGATGTGTGATGCATCCAACTATGCTCTGGGAGCAGTTTTGGCCCAAAGAATGGGCAAGGCACCTCATGTCATATATTATGCTTCTAGAACTTTGGATGCTGCACAAGCCAATTACACTACCACAGAAAAGGAACTTTTGGCTATTGTTTTTGCATTAGACAAATTTCGATCTTATTTGCTAGGTTCCAAGGTGATAGTGTTCTCTGATCATGCTGCTTTGAAGTTCCTACTAAAAAAACCAGATGCAAAACCTAGGTTACTACGGTGGATGCTTTTACTCCAAGAATTTGATTTGGAAATAAGAGATAAAAGTGGAGCTGAAAACTTGGTTGCTGATCACTTGAGCAGAATTGAACAACCACTTGATCCGATACCCATACATGATACTTTTCCTGATGAGCAATTGTTGAAAGTTCAGACAATCATTCCATGGTTCGCCGATTTGGTAAACTTTCTTGTTGCTAATGTTCTGCCTAAAAAAGCATCTAAATCTTACATTGCTAAATTAAAGAGTGATGCAAAATATTTTGTATGGGATGATCCTTATCTTTGGAAATATGGTAGTGACCAAATAATTAGGAGATGCATACCTGATCATGAAATTCACTCTATTCTTAGCTTTTGTCATAATCATGCATGTGGTGGTCATTTTGGTCCCCAACGAACAGCTAGGAAAATTTTGGAATCAGGATTTTATTGGCCTACTATTTTCCATGATGCATATCAATTTTGTAAAACTTGTGAACAATGTCAAAGGACTGGTAATATAACTCGAAGGAATGAGATGCCCCAACAACCTATGTTATTTTGTGAAATTTTTGATGTTTGGGGTATAGACTTCATGGGTCCATTTCCCACATCCTTTGGTTTTGTTTACATTTTACTTGCTGTTGATTATGTATCCAAGTGGGTGGAAGCTAAAGCCGCTCGAACTGATGATTCAAAAGTTGTTGTGGATTTTGTTAGGTTTAACATTTTCTGCAGATTTGGCATTCCAAGAGCCATCATCAGTGATCAAGGGACGCATTTTTGCAACCGCAATTTGGAAAGCCTCTTGAGAAAATATGGTGTTGTACATAAAACTGCTACACCGTATCATCCTCAATCAAATGGACAAGCTGAGGTGTCAAATCGAGAGATAAAACAAATTTTGGAGAAAACAGTCCAACCAAACAGAAAGGATTGGAGCAAGAGACTTGAAGATGCTCTGTGGGCTTATAGAACTGCATACAAAACACCAATTGGGATGTCACCTTTTCGATTGGTCTTTGGTAAAGCATGTCACCTTCCAGTGGAAATTGAGCATAAGTCATATTGGGCAGTAAAACAATGCAACTTAGCTTATGACAAAGCTGGCATGGAAAGAAAGTTGCAATTACAAGAACTTGAAGAGATTCGCTTAGAGGCTTATGAGAACTCAAAATTGTACAAAGAGAAGACCAAAATTATCCATGACAAAATGATATCAAGAAAGGAATTCTCTGTTGGACAAAAAGTTCTTCTTTACAATTCTCGCCTCAAGCTGATGCCCGGAAAGCTTCGTTCCAGATGGATAGGACCTTTTGTAGTTACTGATGTGTTCCCTCATGGAGCAGTAGAGATCAAGAGTGAATTATCACAAAATAAATTTAAGGTCAATGGCCACAGACTAAAAATTTTTCATACAAGTGAAGGATACCAAGAGCAAACTGTTGAGGAACTCAGCTTGCATGATCCATTCCAACCTCCATAAATGAGGGAGTTTCTTTATCCTCTCCTTTTATTTCACTTGTCATAATTTACATTGCATAACATTGAGGACAATGTGAGATTTAAGTGTGGGGGGGATTATTCGTTATATGTTTTTGTTATTTTGGGTTTTATGTTTGGTTGTTATGTAAAGTTTTGCATGTTTCTCTTTGATTTCTGGGTTTTGATAGTTTTTAGGCACTTGTTTCACTCTAAGATATGAGTTACTTGATGTTACATGGATTGAAATCCCTGTCTTTCTATGCTTGTAAAGTTGATTATGAGGTTTGAGAGGTTGAATTGAAGGTGACAGATATACCCTGTGTGAGGAATTAAGCCATTCTCTATTCTTTCTTGTGTGATATGCCTCTTGATTACTTGCACAGTTGCCTTGTCTTGACTCTATTTGATACTTCTTGATTCACATGCATGTATGGATATGATTAAGGCATTTTTGTTCCTATAAGCCTCTAGCCAAATAAGTCTACCTTGAATTAACTCCTTTGATAACCCCTGCTAAGCCTATTTACCCTTCTTTGTTTGAAGCTCATTACAAGCCTTAAGTGAAAAACCAAGATCACCTTAACCTTAGGGAATTTTGGAGCTTTGGAATAGTTTTGGGAATAAATTCTTGAATAAGTAAGGGATGTATCATTGGTTATTAAATTTTGGCTAGTTAATTCTTCCTGTTGTATATGTCTTAGTGTTTCATGATGTGTGAAAAAAAAAACAAAAAAAAAAAAAAACAAAAAAAAAACAAAAAAAAAAAAACAAAAAAAAAAAAAAAATTGTTTGAGGAAAAGGAAAATAATTGGTGTTGGAGGTGTATTAGCAATTTTTGGGTTTGCTCTTATGCTTATTTCATACTTATTCCCCATTGCTCTTATAGTTCCTCTGGTTTATAGCTACTTATCCTAAATTTTATCCCACCTTGTCCTTATTACAACCCTGAAAAGACCTTATGATCCTTTTGTGCATGTTTATTGGGCATTGATTTTAGAGGCTTGCCAAATCTATCTGTTGCTTGTTTTTCATGAGTGCTTTGAGAGTATACAGTTGCCTGGACATTTGAGAGATACAGTAATATAGTGCATCTTGTGAGGTTCTATTGCTTTTGATTCACCTCTTGAGCTGATTAATTATCTTGCCATGCCTTGAAATGCTTGGATAATTTCCATAAGTGTCTAGTTTCTCTGACTCTTTTTGTGTTGGATATTGTCTACTCCTTTTCTTTTCCCAGGATTCATTGAGGATTGCGTAAATCTGTTTGTTTTCTTGTGTGTATTGATGTCTATATTTCTTTCTATCTTTGGAATTGTTCTCTACTTTGCTTTCATGATTTTGCCCAGGAGTGCAAAAAGCTAAGTGTGGGGGTATTTGATAAATCATGATTTGATATGTATCTTTTCCTTTAATTTAGCTATTTTACATTCCATCCATGGCTAATTATAGGATTTAGATAGATATGTGTGTTGTTGGGCCTAATTGGATAGTTGGGAATTATTATTCTAAATTTTGCTGTTTTTGGGCTGATGAACATGTCTCGGTTTTCTGGCCATAAATTGGGCTGTGGTGATCCAAATGGAGCAAACTTGGTGGCCCTGGAAAGCTGAGACAAAGACCTAAAACTTTTCAGAAGGCGCCGTTGGCAACTTCGATCATCTAGAAGGCCAAATTCGGTGGTCAATAATCGGTGCGGAAAAGAATATGGAATCCAACTCATCCCACCAACAACACCAAATCATCCCACCACCTACACAACTCATCCCATTTCGTTTTGTCTACACTTTTTCCCATTATTTTACATTTTTTATGTGTTGTATGAAGGCTATAAATAGGCCTTCATTTCTCCATTGCAAGATGTCCCAAACACCTTCAAATAAGTTACTCTTGGGTGTTCTTCTACCTCCCTTTCTTCTTCTTCTTCTCAATTTCTTCTTAGTCTTTCTTGTTATTTAATGTTATAATGTCTTTTAATTTTATGGATAGCTAAGTTTCTAATTCAGCTTGTGGTAATAAGTTCTAATGGATTTTGAGGTTTGAAGAAAATTTTGTGTATCCTCAACTCTTAATAATTGAATTTATCTTTATCTTTCTATCTTGTTTATGCTTATATAATTGAATTTGAATTGATCACTTAAATTCATTACATAAGACGTTCTCATTAACTCCTTGAACTAAGACCTATGTGATGCTTACTTACATTGGACTTAAGAAGGAATGCAAGACCAAGAATTATGTGACGCTTGTTTACATTAATTTTGAGAAAGACAAAGGAATATTCATGGACTTAATTGATTGACTCATTAATTGTTTGCCGATTCAAGGACTTAGAGTTTAACTAGGGATTAAATGTGAATGAATAATTCTAACCTTGTTAACTCGAATCATGTTTGCTTAAACATTTGAAGAATCTCCTAAATTAATTGACGCTTGATTGGTTAACTTTGGGACAAGCAAGAATTGATTAATTAAGTTCTCCAATGGATGGCTTGTTGGATTCTTGGACTTAGAGACCAAATAGGGATTAAAATTGGACGCTTGATCCTAACCTAATGGACTCAAATAATGTTCGCTTGAACTTTGGAAAGAATCTATTTAAGTTTTGTTGGTGCTTAACTAATTGAACTTAAATGCAAGAATTTAATTATTATTTGAGATTGAGATTTTGAACCAAGGATAAATCCAAAGAACGAAAATCCACAAGTTGAAGTTTTTATCATCTAAGTTTATTATTCAACTTCTTGTTCTAAAAATTATATCAAACTCCAAACCCCCCCCCCCCCTTTTTTCCAAAAACTGCTAATATAATAAAAAGAATTTCCTTTGATCCTCGAGAGACGACTTTGGGGCACTACTGTGCTACAAGTTTAAACTCATTTTACATTTGTGTTTGATAGAGGCTTCGACAACCTCTCGTCACATTCCCTCAGCTCGTTGTAGTAGGTGAGAGGTGTCATGGAGCATGTTTTTAACTTGCTGAACTCGATCCACAAGATTATATGCCCAAATTCTTTGATTTTCTTCATGTATTCCGATGACGTCCCTCAATTGCCTTACTTTTTCCTGTAGGCCCATAACCTGATGATTTTTCTCCCCTAATGTGGCTTGATAGTCCATATTCAAATTGAAATTTAGTCTTTTTTTGCCTTGAACTGATCTACTTTCGTACTCAACCACTACCCTTTTGAGTTGTTGTTTCAAATCCTCAAGTTGTTTTTGTGCCAATCTCTCAGCTTTTTTAGATGTTTCCCACGCCTCTCTCCATCGTTCACCATCAACCCTAACTTGGTCACGTTCACCTCTTCGCATCTTTAACTCTGTGGAAGCGGCCTCTAAACAACTGCGAGTATTCAACTTACCTTCTTCTTCAATTCTTGCTCGCTTATTGTCTAGTTCAACACGTTGTCTTGCTTGGGAAATTTCTCTTTGCGCTGCTTGATACTCTTGGCAAGCCTGTATTAACTCCCTCTTCATATCTTCTTTTTCTTTCTCAGATTTGGCCAACTCTTTTTTAAGTTTTTCGATCTCCTTTTGACTCATAGGCTCTTGAATTGGGGTTTCTTCAATAACTGGAATGGGACCTCAAAATGGCAATTTAACATGTTGGACCCTCTCATTGAGCCACTGTTGATAACTCAACTCCACATTACAATTTCTTTTTCCCAATTCTTTCCCTTTCTTGATCACCTTATCCCAAGATTGTCTAATCTTGTTAAGAAAATCCAACTTCTTAGTCATATCATAAACCATGAAAGGAGTGATTGAATCCTCAACCGGTGGGCTCCTAATCGAATAACTGAGTTGCCTTAACGCAAGAGTGGGATTGTAGTTTACACATCCCTTAGTACCCATGAGTGGTACGTTCGGGAAATCTCCACATTGACAAATCACTTCATCAATGTTTTGCTCTCGCGAGTACCAAGAAATGGTCTTTTCACTAAGATTTGCTATGCTGTAAGCCCATTCGCTCTTATTTTTAATCTCAATCTGACTTCCTCTCTTGAACATGTAGGATGTGAACACAAGTATAGTATTGGTATACAACACAAAATTACCCCACCCCTTCTTTCATGGCGCACGGTAAGGGAATGGTATGTATCCGCAAGAATGGATGGTACAGGACTCATTTTCTCATGTTTAAAGGCCAAGAAGACATCAATTGCAGCAAAGTCAATAAAGTTTTCAACGTTCGGGAATAAGACAATTCCATAAATAATGAGGGCGAGCACATCCATGAAAACACCCCATCTCTCACTTTCTGCTAAGCTTAACGCATATCGCTCAAGGTTAGTTCGCGAGAAACCTTCAATCCCCCCTTTTGTCTCTTTCTTGCTTGCTAATTCTCTGGCATCAATCCCCAAGGAGGTGGCAACTTTGGTTAATGAAGGATAATGTCCCATGTACATATAAGGCTTTTTATTTCCTAAGCCAATACCTAGTATTTGTTCAAATTCCTCAAGCAATGGTGCCAGTTGAAAATCTTGAAAAAGAAAGGACCTCAAAGGAGCATCGTAGAATTGGGCTAAGGCAGTGAGAGCTCCCTCTTGTATGTCTACCTCCAATAGGTTAAGGATTCTGGCATACCGAGCAACAAAAGTTCGCGCTGACCACCTTTTAACATGTTACTGAGAGTCTTCAAACTACTCAAATCCGTTTGTCTGACCTTTAACTTCAAGGTCTTCCTTAAACTTGATTCTATGACTTTATGAAAGATGTTCGTAGCGACTTAAGTTTTTTATGACTCTCTAACAACCTGGAAATGAATGCAACATGCTATTGATGAATTTATTTGTTTCATTTTTATATGATTCTTTTCGAAATGCATGATATGATGTAAAAGTTTATTTTTCAATTTTCATGAAATGAATGCATGATACTCATTACGGAATGGAATAAAATAAATCTTTTTTTTTTGTTTTGTGTCATTCGAATATAGAGGTAGAATATTGCTCTTGTGACACTTAACAAGGGCATTCCTAAGTTGAAAATTCTATAGACCACTAATATGTGTGCCTCTCAAAAAGGTGGGACTATGGTTCTAAAACAGGTTCCTAGAGTCAATAACCCTTCTTAGGATATTAGTCACAATAACAGATAAACTATTAGAGATGATAATACCCTTGAAAGGATCAAACTCTAGGTGAGGCCTTCATAATAACCAAATAAGATGTTCATCAAGAAGGTTACTACTACTCAACCTCTTACTTATCATAAGTTGCACTCAAGTCCGGGAATAAGACCGCACTCATAAATGTGTGTGAAATTGTGTAAGTGAAGTGTGTGAAGGGAGCAACCCTACACTACCCAATCTACAAAACACAACACATATGATATGAAAAATAAAATTCTTCTATCCTAAAGTTCAAATTACACGATATATTTATAGAATTCATGCAAATAAACAAACAACAAACAAGGGACATAAATAATAATAAAAAAAAAAGTAAGAATAAAAAATAAGATAATCATTTTATAAAAAGTAAAATTCTTTTATCTTATAGTTCAAACTACACAACACGTATTTAGAATTCATGCAAATAAGACAAACAACAAATAAGGGAAATAAAAAAATAAAAGTAAAATTAAAAGTGAGATAAAAATTTTATAAAACTTATTATTAATTAGCTTAACTAATTATTATAGGCTTGACTCTCAAAAAAATGTCCCTAGTAGAGTCGCCATCTATCACAACCGAAATCGCAACGGGATAGCGAAAAATAAATTAAAAAAGAAGGAGTCGCCACCAATGTTATTTTTTACGGAAAAACATTGGAAAAATCATAAATTAGAAAATAGTCTACGAAAACCAGATTTTTGAGTTCGGGAGTCGATTACGTGTGAGGAAGGTATTAGCACCTGACAACATTCGTCCTAAGACGATTACCTTTAATTAATTAAACAAATTATTTATAATTTATAAAATATTTATCTCACAAAAATGATGAAATATATTTTATTTAACTAATTTAACTAATGCATTAAAAAAAGTCAAAATTATTATTGTTGTATAAAAAGGAAAATAATATATTTTTTTCTATTTTTTTGGCTCGACAAGATTTATTTCTTGCTCCTACGTATCTTCATGTGTAATGAAAAATCAGAGTTACGTAGTTCTTTTGTAGAAAATATTTATGTGTTAGATATTTTTTAATTAAATTTTATTTTTGTTAAATATAGGATTCTTGAACTGTCTCAGCTCATTCACCCTAAAAATATAAAATTGACTAAAGTGTACCCCAAAGTCAATTCAATAAAATTTTGATTATAATTATTGCTATGGATATTATTATCTTAAAAGATATTTTGGTTGGATATTTTTGTTTTTGGAGAAAAAATTTAAAGATAAGTTGTCGTAACTTGTACTTTAAATTCAAAGGTTAAAAAGATGTCACATCTAATTAACCATTCCTCCAATAAAATTTTTGATATAATAACTGATGGCATCCTCACTTGCATGGACATGAGATGATGGACAAGGAAGATGATGCCTCACTCCAAGGATCAAGTTCTTCAAAGGTGGCACAAGGTTTTAGGGTGGATGATGATGGAATGGATGAAAATGGAGGTTGGGTAGAAGGTGTTTGAGGAAATGCTTGAGAAGGGTACTCTAGGGTTGACTCACTTCATGATGATGAAGGTCACTTCTAGGGTTGTTTCTCTCAAGGTGGAGATGGGAGGGAGTTGGCCGAATTAGCCAAGGGTGACTAAGGAAAGATATAAAGGCACAAAAGGCTCTCTTTATATTCAATATCCAAAATATTTACAAGGTGTGGGGTGTTGAGTATTTATAGGAGGGGAGGCATCTAGGGTTGCATTTGGAGTAGGCAAATGCATTCCAAATGAAATGCAAATGAACCCTAGATGCAACTTGGTGGCCAAGGATGGAATCTTTGGGTTTAGATTGGCTATATCTAGGTGCATGATAAGACCATGCAACCTTTGCCCTCCACTTGGGCCTAAGCCTTTCTAACACCAAAAATAGACCCAATAAGCACCAAAAATGTGTCACCCTCTAATTAACACCCTAACCCAAAATTAAAAACCTTAATCATCTAGAGCACCCCATAATACAAGGGTAAAATGGGAAATACAAGGGAAAATAAATTCTAAGTCCTAAACACCCCAAAATACAAGGGTAAAATTGGAAATACAAGTAAAATAAATTCTATGACTAAAATACCCCAAAGTACAAGGGTAATTTTGGAATCAAAGATAAGGGCAAAATAGGAATAAAATAAATGCTATGCTAATAAGAACTTAGGAGCTAAGGTCCAAAAGTGGCCTTACTCCTCCTATGATTTTTCAACACTAACTCATTCCTTTTACTTCCTTCAATACATCACCTCTTGGACTTCTTGGCCTTAGTGTTATTCCATCAATAACTTCAAATATTGATATTGAATATTATAATACTATATCTTGATATTTAATCATATTTTGAATTAATTGTTTTTTTTAAGTATAAAATAATAATAATAATAATAAGTTGTCACAACTTACATCCTTAAGTTCTAGGATTAAAGGAATGTCACATTCAAATAATCTCTTTTTTATAGATATAATTTATACTAATATTAATAAGGGAATATTACCGTAATTATTATTATTATTGTTATAAATACCTAGAATATTTATAAAAAATAACTTAATCAAATAAAATCAATTAGACTAATTTTGTTAAAACAAGAAATAGATATCATCATCTAAGATTAAGGGGATACCACATAAAAATAATCTCTTTTTTAGAGAAGATAGATATTATTAATTAAAAAAATAAATTATTATTATTATTATTGCCTAAACGAATAAAAAATATCAGAGAACCTAATGGACATTTATAAATCATTGACTTAATCTACCACAATTAACTATATTACTTTCTATTGTAAAAAAGGGCAATTATCATAAAACATTAATATAATGCATACTTTGAAAAAAGAAAAAAAAAAGAAGAGGGGACGTAGAAAGGAAAAAAGATGGGCTAAAAAACAAAAGAGACGTGACGAGCCCACATACGCAGCCTGATGCGACGTGAGTGAGAGAGTGGAAGGAAGAAAAAACAAAAAAGGAAAGAGAATGACATTTAGCCATATGACCAACCCGCAACCAAAGCGCAACAAAGAGGAAAGAGGAGCTCCGCTAGGGTTCCGCATGCAGCCTCTCTTTATGGATATCAATGACGCGGTGGCTCACCGCTACAGTGTCGTCGTGCTTAGGGCGATCAGCCGTGCAAAAGGGAAGGAGAAGGCTGGCAGTTAGTAACGTCAACATCACTGGAAATCGCTTCCGATAACGGCACACGGCGGCATTCGCGGTGGCGCTTTTGTGTAGTGACTCGTCGTAGCGACGTGCGACCTCGATGCGTGGGGGAGAGATTAAAGGAGAGTAGTAGCCGCCCCGAAAATCGTCTCCGACGGCGCACGGCGGCGCTCACGGGAACCACAATCCAGTTGCGTTCCCTGGTATATTTCGCTCGCTCCTTTTATTTTGTTTTCATCTTTTCTATTGTGGTTAGATTTTTGCTTGCTGGGTAGAAAACCCTTGAATGATGGTTTAAGTTGGTTTAAAGGGGGAAGGGATTGATTCACGATAAGGTCAAATATGTATTATTTTCAATATAAAAAAATGACCCTATACAGAACAAGATTAGAGAGAATATTGATACCCAAATTTGATTGCCTGTTGCTTCTATTTCCACTTTCTCGTTCTACCTGCTTCTTTCTTGAGCTCACTTTCCTTCGTTCTCCGTCCTTTGTTTTCCATCTTTTGTTCTCTGTCCCCCCGTTCTCCGTCTTTTGTTCTCTCCTTTATAGAAGAAACACATACAGGCCGAAGCATGCTACCAAAAAATACCAGCTTGCCGAGTTTGAAGTTCCGAGAATTGTTTTAAGCATGGCACCAAAACCAGACTTTTACACTAACATAGAAACCTTACAGGATAAGGAAAAAAGTTACACTGGCTACAAAACACATTTGTTGATACAGAGGAAGATTTGGCTTCTCTATTTGTCCTTTTCTGATTTCATTGTTTTTATTTATTATTTATGGTTATTGTGTATTTTTTAGTTTAAATCTAGCTTGCAAATTATTAATTTAAAATTTTTGAGAAATAAATTAATAGAAAAAATTAGTGGAATAAAATTGGTGTTTACACTAAACTACTTGTTAAGCACAAACATGAAGAGCTGACTTTGAGTTCATGTGTAAGTTAGTTTTAGTTTATGTAAAAATTTATTTTAAGTTTTTATTTTTATTTTTCTCTCCCCAAAATACTTTTGAAAAAACTATTATTTTTCTCACTATGAATCTTTTATTTGGAATTCTCTCTAATTTATTGATAATATATCCTGTATTAGTGGAATGATACTACGCGTTGATTAATGATGCAGTTTCGAAGAAACTTCCTCTATTTTGACTGAATCCCACTATTATATTATTATTACAGTGTTATGTTACACTATATTAGTATTTGGAAGAAAAAAATCGTCTATAGGACAACTAAACTATTTGTTAAGCACAAACATGAAGAGTTGACTTTGAATTCATCAACGCGTAGTACCATTCCACTAATACAGGATATATTATCAATAAATTAGAGAGAATTCCAAATAAAAGATTCATAGTGTGAAAAATAATAGTTTTTTCAAAAGTATTTTGGGGAGAGAAAAATAAAAATAAAAACTTAAAATGAACTTTTACATAAACTAAAACTAACTTACACATGAATTAAAAAAAATTAGATAAGTTAATTATAAAAAGTTTCTATAAAATAGCTTATATGTATAAGTCAAGTTTAGTACATGAAAAAAATTATTTCATTTTTTCTTCTTATTTTACTCTTCTAAAATACTTTTAGAGAAGTTTATCCAAATAAGTTCTTTAAAAATATATTAATAGATAGATGTATAGCGAAAAAAATCAAGCTATTACTTTTGAAAGCAATTTTTTAAATCATATTATGAATACTGACTTTATTGATAATTAATCTTTATTAGAAAATTTTATTGATCATCTTTAGTGAGATTTTTTTTCTAATCACATTTTTATACATAAAATTTGAGCTCAAAATCTCTCTTCAATAAATTAAGTCTAATTCAATTTTTTTTATCAATCGAGACTAGTTTTATTTAAAGCAACAACTTGTTAATTACTTTCAAAGTAATTTTTTGATAAAAATTATTTCATTTAATTACTTTTTTACATGTTGATTTCTCAATAATCCAATATTATATGTGTTAATACTTTTCAATGATCATGTATATAAAAATTATTTTTCTGAAGCATGTGCAATGTACAACGTAAAATTTTATTTCATATAACTATATTTTATTATAAATAAATATTTTGAAAACATAGTAATTAAATTTTTAATAAATAAATATTTGCAATCAATTATATTTTAGATTTATAATAAATAATTTATAGACTAATATGAACTATTTTAATTATTGATAAATTTTTAAAATTTGAAACTTATTTTAAAAATAAATATATTAGAGTAAAAGACAATAAAAGCCTTTTGTGATATGATCCAGATCCACAATATTTGCGTTGGTTTATCAACGGTGAATATATATATATATATATATATATATATATATATATATATATATATATATATATATATATATATATATATATATATATATATATATTGAAGCGGCTGAGTCTAAAATGTCAAAAAAAATCACTAAAAGCCTCTATGATGCATTTGTTTCCTGTAATTTTCTTTCGTTCCTAGGAATATGATGGGGCATTTTATTATATATAATAATAAATTAAAATTTAAAATATATTAATGAGTTAGATCGTATTTTTATATTGGATTCCAACAGAAGTGTTTGAGTTGAGTTATTTTATTTATTTTATTTTATTTGCATTAAGGATATTTATCGCTCAACCGATGGTTGTAGATTAATTTGTTTTAGACATAGGAAGACCACTAAATTAAATTTTATTTCTCTCAACAAAGTTTTTAATATGCACATGACCAAAAATATAATATTATTTCTTAAAACAAATGTCCCTAACAAAACAAATAAATCATAAAATGTCCGTAACATGATTTAAAAAAAAAAAAAAAAAAAAAAAAAAAACAGATGTTGACAAAAATTTAAATGAGCATAAGCAAGCTAGTACGGTTAAACATGCTTGTTCTTTAAGATCACTTCTCTGGTTCTAAAAGCAAGAATCGAGTTAGTATCCGGATAAAAGTTGAATTCAACTCAACTCACTTTTACTTCACAATAATAATCATATTATTTTTGAATTTCATGCATTGGAAAATGAAAATACACATTTTTCATATTTTGAAGTGGATATCCAAACACACCCTTAATGATGGAGAAAGCAACACGGATTTGGATGATACAGAGACACACACAAACACGGGATGTGACAAAATAAAAAAATATAAAATATATAGACACGACGTATATATAATATATAATATAAATAATAAGACAAAAATATTATATATTTATATATATTAACATAACAATAACCTACTAAGTCTAAAAAAATTTATTAAGAGACATCACATTAATAATTTTCTTTTTAAATCTTGAATCCTTTCTTTATTATTTTTATTTTTATTAGAAAAATTTATTTTCTTATGTGAAAGTTAAGTAAGGAGAGATAAAATAATTCTCTTCATTATTTCTATTTTTATCATTTTTTAATTTTTTTTAAAAAATCTCAAATACCTTCTTTATTTCTATTTTCATTGAGATTTTTTTTCTTTCTTTTATAAAAAAAAAAAGCCAAATTCTGCCTCTTTTATTTATGCTTTTATTGAGATTTATTATTCTTCTTTTTCTAAAAAAATCTCAAATCATCCCTTTTTTGTTTTTATTTTTTTATTGAGATTTATTCTTTTTTAAAAAAAGATCCCAAATCCACATATCGAATAGTACATCAAAATGGAAACGTGTTCATTTGCAGGTGTCTACAACAGAGACACGTGAATTTTGTAGGTATCTGCGATGGAGACACATTAATTTTGTAGGTGCCCATGATGGAGACGTATCTAATTTGTGTGAACATGCTCTGTCGAAGTGTTCGAAGTGTGTCTATGGTGTGTCCGTTCTTAAAGAGTGTCAGACTCGCAGATACGACAGTCCCATACCGTGTTCGCGCAATATAGCTTGTAAGGTATTATGTAGATTAGTTAGGCTTAGGTATGTTTGGCTTCAAAAAATAATTTTTATTTTTGAAAAGTAGTTTTAATTTTTAAATTTAGAAATTTAGAAAACATGTTTGATTTAACTACTTTTAATAAAATTTTATAAAATGTTTTCTGTGTAAAATTTATAATCAAAGTTTGAATGATAAATTTATAATTTATATATTCAATAGTATTAAAATTATTATATTTTCTTTATCTATAAAAAATAAATATAAATCTAACTAAATAGATATAAATATAACTATCATTACATCTAAAATCTCACAGTTAAAAAAATATAAATATCATAAATATTATTTATCTTACAAGATATCGATCAATGTTTAATGTGACACCCTCTACCCCAACATATATATAATAATAAAAAGAAATATCTTACTGGATAAAAAAAATATTTAAAATTAAAACGACAAACAAGCCTAAGCTCCATCATCCACATCCTCAACCTCATGTTGTTGATGGTCTCCTGTATATCAAACAAGGGAAACAACACAAAAGAAGGGAGTGAGAAACATCTCACTCTGGCTCACGGTGTAAGAACGCACACCGGATAGCCAAACACAAACAATACAGTTTCCTCATAGATCAATCAACAACAATAGTTTAACCAATCATCCAAGTCATACAAATAGTAATTTATCATCATTTAATAATAAGAATGCACATGCATGGACACGAACTTCATTTTATCATGCATGTGGCGCCAGTAAAACATCACATGGCATATTGCCGCTAGCAATACACGAAGAGTAGTCTAGGAGTACATGCTGGGTCACACCTTCTGCGCACTCTCACTAGAAGGATATACTACCAGAGTCTTGTCGGGATAGCTAAGTCGCGCAAGATACATCCCATGCACACAATGGGCGAGACTGGGACTTCCAAACCGAGCTATCCCCAAGGACTAATCCCCAAAGCTTTTACACTAGGGGGCCTTCTCTGGCGGTGTATTCCATATCGTACCCCTTAAAACATTTATACAAATGATGCATGTCAATCAAGACTCTATGCATTCTCATATCACATTATCATGTCTCATGGTCATATCGCATCATCACATTTCATCATCACATATCATTATCACATTTCATTCACAATCTTCACAGAGCACTTTATTTCGTATTAAAACTCATCTATTTGCATAATTAAATACACATTTATACATCTTATACAGTAAGGAGTACAACAGAATAATCAGAAGGTAAAACAGAAATTATTGAAAATATGTCTATTTCTCATAGGGTTCTCTCAAGAACCTACAGAGCACTCTAATTCATATCAAAACTTGATTATTTTCAAAATTAAACACATATTTTTACATCTCATCAAACAAGGAATATAAAAGAACAATCAGAAATCAAAACAGAAAATATTCATATTTTGCCTATTTCTCATAGGATTTCCCATAGGAACCCATAGAGATCTCAAATCATACAATTAATTGCATATAAGAAAAATAATAAGCAAAACAGATACAATTGGGAGAAACCCCTCATACATGAGCGTACAAAAAATACAACAAACACAGGATTGGGGGCCAATCCCACTACCTAGCATACAATCCCACACCCAGAGCGAGGTTTCTCACTCCCCCCTTACCTCGATAAACAGGGGTTGAAACTGAAGTAGGATCTCCTCCTCCGGGATCCCCTTGGTCTCCATAAAGTGTAGAAGAAAAAGGTTAAAAGTGAAAAAATGCATTTTTCTGGAGTCCCGGAACGCATTTATAGGCATCAGGATTTGGCCAGAACGGCCCGTTCCGAATTTGGAACGGCCTATTCTGGGCACATAGAACATGTACAAAAGCCTCTTCCAGAACGGCTCGTTCCAAAACCAGAACGGGCCGTTCTGGGGTCAATACTTGTTCTTTAAAAATTCATCCGGAACGGCCCGTTCCCAAACTGGAACGGCCCGTTCCGGGACTATGAAAATTCATAATTACTAATTAATTAATAAATAAATAACATATATATATATATATATATATATATATATATCAAATTAAAATAAAATATCAATACAATTTAAAACTCGATTTTCTTCAAATAATAATTATAACAAAATATCATAATTAATAATATTGTAAAAAATAATTTTCATAAATGATTATTATTAAAAACCTTTAAAAATTCAATCAAACCCATTTAATTAATCAAAATAATTATAAGGAAATAATCTTCATAAATACAAAATAAATAATATTTTACTCGTAGTATTAGTAGAAAAATTCGGGGTGTTACATTTAATCCAAATAAATATTAAGCATTTTTTTATAAACATAATTTATGTAGTATCTTTAAGCTTACAACTAAGGATTAATATGCGTTTACAAGATGTGACTTCTACCAACTAAACATTATTTTAACATAAACGAAAATTAAAAATTAACTAATATGTAATTAAAATAATTAACACTACAAAAAATATGCAATTTAGCGACCACCAAAATCGGTCGCTAAATTGCTAAAATCGGTCGCTATTTACCTTAGCGACCGAATTTAATCGGTCGTTATTTACCTTAGCGACCGAATTTAATCGGTCGCTAAAACCCTGGTTGTTAAGCTATTTAGCGACGAAAAAATTTTTGGTCGCTAATTCGGTCACAAAATGGTTGCAATGATTTTGGTTGCTGAAGTGTATGAGACCAAATTAGTGACCGAATAAATCGGTCGCTAAATATTTATTTATTATTTTATTAAATTTTATAGACGTCGCAAATTTGATCGCTACGAACCACTCATATTTGGTCTCTTAAGGATTTTATTTCACAATACTTAACTTTTTAGCATGTTTTGTCCTTAATTACACAATTTTTGGAAACTTCCCAGAAGGTCACCCATCCCTATATTACTCCAAGTCAAGCACGCTTAACTGTGAAGTTCTTATGAGATAAGCTACCGAAAAGCAAATGCATGTTGTTAGTATAAGTAGTACAAATTAATTCATTTAAGTCATCCTCAACTATCTAACCTCATACTTATATTATCTTTGGATCCTTATTATTTTGGTGTATCCGGACCGTTATAAAAATATAATAATTATATTACTAATAATAATTATTATATTATATTTAATTAATCTTTATTTATATATATACTTACTTTTATAATTAACAATCTACTTATTTCTATTTAAAATTAATTTTATGATACAATTTAAATTATTTATTATAAATTTAAAAGTTTAAGTAATAATTTATATATTTTAAAATGAAAAGGGTTATAATAACACTGGTATAACTTTCACTAAGTGTTACACCGCTCAATAACTTTATATTAAATGTGAATTTTTTAAATCCAACCGTTAGATTGAAAGTTCATATCACTTTATATGTTTATATCAATTTTTGTTAAAATTGAACAATAACTTAAAAGTAATCAAAGTGCTCATATTTTATTTGAAATGTATATATTACGTCAATTTTATTTACAAGAATGAAGTATCAAATCATCTTGAATTCATATAAGATTTTGTATATATGATCTAAGAGTAAAAAACTTTCAATCTAACGGTTAAATTTATAAAATTTACATTTAATATAAAGTTGTTGAGCGATATAATACTTAGTAAAAGTTACACCGATGTTATTATAACCCTTCTCTTTTAAAATATTTTTATAAATTAAATTTTAACATTTTAAATAAATTATTAATTAACTTAATATATTTATTCATCTTAAATCTAAGATATAAAATTCAAAAAATGTATTTATACTTGTTTTATTTTCTAATTATCAACCATTAATAAAATACTAATTTAAAATCTTATATAATTATATCATAATATTTTCATATCAAGTTTAAAATAAAATATTAGTTATACAAAAATATTAAAATCATTATGTAAATTATTAATAAGATTCTAGTTAAATAATTTAAAATAATCAATTTTATCACACAACAATAAAAAAATACTAATAGTTAAGAAAATACATTTGTACTCTTCCTATTAGAAAAAGAGAAGATGTTATAATTCTTTTTTCCCTTAAGATATCACATCTCTTCTATCAATAAAATTTAAATATAAAAATTTATTTAAAAATAAAGTTATCATAAGTTAGAAATATATATTATAAATATGGATCAAAATAAATAAGAAATTTTAAAAAATTCATATACTCTAATTAAAAAACTCTCTAAAAGTCCAATTATAAAAAAAAAATTTCTAAATATTTTTTCACATAAATAACTGTTGGTATTAATTATGTAGGAGTGCATATAAATAATTTTTTATTATAAATTAATGTCTTGCTCTTACAAAAAAAGAAAATGGGATTTGATACTCAATAACAATATTATCATCACTTTTAAACAATTTATAATTTTTTTAAGTTTTATTTAGTGACCGAATATAATTTCGTCGCTAATTTTAACTAATATTTAGCGACCGAATAGAATTCCCTTGCTAATTTTAACTAATATTTAGTGATCGAATAGAATTACATCGCCAATTGTAACTAATATTTAGCGATCGAATTTAATTCTGTCGCTAAAAAAATTGAAATTTCTGATTTAGCGACCGAATTTAATTCCGCGCTAAAAAATCAAAATTTTTGATAATTTGGTCGCTAAATTTAACTGATATTTAGCGATCGAATTCATTTCCGTCGCTAATTTTAACTAATATTTAGCGACCGAATTTAATTCTGTCGCTAAAAAATCAAAATTTCTGATTTGGCGACGGAATTGAATTCGGTCACTAAATTTAACTAGTATTTAACACCGAATTCAATTTTGTCGCTAAATTTAACTACTATTTAGCGACCAAATTCAATTTCGTCGCTAATTTTAACTAATATTTAGCAACCGAATTAAATTTAGTCGCTAAAAAAATTAAAATTTCTAATGTAGCGACCGAATTTAATTCTGTCACTAAAAAATTCAAAATTTCTTATTTAGCGACCGAAATAGCGACCGATTTTCTAGCAACGACTTAGTTTGGTCTCTAAATCAGTCGCTATTTTGATTATTTATAATTGGTCGCGAAATCAGTCGCTAAATAGCAACTGATAAATTTTAGTCGCTAATTTCGGTCGCTATTTTACAATTTTGTAGTAGTGAAATAATATATAACATATAATTAAAAGTATATAGAATAATTATTTTAAATAAAATAAAATATTTTTAATCATTAATTATTGCAATATTAGCATGTTATTTAATTTAGTATATTATATATATACACACATAGACACACACACACAAATATATATATATATATATATATATATATATATATATATATATATATATATATATATATATATATATATAAAGAGAGGGGAGCTTATTTTGGTTTTAGAGTCAACAAAATGGTTAAACCTAACACTGGGTCGAACACTAGATTAACAATGAGGCAGGTACACATGCCTCAGTATAATGTCCCTATGGGTAAGATGGAGATGCACAACTCATCAAAGTTTGGCAATACCTTTATGCCAAATGCTAACGTCCCTGTTGGGAAATGGAATGACCCACCCAGACAAATGGTTGGAATGGGTTGAGGAAAACAAGTTATGAACTATGTTGGGCCTACATTCCAAGGAATTCCTAAAAAATTCTTGAATGTTTCTGGAGCTCCTGGCGAATTCTCGAGCATGACTGGAAGTTATGGGCGTGGTTTTCGACAACCCTTCAACAACTTGACTAAGACCTAGTGGAGGAGGCAACAAAGAATGAGGAAAACTACCTTTGAAGGTTTCAGATGGAACCGCTTTTTGATCCCAGTACCACAAAAGGGTGAGTCATCTCGGAAGTTCATGGAGGATGATGAAGATCTGATAACTGACTATTTCGAGAGTGGCTTCGATGACTCTCTGGAGGATATTTTTGGGATAGTGTCAATTCTGCCTTCTGAGTATGCTGGGGCCATGGAATCTATTAATGAGCAGGACGATATCCATCGAGAGGATTTTTTTCGATGATCCTAACTATGAGTTTAAGATTGTGTTGGTCAACCAAATTTCGAGGGTTATTCCCAAGTTTAACTCAGCTGTGTTTGATTCTCCCACTAAAGAGATGAAGGGTCATCTTAAGCCTTTGCTGCTAACCTTGATGATCGAAGGGCATGAGGTAAACAAGGTTCTGGTTGATGGATGAGCAGCCATAAACATACTTTCGAGGACTAAGCTGAAAAGGTTTGGAAAGACCACGCTTGATTTAAAGCCCCATAATATACTTATCTCAGATTATGCAGGAAAGTCATCACAACCTGAGGGCATGATTTTGCTCGATGTTCAGATCGGAAGTGTGAAAAGAACTACTATGTTCATAGTAACTCCATCGAAGGCAAATTTCAATGTCTTATTGGCGCGTGAATGGATTCATGGAGTAGGAGCTGTCCTTTCGACTGTTCACCAGAAGATTTTCTTTTGGAATAATGATGCAGGATTGGAAGTGCTTGATGCTGATCAGAAAGAATATGAGGTAGGCATGTATTTCGCAGATCAACAAATGACTGCATTTGCGAAAAAAGACCTTTCGATGCTCATAATGTTGGTATCATGGATGAAGAAGAAGGTGTCAGGAAAATGTTTTGCTGGGACGTGAAACGAGGGTTTGTTATTCGAGCCGAGAAAGAATCAGCTCAAGAGGAAGAATGAAGGATCAAGATCCTTACTCGAGCTTTTTAGCTCGAATGATCGCCTACATGGCCGATCGAATGGCCAACATGGCCGTGGAATGTCAAGACAAGGAAGAGATGTCAAACAAATCTAGAGATGGTGAAAGTAATACGACCACTTTGGCCGAAGAAAAAGAAAAAAAATAGAGAAAGAGCGAATGGACCAAGAGGTCGAGAAAGAAAAACAAAAATAAAAAACAGAAGATGATAGAATGGACCAAGAGGTCGAGACTTCGAAAGAAGACAAAAAGCAAGAGTCAGAACTAAAGTTAGATTGTATTTTCGACGACTCACCATTGGGATTCGAAAGGGCGACCAATGAAGAACACAAGTTAGAATCTCGAGACCCACTCGAAGAAATCAATCTGAGTACTGTCGAAAATAAGAAGGTTACTTATATTAGCAAACTCTTGCAAGGAAAGCTGAGGGAGGAATTAATTCGATTGTTGCATGAATATAAAGACTGCTTTGCATGGGATTATGATGAAATGCCGGGATTGGATCGAGGATTGGTAGAGCATAGATTACCTATGATTCTGGGAAAGAAACCAGTTAAGCAAAGTCCTCAAAGGTTTACTCCTGAGGTAATTGAAAAGATAAAAGAAGAAATTGAGAGGTTATTGAAAGCCAGGTTTATCAGGACCTCGATATATGCTGAATGGATATCGAACATTGTGCCCGTTATCAAAAAGAATGGAAAACTCAGGATATGCATTGATTTTCGAGATCTCAACATAGCTACCCCCAAGGATGAGTATCCTATGCCTATTGCTAAGACTATGATAGATGCTGATGTAGGTAACGAAATTCTGAGTTTACTCGATGGTTATTCTGGATATAACCAAATTTAAATTGCAGCTAATGATGTATCGAAAACTGCTTTTCGATGTCCAGGTGTTATTGACGATATAATTGTTGGGTCAAAACGAAAAGAGGAACACTTATGCCATTTAAAATTATCTTTCGAGAGAATGAGGAAACATGGTCTAAAAATGAATCCACTAAAATGTGCTTTTGGTGTTACAGCAGGAGAGTTTCTGGGATTTGTCATACACCAGAAAGGAATCGAAGTGGATAGAAATAAGACTAAAGCTATCATGGAAACTAGACCTCCATCAAACAAGAAAGAACTTAAATCTCTCTTAGGTAAGGTAAACTTTCTTAGAATATTCATATCGAATTTATCTGGCAAAACTAAAGTGTTTTCTCCTCTATTGCGTCTCAAAAAGGAGGAGGAATTTCGATGGGAAGAAGAGCACCAGAAAGCGTTCGATGAAATCAAAGCTTATTTGGCTCATCCTCTAGTGATTACACCACCCTCTAAAGGAAAACAATTGAAATTGTATATTTCAGCTAACGATTTGACCATTGCGGGCATGCTGGCGCGGGATGATGATAATGGCATCGAAAGAGTCATTTATTACTTAAGTCGAATGTTAGTAGGAGCTGAGAATAAATATACTCCTTTAGAGAAATTATGTTTAAGTCTTTATGTTGCTTGTACAAAGTTGAAGTATTATCTTAGACCCTGTGATGTTGTAGTATTTTGTCGAAGTAATGTTATTAAGTATATGTTGTGTAAACCTGTCTTACATTCCCGAATTGGAAAATGGGCACTTGCGTTAACTGAATATTCATTAACTTTCGAGCCTTTAAAATCCATAAAGGGACAAGTAATTGCGGATTTTCTCGCGGATCATTCGAAAATAACTGAAGAAATCAATTACTTAACCACCAAACCTTGGGAATTATTTTTTGATGGCTCGAAACATGGATTAGGCACTGGGATAGGTTTGTTAATCATTTCCCCTAAAGGAATTCCAACTAAATTGTCATTAAAAACGAACAAAGGATACTCGAATAATGAAACCGAATATCAAGCGCTCATTACTGGACTCGAGATCCTTAAAGAGTTAGGTGCTAGGAATGTGGTAATTCGAGGAGATTCACAACTTGTCATTAAACAATTAACTCAGGAATATAAGTGATTGAATGAAAAACTAATCGAATTCAAGACTCGAGCTGCTCAATTACTAAACGCATTCGATGAGGTTGAATTACAACATGTTTCTCGACACGCGAATACAATTGCAAATGAATTGGCTCAGGTGGCATCAGGGTATAAAGTAAGTAAGGAATGTCTGGAATCCCGAATTCATACAGAGAATGAATTGATATGTCATCTAGAGAGTCTAAGTGTCAGCTCATCGAGCCAGCAAGATTGGAGGAAAGAATTGGTCGAGTACCTGCAAAATCCAAATTTGAGAGTCAAAAGAAAAATCAAACTCCAAGCCCTTAATTATGTCTTGCTAAGTAATGAATTATACAAAAGAGGTTTCGATGGGATTCTGTTCAAATGCCTCGGGAGTCATGAAAGTTACATAGCTATGGCAGAAGTACATGAAGGTATCTGTGGAGCACATCAAGCAGGTGAAAAGATGAAGTGGACCTTGTCGAGAAAAGGTTTGTATTGGCCGACCATGATTAAAGATTGCATCAAATTCGCGAAAAGTTGTGAGGAATGTCAAAAACATGGACCAATACAAAGGGTACCAGCAAGTGAATTGCATTCGATTATTAAACCACGGCCATTTCTAGGTTGGGCAATTGACATAATAAGGCAAATTCATCCACCCTCCTCGAAAAATCATAAATATATATTAGTTTCCATAGACTATTTCACAAAATGGGTTGAGGCAATTCCTTTAAAGGAAGTCGAGCAAAAAGACTTAATTGATTTTGTTGAGGATCATATTATAACAAGGTTTAGAATTCCTCAAACAATTACCACTGATCAAGGCACAATTTTTACGGGTCGAAAGGTTGCTCAATATGCTCAATCGAGGGGAATTAAGTTAATAACTTTGACACTGTATTATGCACAAGCAAATGGACAAGTAGAAGCTGCTAATAAAATAGTTATCAGTTTAATTAAGAAACATATCTCGAGCAGACCTCGAAATTGGCACGAAACACTTGTCCAAGTGTTGTGGGCTTATAGGAATTCACCAAGAGATGCCACAAAAACTACCCCATACAAACTGGTGTATGGACATGAGGCTATTCTTCCTATAGATATTAATTTACAAGCAATTCATATACAGAAGCAGAATGACTTGTCTATCGAGGATTATTGGAATTTAATGTATGACGAGTCAGAATCTTTAGAGGAAGAAAGGTTGATAGCATTACAAAATCTTGTTCAACAAAAGGAAAGAATTGAAAAAACATACAATAAAAGAGTCAAAGTGCGCGGTTTTCAAGTCGGAGACTTAGTGTTAAAAGTGATTCTTCCCATGGATCAAAACTCTCGACATTTAGGAAAGTGGTCTTATAATTGGGAAGGTCCCTTTATAATCGAACAAGTATACTCGAAAAACGCATATGTGATTAAAGGAATAAATTTGAATGCAGCAAGTAAAGTGATTAATGGGAAATACTTGAAATTCTTTCATAAAAGGTCAGAATATTAAAGCATACATCCAACATAAACCTAAGAAAAATTAAAACCAGGGTTCGAGAATTTAATTATTACAAAACTTGGACTTAAAATCTTTAAAGGCATGATAAGCTTCATCCAAGTTCTGCCTTCGAGAGGCACACTGATTCTCCAAGTGTTTCTTCTGTTCCAAGGTCTTTGCAAGCTTGGAAGAAATCACCTTGCCCTCCTCTTTGAGACTCTTGTGACGCTGAATAACTTCTTGACTTTGCGTTTTTAAAGCATCTTTTTTCGAGCGAATGTTATTCAACTCATGTTGCAGAGCCTCAATGGATTTTTCGACATCTCCCTCTTCCTGTTGTAGTTTCTTCAAGGCAGGAATCATTTCTTCAGTTGATTTCCTGAGGGAGAGCAACTATTGCCGAAGATTCATGAGTTTGGCACGGTCTCCCTCACTCTCGACTTCAACTTGAGCCACTTCTTGAAATTTTGTAGACCATTTGCTCCTAAGATCCCAGGCAAGGGTGAATGGCTTGATAAATTCTTGGAGCTCGAAATGAATCTCAGGAGGAAGGTCTGAGTAAGCTAGCAAGTCATCCACCATCTGCCCAACTTCAATTTTGAATTCGGGGACAAGGAAAGCTTGATCGAGGTCGTCCACATATGCCTTCGACCGAAAAGATTCGAGTAGAGGCTGAAAAGTAGGAGTTGATTGAGAGACCGGCTCAGGAACCTTCTCCGAGATAGAGGGACCACTTGTCCAATTGTCAAGGACATCAAAAATATCGTTGACCTCTTCATCCTCTTCATTGAAAAAATTGATTAAGTCTAAATCAGTTGAAGGGATCGAGGAAAGTGCTGGAACTGAAGATTTGACACCACCTTGGGTCGAAGGAGAAGCAATATAAGGCCTAGGAGACTCGGTTGAATCTGCATAGAGAAAAAGAAAAATGGTAAGAAAGACAGTTCTTTACGAATGTTGATAGAAATTCAAAGAAGAAATATACCTTTATTTGGACTAAGAGGAGGTTTAAGCTCGAAAGAAGGAGTTTCGTCTTGCGAGGTGTAATATCCCAAAATTTTATTCAAATGAAAAGAATTATTTATTATGTGAATAAGTATTTTTATTCCCGTATTTTACTATTCATGTATATGTATTTTACTATTTACATATACGTATTTTACTATTTATGTATACGTATTTATGAATAGTATTTTACTATTCATATGAATAGTAATTTTAAAAAAAAACGTAAGCACTTACGTCAAAACTCAAATTATTTGGATGAATAGTATTTTACTATTCATGAATAGTAATTATATTATTATTTTAATGAATAGTGCATAGTGCATAGTAACTTCAAAATTTCTATAAATAGGGACCTAAGGATTTTGAAAATTCATAACTAGAGAGAAGAAAAGTTTAGAGAGAAGGAATTCTAGAGAGATAGAAAGAGAAAATAAGAGAGAAGGTTCTGCCTAGGTTGTGAAAAGAGGAGGAGAATAGAGAAGGTTCTGCTCTAGTTCCGGTTCCGGTTTAAGGAGAAAGAGAGGAGATTCTGCCCAAATTCCTATTTATCCAGGTAAGGGGGGAGTGGGAAACCTTGCTTGGGGGTGTAGAAATAATTGTTAAATAGTCTGTTTGTTGGATTGGCTCCCGATCCCTTGTCTGTTGTTTGATTATTTGAATATATATTATTACTGTGTTTTGTTTGTACTACTTGATTTTCTTGTTGCGGTAATTAATAATTATAATTAATGGATAACTTCACTTTTACTATTCTAAAATATTCATTGAATGGAAGACTAAGTCTCCTATTAACTTATAAATTTAGACTTTATTATCTAAATGGAAGGCCGAGCCTCCTTATTTTCATTAAGCTTCCTATTTTACTTAAGGATATAATTATACCAGGAAATATAAATTATATGATCCCTAAAGACCTTTGAACTATTGGACCCTTGACTTAATGACCTTGGACTATTGAACTGTTGGACTGTTGGACAATGGACTATTGGACTATTGAACCTTTGGACTATGGGATTATTGAATTATTGGACCTTTGGACTATTGGATTAATAAAATATAATATAAGTATGAATTATGCTTATGATATGGTATATTATAGGAAATTCTGTAACATGTTAAATGTTAAGTTTATGATTGTATGACATGCATCATATGCATATATACTCCAGGTGTGCCGCTGAGGCCGCATACCCACGACTAACAAGGTGTACCTTTGAGTCACCCACGATATGCTAACTAGGTGTGCCTTAGGGTCACCAATGATGATATGTGAACTTCCGTATGGCGCCACATGCATATATTTATGAGTTGAGTCTATGACATCATTGCATGATAAATAATTATATATGATAATGATTATATGTGTGTGTGCTATTTAACTTTTATTTCTTCATCTACAACTGAGTGAGATGTTTCTCACTCCCTTGTTATTTTTTTTGTATATGTTTAAATTTATGTTGCAGGTGATCATCATCATGAGGATGTTGGTGATGAGGCCTAAAGGCTTCTTGGGGCATGCTCTGATAGGATGTGACATCGGGTTTAGCTAGGATTTCTCTTATGTCTTTATTGTTCTAAAAATATTTTCTTTTCTTGTGTAATTTAATAAATTATAAATTGATTCCTAACTAGGAGGCACTGCCACCTTTACTGGGATCAATTTATAATCTTTGTTTTATAATAACTTCTTAAGTTTGATATTTATGTGTATGAATTTATGAATGTGCATCTTCTACCTTATGATACTTATTGTTTTATATCATTCTATGAAAATCTTTTATAAATATAGTTTATGTTTATTAATGATTTTGGGGTAGAGGGTGTCTCACGAGGACTGGTGAGGAGTTTCTACGTTCACCAAAGGCTCCGACGAGGGAACCTTCCCTTCATCAACTTGATGAGGAATCTCTATCGAGGCCATCATCGAGGCCATCTCGACAATGTTTGATTGAGGAGTGGCCAACTACAAAAATGGTAAAGTTAAAATAAGGACAAAGCAGCAAAAAGTATAGAAAAGTGAGGATGAAGAAAATCGAACCTGCTGAAATGCCCTAGTAAGAAGGGGAATATCCCTAGACATTTCCTTAGAAGAATCGAGTTGGATTATCTCGACATCCTATAAGAAGAAAAAGTCTTAGAAAAATCGAAGGCACATGGAAGGCTCATAAAAACTGGGAGTCGAGTTAAAGTTGAAGTACCTTGGGGATAGACTTCATATCATCCTAGAGAAGCTTCTCGACAGGAGGCTTTTAAGTTTTCTTAGGAAGAGAAATTACTAACTTCCCTTTTCCTTTATATGGCTTTTTGGTGGTCGAAATCTGGAGAAATAAGAAAGTGAAAATGAGAAACAAGAAAATGTAACAAGGCAAATAAAAATCACTCACAGTTTTGGTGCTAGTCGAATCTGCTTTTTGCTTTTTCGAGGTCTCGAGACTCTGATAAATAGAGAAGACTTAGGAAAGTTCACATGATTAAGTTAAGTTATCGAATCATGGAATTAACTTGAAAAGATACCTTAGAACGTAAAGATACTTTGTCAGAGGCAGTTTTTCTTTTTTCGAGTCTTCAGTGAAGACCCCTTGTCATCATCTTCATCACTCTCCCAATTTGGAGTCTCTTCAACATGTTGAGGAACACGTTGAGGGATAGCAGCTACATAACAGAGGCAAAAGATGAGATAAGTAAAAAATGGAATTCGACAATTTTGTTTGTAGTTAAAGGCATTTACCAGGAGGAGGATTGGTATTATCGACCCAACACAATGGCCACCATCTCCTTAGAGGAAAATCATACACGAAACATCTCACATAGGTAACTCGATCCTTTACAGGAATCTCTTTGCGCTCAAGGTAAAATGGGTCAAGTGTCTTCACCCAAGGAGGGCGAGATAAATGTTTAACTAAACCAAAACGACCATTGGGAAGAGAAGAAATGTTTTTAGGACAAAATTTTTCAAAATCAGTTTTTCCTCGAGGATTAATCACCTTTTTCGAGTGGATGTTCCTTTGTACCATTTTCGATAAAGAGACAGATGCGCCAAAGATGGTTCGACCAATATTGTCAGGTCGATAACAAACTTTAAAAAAATTGCTCGAATTGATAAATAATAGTTTGGTTCATGTAAGTACCTGATTGCTTTGGGCCCTGCGAAGAAAGAGGAGAGTTAATCAGCTTCTTCAAAAATTCAACAAAGTTAAGAATCTTATCAACATAGTATTCACACCACCATCGAAGAAAACACTTTGAGACTAAGAAAGAAGGGGAAAAAGTGCAAGGTGTGAGTCTAAGTTGTTTCTCAGGGCGTAAAATAAAATCCAAGACTTCCTCATAATTTCCTTTCTCGACATAGATATCAGTGTCAACACTTTCTTTTCGTCGAAGAGGAAGGGGCTTCATCTGGCAAAGACCAAATTGTCGAGAAAAAGCTGAGGTTGATAAGGGTAGATCCTAACGTCTTTTTGTCTCATTCCGGAGATTATTACATCCCAAGATAGGAACCCAAACCACATCTCAATCGAATCTGGAGATATACTTCCAACTTGGTTATTTTGTTGAAGCCAAGGCGGGCCCATCAAAGTAGTACGGATGAAAGGGGCCAAGTATTCACTAAATTCGGTGAAACTGAGAATAACGTTAATATATTTTGCAAATTTATTGATTGAATGCTTTCGGGGGTGAGAGTCGTCAAACGAGCTCCTTCGAGTTCACATACTGGAGTAAAGGATGAAGCCAGAGAAAGTTTCTTCTCGAAAATCGCGTTGAGCCACAATTGAAGTAGCCATAGTGTCCGGAGAGATTACGAGGACCATATTCACGGAAAAGGCTCTCCGAGGCTTCATCGAGACAGGTATATAAAGAGGCCAATAGAAGTTTACTTAAGCAGATTTTCTTTTTCAGATGTAAAGCTTGAGCCAATATGTAATAGTATTTAGGAACCTGGAGAGAAGGGGTGCAGAAAACACAAGCGGATAGCCAATACATCAAGAAAGCAATATGCTCCGAGGTCGAAATAGGAGTATCGATTTTTCCCATGTGAGCATTAATAAAAGCTAAACAAGTCTTCTTATCCCACGAGATTGAGGTCTCCTTAATTGAAATCTCTTCCTCGAAAACATTAGGATAGAACCTATCCCCAATAGGTGTTAAGCCCGTGATAGCAGCAATATCGAGCAAGGTAAGACACACGAAATCGCAAGGAAACTCGAAGGCTCGAGTTTCTCTATTCCAGAAGAATATAGTGGAAAGAAGCATTTGAGGGTCAAAAAAATGAAAATCAAACTTAGCTAATTGAATAAACTCAGAAATACCAGTTTCTACCCACACGGAATGCATCAAACTTTCTATACGAGTTAACCATGCTAAATGCCTATCCTTGGTAGGGGAAAGGCCCTAAAGATCTTGGTTGTGTCTCCAAACAATGACAAATCAATTTCAGCAAATGAATGAAAGGTAAGGTAGAAGAATCCTCAGGCAACAGGGTGTTGCCAAATGTTTTCTTATTTTGACCCTCAAACCGACCTAAGAAAGCATGAATACTACCATTCTCAAGAGAGAAGGGGAGAAGTACCTAAGATTGAAAGATTTTTAGACTCGCCTCTTCCATGCCAGGAATAGGAACGAAGGTCTCATCTCCGTCCTTGACAGTGCAAACTATGGCATTGGCCATCAATAAGGGAGCAGTCTGGGTGGAGGATACAGTAGCCTTAGTAGGAGAAAGAGCAGAAGCAGTGGCTGAAGTAGATACAACAGAGGAGGCCATCATGATTAAAGGCAAGAACGGGTGAAGGGAGATATGGTAAGGTCGCCGGAGAAGAAAACCAAGAAGCAGAGCAAAGAAACGAGTATGAGGAGACTTAGGCGCGAAGAAAGAAAGTGGTGGAAGCAATTTTTACCTTAGGGTAAAAAGAGTGTTTAACGGGCCTGAAAGTAAAATGGGCCCATAAATAAATTCAAATTTGAAGTAAATGATAAAAACGGCCGCCAAAAAATGTTTTACATTAATGAGACTTGGGAAAAAATGCAAGCATGCGCTGTCAGGGTAATCAATGTCACATCAAACGGTCATCACATTAAATAGGGTCAGAAATAGGTTTTGATCGAAGGAATCTAAGTTACCAATTATCAAGTGAAACGATTCGAGAAGGCATCGAAGCAAAATTCTTGATAGGAATCCAGTTCTTTTTCACCCAGTATGTTCATCGAAACTGAATTCCTAGGGGGGCATTTGTTAGGACTACTCGAAAAATATACGAGTCGAAAGTTACATTTACAAAGCTACTCGAGAGGAAGATAAAAGTCAACACCTGCTGAAAGCGTATGAGGAGCCTTATTTGTTTGTGCTCGAGGGGGTGCTCGAGGTATGGTCGAATAGAACAAGGACTGCTCAAAAAAATGAAAAGAGGTTACTGGAGCTTGGTGACGATTAAGGCGCATCAGGGTGGTTATTAAAGGTCGAATCAAGGAAATAAAGACGTGGGACAAAACGGTTAAGAGAAGTTATAATTTGAGCCACGTGGTGAGTTTAGTGGATGGCGGTTATGCTCCAATAACGCACACGAACAAAATTAACCGCCCTTGATTAGTTCTATAAATTTAGAAAGCATAGTGATTTGAGGAGGTCGGAAACATCATACTTGAAACTCTCAAGCACTCACTATCTACGCATATGACTTTCGTGCAAGGAATTGCTGGGTATGACCATTTCTTGGCCACGTTTCTTTTCTTCTTCTAGGATTAGGATTAGTGTAGTTTCTTTTTAATCACGTAGTATAGTCGTGTAATTGTAGTAACATGCTTCAACATTTTAATTGTAATTTTATGCATTGTAATGTTATGCAAAGTGAACCATGATCTGTATTGCAAATATATTTATCGTTCATTCAGTTTATTTGAGGATTTATATGCATGAAGATTATTGTTTGTTGATCATTGACGAATATTTGGAAACAAGTAATTATTGAATCTTTCTACTCCATCCCTTGTTCTTCATTTCATTAAAGCGACAAATACCTACATTGAAACATCTCTTGTGCTAGTTCGAATAAAAAGAATCCATGAACTAATTCCACCGTAAACAGTCCGATAAAGTGGTTTTAGACGATAATGAAAGTAAGAAAATGAGGCATATGGGTAATAATATGAAATATTCTCATCCCTTGATTTTGATATGGGTATGAATGGGTTAAGGGTAATGTAGATAAGTTTAAGAGTAGGTTTAGGTCTTTGCTTGAGATAAGCTTACTCTGAGAAAGAGTGACAATCTATTCACCTTTTTT
Source organism: Cajanus cajan (assembly GCF_000230855.2). NCBI lineage: Eukaryota > Viridiplantae > Streptophyta > Magnoliopsida > Fabales > Fabaceae > Cajanus > Cajanus cajan. Next base: position 27,401,316 of record NC_138519.1, on the reverse strand, counting down.
TTTCTTTCTAATTTGATATTTGTGGAACCTTGCTAATCTGATGAGTGTGTATTTTTTTACAAGTTCATCCCTTCCCCCTTAATTCTATATGTACTAATGTATCTTTAAAGAGCTCAGAGTTTCTATGATGTTTTCTTCCCTTAAGTGTGTTTTTTGAGGAAAATCAACTAGCTCCTAGTTAGTTGCACCCGAACAATTGAGATTTTCTTTGTGCCTTTCAAGTTTTGTGTTTGAACTTGAACATTGAAGTTTCTTTGGCTAAATTCATGCATTTTTATCAATTGAAACTTGGAGAGCCATTGCTTGGTTCAGTTTCACTGAGTGGTAGTTCTAAGGGGGGACTTTTTTAGATATTCACTTAATCCTATAAGAATTTCAAAGAATAATTTTGTAGGATATGACCTGTTTGTACTGACCTTATGTTACCTAATGTATTCCATAAGAATGGGGAGCTCATGTTTCCTTTCTATTAGTAGTCCCATCCTTAAAAATTTTCTAGTTTTGAAGGTTTTACTCTAACCTCGTCTGATGAGAAGGACATAGAAAAATTGCAGTCACTACCCCAACCATTAGAAAGCAAAGTAGTGTTTTTGCTTTCCAATTCCAAAAGTATCAAGGAAGACTTAGAAAGTGAGTATATATTAATACGATTTATCTTTTCTTTATTGATTTTTTCAATTTGTAATGATCTCTTTTTTTGTTTGTTTGTAGAAATCAAGGGTAAAAGTAAATGGCGTGAGTTGAAGGCTAAGTTCAACATTGAGGAAGAAGTGTCCCTAATGTCAAAGAGGATCAAAGTAGTCTTCGACCTTGACATAAAAAGAAAAAGGAAGGCGACTAAGGTTACTGATAAGTCAATTGTCAAGTTGTTTGTTGATCTTTCCTCTAACCCCCCACCAGGGTCCATCGTTGACATAGACTAGTCATAGGCAACTCCGATCATGGACCTCCTTGTCGAGGGTGTTCGATCAGCTCGAGGGAGATTCTTTTTTTCACCTTATGTAGGGGGTAAGTCATGTTCGAATATAACATATATGTATTTGTATAATGTTCGTTCCATGTCCATCTATTCACGTGTATGTACTCTCTTGTGTAATAGGTTGTCTCTAGTCTCTACCATTCCACCAAAGAATGTTGATACTAGGCCAAATGTTCTTCCATCCTTTTATACTAAGCCACCAAGCCCTAATGCCAAGCCCACATCTCAATCGAGGCCCACATCTCAATCGAGGTGTATATATCAAAGGTTTAACATGAGTCGACCTTTGGCAAGGTTAGACCATGTGAGTATGTCACTTAACATAACTTCACTCACTACAAGAAAAATGCAAATTTCTGACGGTTGGATTAATATAAGATTTTTAACAGTCGGTAATTTCTGACAGAAAAATCTGTCAAAAATTTTTGATGGAAAAATTTGTCAGAAATTTCTGACAGAAAAATCTGTCAGAAATTACTGACATATTTTTCCGTCGAAAAAATTATATTTTTAATAAAAAAAAATTTCTTAAGAAAAGTTATATTACTGATAGAATATTTCCGACAAATTTATATTTGTCGAAAATGTAAGAATTTATTTACAAAAATTGACAATCATATATTAAAAAAAATAATAAAATTTTAAATATATATATATATATATGTGTGTGTGTGTGTGAGGAGTGTTATAATAACACCGGTATAATCTTTGCTAAGTATTACACCTGTCGATAACTTTATATTAAATGAGAATTTTGTAAATCCAACCATTAAATTGAAAATTCTTTACTCTTAAATTATATATATAAAATTTTATATTAATCAAAGATGATATCTTATAAAAAACACGTGAATTAAAAAAAAAAAAAAAAAAAAAAAAAAAAAAAAAAAAGGAAAACTTGCATTTGTAAAATTGGAACGAAACGCATAAAACCACTACCCGAGGATTATGTGGTTATTCAAAAATAAAGGGAAAAATAAAATGAAATTACAACAAGAAGCACAAAAGGTAAAGGCAAGAAAAAAGGGTTTTATTATCTTAGGGCCAGCACATGCAATCTTATTTATACAGTAACTTAATCGGCAAAAGGGAAAGGGAAAGAAGACGAGTTGGCTGCTGGCGATGGGGTATGGTGGGATTCAATCGTCTGGGTTCAAGTGGTTCTTCAATACGGCAGCAAACGAGATCCGCACAACAGCGGTGTGAAGGAGAAGAAGAGAAACGAAAATTGTCTCTGCCAGTAGGATATGAAGACATTTGTAGAAGGAGAGAAGTGGGGCATCATTACCGTTGGAAATCATTTTTGTCAACGGCGTACAACGGCACTTGTGGTGATAATCAATTAAGGTAAGTGTAGGCTTATTTTGGTTCTACATTTATCTATCTTTTCTTCTCATATTTTATTTTTAAAATTCAGGGTAGTTCATCATTAGCAGTTTCAGAGAAGAAAAATGAACAATAACTATGGACATACGAAGGTTGCATGTACATTTTTTCTTCATTTTTCTAGATCTTCTTACATTTTTAATGATTCACATTTGTATGGTTGTTTTGTCATGCATTTATCCATGAATATAAGAGAAAATTATCATCCAAATGAGGTAGAGTAAGAAATTATACCTAGCTGGCACGTTTTGGTACTTTTGTCACTACTTGGATGCTCTTTGCATTTCTTCAATGTCGGACACTCATATTCACTACGTCTCTCTTTGTGATTTTCTATTTCTTTTTTTCGGAAAAATTTTCCAGCCCCCTCTTCCTTTTGTGTCGTGTTATTTATAGACGAAGGATTCTTTGAATTTGATTAATCTAATATCTTTCTCTACCAAAATCCCTAAATTCAGGGATATATGGCTTGTGAATTTGGTTAAGTGAAAGGTTTAGTGACTCTAATAGGGCATGATTGCAGGGTAAGGTTTTGCAGAGTAGTTGGGGGCGTAGTTGCTGGGGCTCAAGGAAGATAAAGGAAGAGATGATCGATGTGTTTTTTCTTATTTTTCTATTTTGTTTTATTTTTTTGTTTAATATGTATTATCTTTTGTGATATGTATGAACTGGACTTTATCATATAATTTTGAATTATAAAGGAAGACAAAAATTGGAGCTAACAGTCTATGAAGAGAAAAGAAAAAAAAGGGGCTCAATGTTGTAGGGTGACTATTTATCTTCTCTAATCCTAATGAGAGACATAGTTTTATCTCATTAATTTTAAACATTTATTATTTTTTGTCTAGACAAATTGTTAATTAAACAAAGATGTTTTAGAAAAATAATACTAATACAACTAGTAATTAAAAATCTTATAAAAAAGGACAAGAAAAAAATGGGAAAAAGTTTTATATTTAGACACCCAATATATATATATATATATATATATATATATATATATATGAGGAGGGTTATAATAACACTGGTGTAACTTTTATTAAGTATTGCACTGCTCAATAATTTTATATTAAATATGAATTTTGTAAATCCAAGCATTAAATTAAAAGTCCATATCACTTTATATGTTCATATCAAATTTTGTTCAAATTGAACAACAATTTAAAGGTAATCAAAAGTATTCATATTTTAGTATATTTTGAAATAAATATCATATCATATTAGAATAATATAAAATTTTGTATATATGATCTAAAAGTAAAGAACTTTCAATTTAACGGTTGGATTTACAAAGTTCACATTTAATATAAAGTTATTAAGCGGTGTAATACGTAGTAAAAGTTATACCAGTGTTATTATAACCCTCCTATATATATATATATATAAATATATATATAAATATATATAAATATATATATAAATATATATATATATATAAATATATATATATATATATATATATAAATATATATATATATAATATATATATATATATATATATATATATATATATATGAGGAGGGATCCTTTTACTCCAAGTCCAGCAGTAAGTCTACCTAGACTTATTCCGTTCAATAACTCATGTTCTATATCAAATTTGAACGATCTAACCGTTCAATTTAAGGTTCTTAATGCATAGATCAAATCTGTAAATTTTTAGAAAATTTGAAAATCATTTGATACGTCATTTCATTAATTCAAATTGACGGATATTCATAAAATTACACACACAAACATGCACGCACGCGCGCACACACACACACACACACAAAAGTCTTAATTAGTTACATCATCCACTCACCGTCCATAAATCCACTCACTGTCCATAACTAAAGTCGTCGTCGTCCAAGTCCTCATCATACCCTGATGCAGTCTTAATTAGTTACATCATCCACTCACCGTCGATAACTAAAGTCGTCGTCGTCCAAGTCCTCATCATACCCTGGTGCATCATACACTCGTACACTAGTTACATCATCCACTCACCGTCCATAACTCCACTCACCGTCCATAACTAAAGTCGTCGTAGTCCAAGTCCTCATCATACCCTGGTGCATCATACACTCGTTGTTTGTGGCTTCCATAATCGTCATCCAAGACCTTTGGTGCATCATACACTCGTTGTTTGTGGCGTCCATAATCGTCGCCCATAACTAAAGTCGTCGTCGTCCAAGTCCTCATCATACCCTGGTGCATGATACACTCGTTGTTTGTGGCTTCCATAATCGTCATCCAAGACCTTTGGTGCATCATACACTCGTTGTTTGTGGTGTCCATAATCGTCGCCATACCTTGGTGCATCATACACTCGTTGTTTGTGGCGTCCATAATCGTCGCCATACCCTGGTGCATCATACACTCGTTGTTTGTGGCGTCCATAATCGTCGTCCAAGACCTTTGGTACATGATACCCTCGTGCATCATACACTCGTTGTTTGTGGCGTCCATAATCGTCGTCCAAGACCTTTGGTGCATCATACCCTGGTGCATCATACACTCGTTGTTTGTGGCGTCCATAATCGTCGCCATACCTTGGTGCATCATACACTTGTTGTTTGTGGCGTGCATCATACACTCGTTGTTTGTAGCGTCCATAACTAAAGTCGTCGTCGTCCAAGACCTTTGGTGCATCATACACTCGTTGTTTGTGGCTTACGATATTGTCCTTGGATTTTGGTGCATTACTTGGAATGGGTTTCATAGTTTGAATTGCATCATACACTCGTTGTTTGTGGCTAACGATGTTGTCCCAGGATTGTGGAGCATACCTCTGCAGTTGCGGAGTCTGAATTGCATCATCCACTCGTTGTTTGTAGCTAACGATGTTGTCCCAGGATTGTGGTGCATTCCATTGCGGTTGCGGAGTCTTAATTGCATCATCCACTCGTTGTTTGTAGCTAACGATGTTGTCCCAGGATTGTGGTGCATTCCATTGCGGTTGCGGAGTCTTAATTGCATCATCCACTCGTTGTTTGTAGCTAACGATGTTGTCCCAGGATTCTGGCGCATACCTCTGCAGTTTCACAACCTGAATTGCATTATCCACTTGTTGTTCGTAGCTAACGATGTTATCCCAAGATCGTGGCACATTCATATACGGTTTCTTAGTTTGAATCAAATGATTCACTTGTCGTTCATAACTAGAGATGTTGGAGTTCTGCAAAGGACTAGGATTTGTGGACCTTTGCCGTGATGGGTAACCGTTATCCTCTGTTTCCAAAAGGTCAGGCAGTGATCACATAAATCGGGTACCATCGAGTTTTGAGGTGTTTGATTTATAGGAAGTTTGGCATTTCATCTTCCTACAATTGCACTCACTGACTTCACGTAAAGAGTGTGGGCTTCGTTCTCAAGAGGCTAAGAACTTTCCCATTTTTATAGACATATCAAGATATGAATGTTAAATTTAGTCTGAACGTATTAATATATTAACTATAAAGGTATTTGCATTAGTAGTATTTTTCTTTTTATAATATAATTTATACATTGTCTCAAATTTGACAACAAAAAATTAATCTAGATTTACAAGAGATAATTTTTATTGACCAAACATTATTGTAAATTAATCCACATAAATTGTATAAAATTCTTAAAAATAAAATATAGCATTATTTACATAATTAAAACTAAAATGTATAAAATAGAGTAAAAAAACACATCCTCCCTTATCCTTTGTCTGATTTGAAAGAAAAAAGAAGGATACCAAAAAGTTAAAAAGAAAGAGAAAAAAACAATGGTACAGGAGGAAGCATAAATTAAAGGTAACAAAGTGGAAGACAAAATATTTAGTAAGAATATGAAAGATATGAATAAAGAAAAGGAATATGTAAAGACAAAGCTAAGAAATATTTTTTTTTTCTAACAAATATTACAACACGAAATTATAATCTTTATATACATAAAAGTGGTGTAGGTCATCAATCTACCGCTTAAATTGTGATATTAAAAAACAAAACTACATCTTGATAGATTTTTCAGGAATCAGAAGATTTAATAAATATCAGGTTTTTTCTTTAGAAATTATCATGCAATACCACACTAAATATTCGTTTTCTTACTATAGTAACTTTCAATGTCTTACATCAATTACTACATACTCACTATTTGGATGCATATTATCATATATCCATTTTATTATTGATTTAAAAAAATATCATCATAATTTAATTCAATAATATTTGTATTGTTCTTGGTTAATTTTAATTTGTAAGGTATGATTGCATACTCTTCTCATATTTTCTATTTTATAAACTTTCATATCATATTATGTAACATGGATTCAAACAAGATACAATCACAAGGATACGACAAAAAAAAAAAAAAATATAGGATATGTGAACACAATATATATATATATATATATAATATATAATATAAAACAAAAACAAAAACAAAACGTGAGATGAGTATGTGGGTATTTGGTGCAAGACGTGGTTCTTAATGAGAGAGAGAAAATTAAGCAAGGAAAGAAGTTGTCTACTTAATTATGTGATGCATGAGAAAATGATCAATGAAAATGGTGCAGTAACTTTAACAACTTAACGAAGGAAATATGATAAAAAGAAAAGGTGCAAGTGAATCTATGAAGGAAGAAGATTAAAGTGCTTGAATGAAAGTGAGTGTGTGTGTGCAAAATAAACAGATTGAGAGAATGTGCAGTGTACATCCCTTCTGAGTTTGCTCTTATAAAAGAAGTTTTGAGGTTAGAGAGAAAAAATTCGAAACAGTGATATCGCAGCTCTTCAGCATGCATATCCTGTCGCATGAAATGCGTATTTGTCACGTAAAATGTGAAGATCGAAATTTTATGCATATATTTTTTTTTTTGGAATGATTATAGCAAATAAAATTCAAATCCAAATTCACTTACATTTTCATTTTTCCCTAATTTTTGCATTTTTATAATTTTGTTTTTTGCATTTAAAAAATTATATATTTTTTATATCCTAGTATTTATTTTATTTTTTAATTCTTAATTTTTGAAATTGTAATATTTTTACGAACGAAATTGACAACAAGTCTCATTTGTCTAATCTGATAGAACTCATGTCATAATGAATTATTCAAATCAAGCTAGCCTAGTTAGAATATAGGGTTTAGATTCTAAATTTTAAGTTCGAATTAAATTAATGTACTGGTCTTATTATTTGTATAGTTTGATAGAACTCGTGTCATAATGGATTATTCAAATCAAGTTAGTCTGTTTGGATTATAAGTTACCTAATTTTTTTTAAAAAAATTAGTATTAATTTAAATATTTTTTTATTCTTTATAAATTGAATATATTTTGATTTTGATTTTTATAAAATTTAAAATAATTTTTTTATTTTTTATCCTTCTCAAATTTGTAAATATTATTTTTTATCTATATAAAAAGAATAAATTTTGATTTTGATTTCTATAAAATATTTTCATTTGTTTTTTATCATTCTAAAATTTAAATTTTTTTTTATCTCTAATGTTAAGATAGATAAATAACATTTATTTTAGTTACCTACAATTTTTTTTTAGAGATATTCACATTGACATGGTATGATAAATATTTATAATACCACTTGAGATGATCACTTAACTTTATAATAAACACATAAGTAGTTAAAAATACTCACATAATAGAAGGAACTAACACAGTTTCAAAGGGTTCAAAAATAAAGAATTTTTTTACAAGAACCAAAAATCAAAACTCTTTTATTTACATGGACTAAAAATCTATTTAAACCTTTTAGTATTTCATATTTTAACTATTACTTAAAAGTAAAAGACAAAATCCAACATTCTAAGGATTAGAAGTTTAAAAGATTAAAATAAATCACATAACTAGGTCAAGCACTCAAACATTTAACCTACTAATACAGTCATACAGATAACCTTCTCTCTTTTCTTTCATGGTGATGCTATTTTAGAGTTGCACTAAGGTTGGTCAAGGCTCACTATGACATGTGAGCCTTCGATTCTTATTCTCAATTATTCCTCATTAAATGGTAAATTGATCTATTTCTAAATCATCAAATATTTTACACTTTAAATTTAATAATGTTGATTTCGCATATTTTGGAATTGCACTAAGGTTGGTCAAGGCTCAGTATGACATGTGAGCCTTCAATTCTTATTCTCAATTATTCCTCTTTAAATGGTAAATTGATCTAATTCTAAATCATCAAATATTTTACACTTTAAATTTAATAATATTAATTTCACATATTTAATCTATAAAGGATGCAACAAAAGTTATAAACCTACACTTCATGCATGCATAGCTAGTGACTAGTGCGTGTCATATATCTATGTTAAAAGTACTTTCATTAGAATGTGTAATTGTAATTATGTATTCATATTATTTTTTCAACTTCAATTTTAATTTTTTATATAGGATTTGATGTTTGTTATAGTATGTAGAGAGTGATATTCGTAGGAAACTTAATAGTTTTGGAAATGATGTTAATGGTGTTGTGGTCAAATACCGAAAACCTCTCCACCAAATATTCACATGGGAAAAATTTTGGCCTATCCAAAAAGCACGTAACTCATATTGAAGTAAATATATATAAAGTAATTTGATTTAATTAATTTTTAAGTTAAATATATGTATTATAATTATTTATTTTTTAATAAAAATATATTTAAAATTTATTTTTTAATATAAACATATGTTTGAAGTTAAAATTAATTTTTTTTATCTTTTATTTAAAAATTATATTTTATCAAATATCTATAGATATCCGTATATATATATATATATATATATATAATATTTATGAATACCCATATTAAATAAAATAGGTGATGAAAAGTTATTATTCACTCCACTCTGTTGACATTCTTAAACGTCGGCTATCTATTTATTACAACAGTTAAAATTTAATTTTTAACGTTTAATTTTGAAATACTGCATAAAATATGGACATACATGTAAAAGAAGAATGGTAAACTCCTATAAAAAGAACGTAAGTACGTAGTCATTCCTCTGCCTCCAGTACCAGAAGTCAAGCGGCCGGCAAAGTTTCTTATATGAATTTAGAGCACTAATTAGATTGTTTATTTGTGGAAGATATAATTGTGTTGAGAATTATTATATATATGTGAATCCTTACAATCGAAAAATTAAGTCTTTCTTTACGTAATTATATGTTTTAAATTATTTATTCGGATTGAAGTTTAATAATCCAAATGATCAATTTTAATATTATTTTTATTATTATTGTACCGTCTCGGCCGATTTCCGATTGTGCCTACCTTCACAGGATGAGCGGGATCCAACCTTACCCTCTCCTGAACCCGATCGGCCCTGTTCCGATCCCTCCCCCCCCCCTCGCCTTTAAGACTCCACTCGGCCAATACCCGACCACTCCCTCGGCATGGGTCTGGTCGGTCGGAACCTGACTGAAGATCCCCGCGTCAACCAAGTGTTATCCAAATAATAACGGTTAAGGAGATCCCCCCATTCACGGGGCCCGTAAGGCCCATGAACGAGAAAGTATAAAACCTAAGACCCTAAAGCTAAGAAGGCAGATTACACTTTTGAATGCTCTGGCTCTAAGGCTTAACCTAGGAAAAACCCTAGTCTACCTTTCGGCCGGAACATTTTGGCGCCCACCGTGGGACTACGATGAAACTTTTCCTACGCCCCAAGAAATACGAAGAACCTACACTCTGCCATGGCGAGAGGCGGCAATAACAACAACAATTCACAACCCCCTACCATGGAGGAGATGATGGCCATGATCAATGGCTTAAGGGAGGAGAATGTGCGATCCAGGGAGAGAGAGGAGGCCATCCAACGTGAAAACGAGGAGATCAGGAGGCGAGCGGACGAGATGCAGGCCAGAATAGAAGCCAGTACCAGGACGGTGGAGGAAGATGTCATGTTGGAAGTCCCTAGGGATTTTCGGCCTTTCTCGGGAGCCATAGAAGCCGAGGCCATCCCCAGGGATCATCGAATACCCCAAGTCGAGCCCTTTGATGGAACGCAGGATCCCAGTCAGCATTTGACAGATTTCCGAGCCCAAATGTTGATCTGTGGAGGAGGCATGGAAGTCCGCTGCAAGCTTTTCATGGGAACACTCAAGAAGGCAGCACTTGATTGGTTTAGTGGTCTTCCTGACCAATCAATCACCGACTTCGACGTCTTCAGTAGGCTTTTCATGGCGCAATTCGCCGCCAACAAGAAGAAGCCACCGATTACATCGGACTTGTTCGATCTCAAGCAGCAGCGGGAGGAGTCGTTGAAGGACTTTATGCAAAGGTTCAATGAGGTCGCTTTGAGGATAGCATCTTTGGATGAGAGGATGGCTGTCATCGCGTTCCAGAAGGGCCTAAGGTCTGGAGCTTTCGACATCACTCTGGAAAGAGCAAATTGCCAGACGATGTCGGAGGGGAGAGCCTTTGCACTGAGTCACATTAAGACGGAGGAAGGACAGATTAGCAAAAGAGCAGCGAAAAGTCGAGAGGCGGGGGGCAGCAATAAGGAGGGAAATAAGCATCTCCGACCGCGATCGGACTGGAGTAAATGACGTGACCGTTACAACTTGAAGGAAGGTAATTACAGGCAGGCCGATCACGGTGGTCGAGCAAGGGGCGAGTGGTCACGCAACAATGACGAAGAGAGGTTTACTCCACTCAATGTTCCCAGACGAAAGATACTTCACGATGTCAATAGCGCATCGTTGTTTGAATTTCCAGCGGCGACGGATCGTCAATTGGGACCCTTTAAAACTGACTGGTGTGAGTTCCATAGAGCTCATGGACACTCCACTGAAAATTGCTTCATCCTAGGGAGGCAGATCGAGCGTTTGATCAAGGAGGGCCGACTGAAAGAGCTTGTGGCAAGGAAACAAGAAGGAGGCTCGTCGGATAGGCGACACCGGCGCGCACAGGATGACCCCAGGAGGGACAGGCGTAGAGAGAGAACTCCTCCCAGAGATGCGTCAACGAAGGTGTCAGAAACCCACCAGCAACCCATCCACGGGGACTTCAATACCATCGCAGGGGGGTTTGCAGGCGGGGGAGCTACCTCAACTGCCCGAAAGAGGTACTCTCGGTCGGTGCTGACAGTATCGGAATTCAGGCGACCATCTCAGCCTGAGATTTTGTTCTCAGCCTCGGATTATGAAGGAGTAGCCCCTTACGAGGACGACCCCGGCGTCATATTGGCAATCATTATAGGGTACAATGTGAAGCGTGTTTTGATCGATCAGGGAAGTTCCGCGGGCATCCTATTCTGGGAGGCTTTTGAGGGGATGAAAATACCTAACGACCGACTCATTCCTTATGCAGGGACTCTAGTGGGTTTTGCAGGAGACCAGGTCATCGCGAGGGGATATGCCGATCTGGAGACGACCTTTGGCCAAGGAGCTCAGATGAAAACGGTGGTTGTTCGTTATTTGGTGGTCAACGCCTAGTCATCCTACAGCATCTTGATCGGAAGACCGACCCTGAACAAGCTAGGAGCTGTGGTGTCCACTTCCCATCTGAAGGTAAAATATTCGTTGCCAAACGGCACAGTGGGAGTCCTTAAGGTAGACCAGGAGGTTGCCCGGAAGTGTTACGGGGATAGCTTAAAGGCGCAAAGGCGACTGTACACCGCGCAGGTGGAGCAAGAGGTCCACTCCGTCGAGTTAGACCCCAGAATAAGCCATTTTGATCGCCGACCAGCCCCTGTCGAGGACGTTAAAGAAGTGACCGTAATGGAAGGGAAGAAGGTAAAGATTGGAACATCCCTAAGCCCGGAGGACGCACTGAAACTGATAGAGGTATTGAAGGTGAACATATCGGCATTCGCGTGGCACGCCAAAGACATGCCAGGAGTCGACCCCGACTTCATGTGCCACAGGCTGGCCATAGACCCAGGCGCGAAACCAGTGATCCAGAAAAGGAGAAAATTCGGGGAGGAAAAATGAAAAGCCATCGCTGAAGAAACGAACAAGTTATTAATGGCAGGACACGTACGAGAGATACAATACCCAACCTGACTTGCAAATGTGGTTATGGTACGTAAAAGCAGTGGAAAGTGGAGAATGTGCACAGATTTCACGGATTTTAATAAAGCGTGCCCAAAGGATTCGTACCCTTTGCCGAATATAGACTGCCTGGTCGACGGCGCGTCGGGGTATGAACTATTGAGTTTCATGGATGCGTACTCGGGCTACAATCAGATCCGAATGCATCCGGCGGACGAGGACAAAACTGCGTTCATCGCAGATCAAGCCAATTATTGCTACAAGGTCATGCCTTTCGGTTTGAAGAATGCAAGCGCAACGTATCAGCGTTTGATGGACAAAGTGTTGGTGAACCAGCTGGGCAAGAATGTGGAAGCCTATGTGGATGACATGGTGGTGAAGTCAATGAGTCTGAGTTGGCATTTAGACGATCTGCAGGAACTATTTGAGACCATAGGCAAGTTTCAACTCAAGTTGAACCCCGAGAAGTGTTCCTTTGGGGTCCAAGCAGGAAAGTTCCTTGGTTTCCTCTTAACTCATCGTGGCATTGAAGCAAATCCCGATAAGTGCTCGACGATCATCAATATAAGGAGTCTAGCAACGATGAAGGAGGTGCAACAACTCGCAAGACGAATGGCATCTTTGTCGCGTTTTCTCTCAAAGGCAGCTGACAAGGCCCTCCCGCTCTTTCAATGCTTAAGGAAGAATGACCGCTTTGCTTGGACGACCGAGTGTGAGGAGGCCTTTCTGGAGTTGAATAAGTCGCTCGCGTCGCCACCGATCTTGACGAAACCGAGGCCAAATATCCCTTTGTTGGTTTACATATCGGTTTCCAACCGAGCTGTTAGTGCGGTTCTAGTCCAGGAGCAGGAAGGTTCTCAAGTTCCTGTGTATTTCGTGAGTCGGGTCCTACAAGGAGCAGAAACGAGGTATCAGAAGATTGAGAAGTTAGCTCTTGCGATACTGGTTACAGCACGGAAGTTAAGACACTATTTCCAGAGCTACGAGGTGGTAGTCCGAACTGATCATCCGATTAGGCAAGTGCTACAGAAGCCCGACCTAGCAGGCAGGATGATGAAGTGGTCTGTAGAGCTATCGGAGTATTCCACCAAGTATGAGCCGAGGGGAGCAATAAAAGCTCAAGCGCTAACCGATTTCGTGATGGAGCTGACCTCACCTGATGACGAGGGCAGCATCGGCGAGACGCAATGGATCCTATCTATAGTCGGAGCCTCAAATCTTGGAGGAAGTGGAGCAGGGATCGTTTTGGAAGGACTGGGAGGAATTTTGTTGGAACAATAACTACGTTTCGAATTCTGAGCGAGCAACAACCAGGCCGAATACAAAGTGTTGCTAGCCGGCATGGCATTGGCAAAAGAAATGGGGGCGACGAGTTTGTCAGCGCGAAGTGATTCTCAGTTGATTACGGGGCAGGTAGCTGGCACCTTCCAGGCAAAGGACCCTCAACTGGCTAAGTACTTGGAAAAAGTTAAGCTCTTATCAAAAAATTTCCGACAGTTCACGCTTAATCATGTACCGAGGGAGCAGAATTTGAGAGCAGATCTCCTCTCAAAGTTAGCAAGCACGAAGAAGCCAGGAGCCACTTGGTCGGTCATCCAAGAAACCTTAGCTCAGCCGAGCATTAATGAGCCACAGGAGAGTGTCTCTTTCATCCAAGAAGAATTCGAGCCATGGATGGGACCCTATATTGTATACCTGACTCGGGGGGAGTTGCCAGAGGACAAAAAGGAAGCGTCGCTGATACAAAGAGAGTCGGCCAGGTTCATAGTCATCAATGAAAGCTGTACCGAAGGGGCTTTAGCTCTCCTCTCCTAAGGTGTTTGACCATGTCGCAAGCACAGAGAGTGATGGATGAAGTACATAGTGGAATGTGCAGAAGTCATATCGGAGGCCGAGCTCTGGTATACAAAGTTGCCCGAGCTGGGTACTTTTGGCCATCCTTGAGGAACGACTGCGTCAATTGGGTCCAAAAGTGTGATGGATGCCAAAGACACGCAACCCTGCACCATTCCCCAGCTGAACGACTACATTCAATCTTATCCCCTTGGCCCTTCCACAAGTGGGGTATCGATATTCTCGGTCCATTTCCGATCGCGGTAAGACAACTAAAATTCTTGATAGTAGCTGTAGACTACTTCAGCAAATGGATCGAGGCGGAGCCAGTTGCAACCATCTCAGCAGAGAAGGTTAGAGTGTTTCTTTGGAAGAACGTGGGGTGCAGGTATGGAGTCCCTCAAATGCTCGTTTCTGATAATGGGACACAGTTTGCAAGTGCGAGAGTCCGTGATTTTTGTAAAGAGGTGGCATCCGGATGGCATTCACTTCCGTTGAACACCCACATTCTAACAGCCAGGCGAAGTCGGCCAACAAGGTAATTCTTTCAGGTTTGAAGGAGCGTGTCCAAGACTCAGGCGCTTCATGGGTGGAGGAGCTTCCTCGAGTGCTATGGTCGTACCACACAACTGTTCATTCGTCGACCCAAGATACTCCTTTCAATCTGGAATACGGAATCGACGCCATGATCCCGATCAAAATTGCAGAGCCTTCAGTACGTACTACAGCTTTTTCTGAAGAAGAATCCGACCAGGGAAGACGAGTTGATTTGGACCTGATCGCAGAGACAAGAGAGAGAGCAAGGATAAATCAAGTAGCAGCCCAGAGAAGAGCAGCCTTCAAGTACAACACAAAGGTCGTCCCAAGAGACTTTGTTGTAGGAGATCTAGTTTTGAGGCGTGCTCAGCTAACACAGATAAGGAACAAGCTGTCACCTAAATGGGTCGGCCCGTATAAGATCGATGATGTGGTCGAAAAGGGAGCTTACCGACTGAGGACCTTGGATGGAGGGATGATACCGAGAACTTGGAACGCCGCAAACTTATGTTTCTATTATAGCTTATTTTTCTTTCCTTTTGTATTAGGTGCACTCTTTTCCTAACTCAGTATTTTTTCCCCGTAAAAATAAGAGGGGTTTTTGCTGAGAAGGTTTTTAACGAGGCACCACAATCCAATAATTTCTCTATTCAATGAATATCACTATCTCTTGTTTCCTCTTATGACTTTTGACATTCTTATACAGAAGTGAACAAACTCGTGATTGTCGGTAAAAATCCGACTGTGCGAGTATAAATAACTCGAAGACAAAACTCGTGATTGCCGGCAAAAGTTCGACTGGGCGAGTATAAATAACTCGAAGACAAAACTCGTGATTGTCGGTAAAAATTCGACGGGGCGAGTATAAATAACTCGAAGACAAAACTCGTGATTGTCGATAAAAATCCGATTGGGCGAGTATAAATAACTCGAAGACAAAACTCGTGATTGTCGGCAAAAGTCCGACTAGGCGAGTATAAATAACTCGAAGACAAAACTCGTGATTGTTGGTAAAAATCCGACTGGGCGAGTATAAATAACTCAAAGACAAAACTCGTGATTGTCGGCAAAAGTCTGACTGGGCGAGTATAAATAACTCGAAGACAAAACTCATGATTGTCGGTAAAAATCTGACTGGGCGAGTATAAATAACTCGAAGACAAAACTCGTGATTGTCGGCAAAAGTCCGACTGGGCGAGTATAAATAACTCGAAGACAAAAATCGTGATTGTCGGCAAACGTCCGACTGGGCGAGTATAAATAACTCGAAGACAAAAGGTGGGCTGCACGATGGACGACTACACTTAACACATTCGGATATTGGGCGACTTCTTCATACGAGTGAAGATGATTTTCCATTAGCTAAATGTTGTTTCCTTTTCCCAGTTGGACAGGTACCATGACAAACACGTCGGTCCAATGGACAGTCTCTCGCCCGTTTATTCAATTCAAAATTGAATAATATTTACCCAAGTAAATCCGCGAAGACTTCGTTTTCAAAATAACATATTTTCTTTTACTGGTTAGAGTAATTTGACTGATCGGTTTATGCGGATCGGAATCCGACTGATTTTGACAGTTTTTACTTACGTGGATCGGATTTCGGCCGATTAGTCCATGAAATTCCATCTTCAAAGAGTTCATTTTTAACGTAGACAAATTTTTGTCATTATTCAAGTCGGCATTTGGACGACCAGTTCCATCAAAGTCGGCATTTGGACGACCAGTTCCATCAAGTCGGCATTTGGACGACTAGTTCCATCAAGATTCAATTTTTAACTTAGACAAATTTTTGTCATTATTCCTGTCGACATTTGGACGACCACTTCCATCAAGGTTCAACTTTTTAACTTAGAAAAATTGTTGCTTTTATTCAAGTCGGTATCCGAACGATTAGTTACATCAAGGTTCAACTTTTTAACTTAGAAAAATTGTTCCTTTTATTTAAATCGGCATTTGGCCGATCATATGGTGGAGTTTCTTTTTGGAATTACATATTTCTCATATTAATGCGAGTCGGCATTTGGGCGACCATATGGTTAAGTTTCTTTCAAACATGAAAATTTTCGCCACATTATTTAATCGGCATTTGGCCGATCATATGGTTGACCCTCTTTTTGGAATTAGATATTTCTCATATTAATACGAGTCAGAATTCGGGCGACCATATGGTTAAGTTTCATTTTAAACTTGGAAATATTTTTCACATTATTTAATTGGCATTTGGCCGATCATATGGTTGACCCTCTTTTTGGAATTACATATTTCTCATATTAATGCGAGTCGGCATTTGGGCGACCATATGGTTAAGTTTCTTTCAATAACTTAGAAATTTTTGCTCAACATTTAGAGCCGTCATTTGGGCGATCACTCTGTTTAAGTTTCTTTTAATAACTTAGAAACTTTTTGCTCAATATTTAGAGTCGTCATTTGGGCGATCACTCTATTTAAGTTTCTTTCAATAACTTAGAAATTTTTGCATTTAAAGTTGGTGTTTCGGCAAAATATACTTTCTTATCTTTGAGAAGTGAGGACGAATTAATTGAGGACGAATTCCTAAGTTAAAATAGGCACTGTAAAAAGAAAAAGAACACATTCCATAAAGTGTTTCAAGATAAGGACAACAAAAGGGTAAGGGTAACACAATAGAAATTGAAGGGGCGAATACAAAGTTTGAAGGACAAGATCAATCGTCCTCTGGGGGGTCCACAAGTTCCCCATCCACAATCTCCTTGAAGTAGCCAAGCCCACCGAGATCGATATCGGCATGGAGGAACTTTACTTGACTCGTGGCGGCATCAAAACCTTGCATGAATTTCTTCAGAGAATCCATGTTGACCGCTTGAAGGTCGTTTTCGAGCTTCCCCACTTCCATCTTCACCGCGGACAAGTCACTCTCGAAGACATTCGCAGCATCGGCCGACTTGTCTCGTGCCAGGCGTGCCTCATCCAATTCTTTTTCCATCGCCATCTTCTCGGCGACCCACCTCTCCCTCTCGGCATCAAAGGCTCGGCGCCCCTCAAGGAGCCTATCCCTCTCGGAGGTCACCCATTTCAAGTCCCCTTTCACTTTGCTCAATTCTCCCTCCAAAGAGTTGAGTTTCTTTCCTTGAAGCTTGAGTTCCCTAGCCATCTCACGAACTTTGTCTTCATTAATCAAGGAAAGGGCAGAAAGCCGGTTCGTCAAGGACTCAACTCCCTTGGCAATGGAAAAGGCGCTCATCTTTTCCAAGTCATCCTTGTCTCCAGCCAGCAGGTCAGTCTCACGAATGTGGGCGGAATGATTGAATTTTTCATCCTAGAAAGATAAAGCCTTACCACGATCGGTCCCGAGATCCACAGGGTCCCAGTTCTCCCCAAGGCACATGCTCAAAGTCCTTTCAGTAGATTGCACTTCAGCCTCGCCTTTATCTCCCTCGGCAGCTATCAGTGTTTCTAGGTTCACCACCGAGATAGGCCTGTCGGATTCTCGGCGACGCTTGTGGGACGTCTCGGCCACACTTTTGACTAAGGGAGTCGGCTTATCGGCAGCGATGACCTTCTCGGTCTCCGACTCCTCCAACCCGGCGACCTGGGAAGCCTTCTGTTGCTTCCACAACTTTGCCATTTCCCGATTGCTTAGAACAGCCATCCGCTCTGCAAAACACATCCACAAGTTATACAAAGGAGCGAAATTAAAATCATAACAGTACAAAGCGTTCAAACAACATAATACCTATGTATATTTTCAATTCTTGAGGCCTATTTTCTAGATCTAGGAGTTTGGTAGTGTTGAAAATAGTTTTAAGATCTTCGAGTTTTTTAACGTCCTCTCGTTCTTTCTCGGAGAGTGACTCGAGATCTAGTCCGCCATAGGATGTTGTGTGCTTGTTCCAAAAAAGGGGATACCCCGTAAATACGTCCTCGTGTCCTGGACGGCATCAGACGCGGAAAAAAGACTTTTTGAAGTCCTTGTAAGACGATTGAAATAAGGTTAACAATCCCCGACCCGAAACCCCACTCACAGACATCCAACTACTACGCTTAGAGGACCGACCTTCAAAAAAGTAAAAGAAACCATTGGTGGTCGGAGTTATACCGAGCCCAAGACACAATATCTCGAAGCCCCTGACAAAGGCCCAGCTGTTTGGGTGGAACTGGGTCGGGGCAACATTCAAACTCTGGAGAACTCCTTTCTCACACTCGGTAAGGGGCCACCTAACCCTAAGTTTGGAAATGAGAGTGGCGTAACAAAAAGTGAAACGCTCAGAAGCCGAACTCACGCACACGGGCTCCTTATCTACGCAAGGTTCACACACTAAGACGTCCTCGGGGCCTCGCGACACTACGTGTTCTCTATTAAAACTCTCCATTATAGGCCAAGAATTTATGGAGGACTCACACCTCAGTACATCATCCTTCACCCACTCGTAAATCTCCTTATAATTTACGGACGCCATGCTTTAAAAAGACCCAAATTTCTTAAACAACCAGAAAACTTAGACACAAACGCGATAAAATAGGTAGGCGTACCTAAAGGCTCACAAACACCTCTTCCCCACTCAAAGCTGCCACAAGAACCACCGTGAACCACCGCGAGAAGGCGCAGAAAAGGGAGAAAACTCGCCGGAGACGAAGCACGGAAAAGAAAGGAAATGGGGGGAAAAAACACTTTCCCTCCACCAAGGGCATGTATTTATAGATTTGAAAGGGCGCGCGTGGGAAGGCGTGAAGGCACAACGCGCGTGAAGCGCCACGCCCCTGTGACCTCAAGGGCCCCACACGCTATAGTCACACGAAACGCATGACACGTGGCACAGTAATAATGTGCCTACTGCGGTGACGGCGCTACAATAAATGGGTGTCTCTTCAAGGGTAAGGTGAAGAGACAAGGTATACGTGACTTTTCGTGTGCAACACTCTGAGACCCACAATCAACCTATTGGAATCCGACAGACCCCCTCTGGCGGAGATGTTTTTACAGGTAAAAGTTATTTAGATCTGACTCGCCCAAAATCCGAACTTAGTGTATCGTCTCGGCTGGTTCCCGACAAGTGCTCTCGGCCTATTGCCGATGTTCTCAAGAGGTATAGTCGCTTTAGCCTTTTTGCCTCATAGGCTCAAGGCTGGAAGGCAAGTGTACCTTCTCGGTTTATTTCCGATAAATGCTCTCGGCCCATTTCCGATGTTGTTAAGAGGTATAGTCGCTTTAGCCTTTTCGCCTCCTAGGCTCAAGGCTGGAAGGCAAGTGTACCGTTTCGATTTATTTCCGATAAATGCTCTCGGCCCATTTCCGATGCTGTTAAGAGGTATAGTCGCTTTAGCCTTTTTGCCTCCTAGGCTCAAGGCTAGAAGCCAAGTGTACCGTCTCGGCCGATTCCCGATTGTGCCTACCTTCACAGGATGAGCGGGATCCGACCTTACCCTCTCCTGAACCCGATCGGCCCTGTTCCGATCCCCCCCGCCTTTAAGACCCCACTCGGCCAATACCCGACCACTCCCTCGGTATGGGTCTGGTCGGTCGGAACCTGACTGAAGATCCTCGCGTCAACCAAGTGTTATCCAAATAATAACGGTTAAGGAGATCCCCCCCATTCACGGGGCCCGTAAGGCCCATGAACGAGAAAGTATAAAACCTAAGACCCTAAAGCTAAGAAAGCAGATTACACTTTTGAATGCTCTGGCTCTAAGGCTTAACCTAGGAAAAAACCCTAGTCTACCTTTCGGCCGGAACAATTATATATTAAAAAAAATAAATTTATATAAAAAAAATATTTAAAGTTTGGAGTAAAAGTTTAACTAAAATTTTTCATTAATTCATAAAATTTCAATTAACACCCCCACAATCTACGTAATCTTAAAGTTGTATATGTCAGAATATAATATTTATTTTTTATTTTTCAAATGATAAATCTAATGGTCTAATCCAAACCAATTCAATTATAATCAAATTGATTTTATTTGAATTAAAAAAAAAATAGACAAATCCATTTCAATTCGATTAAATTTAATTTAATAAAATAAAATAAAATACAAATTCAATCCAACCCTAACAGTAATTCCTTACCGGCCCCTTTTGTATCCTATTCCACATTATACAGATATACTATCATGTCTTGTTATTTTTGCCATGCTCCGGAACAATCTGGAACCCATGTTGCACGACTACGACTCGTGAATTATGTAAAAATTCTTAAGGAGATAACATTATTTACACAATTTAAACTAAAATTTATAAAGTAGAGTAAAAACAAATACCCCACTATATTATCCTTTGTCTGATTTGAAAAAAAAATGAAGGATAAAGAGAAAAAAGAAAAAAGAAATGTGTACAATGGTAAGCATAAAGGTAACGAAATGAAAGAATCAATATTCGGTAAGAATATAAAAATATGAATAAAAGTAAAGAATATGGAAAGATAAATATAAGAAAAAGAATTATCAATAAGAAATAAGGAGTTGTTACGGTACCTTTAAAGATTGAGGGGTTTCAATACATTTTTTTATGTAAATTTATAAAAATTAAAAAAAAAAATTAATTATAAAATAAATAATCTAAATTATATTTATAAAATGAAAAGTAAGATAAAATTATAGAGATTAAAATTATAATATTTTAATAATATTATAAAATATTAAAAAAAATTAATAAATAGTAGAAATAAAAAATTATTAAAATTAAAATATAGAAATTTAAAAATTTTAAGTGAAAAGACAAAAATATATTTTAAAAATTATTAAAATTAAACTATTTAAATATATAATAATATTATTACAAATAAAATTAAAATATATAAAATAAAAATAAAATGACTAAATAATTTAAAATTTTAAAAAATAAAATATCATAAATAATATTTAAATAAATTATTAAAAATATAAAATAAAATTATAATTACCGGTACCTTCCTAAATAATACAAATACCATAGAATTTCTCTTAAAAAAATATTACTATACGATAAGGAAGATTGAACTTAACACCTAATATGTATTTAACATAATTTTCCATCTATTATACTGATCCGAGTGATTTAAAGGTTATGAATACGAAAACATAAAGATAATTAAAATATAGAAGAAAATGAATGGTGGATAAAGATAAAGAAGTTTCAAGAAAAAAAAGTAAAGAAAAATGTTAGGTTTGATTATAATATCCACGCGAAAGCCACAAAAGGTAGAGTATCCATGCTTAATGCCAAAGCTTGGTTACTAATCGTAAGCATTCTTAGCTAAGTGCCAGAGCCATAGACAGCACATGGTACTTTGATGTTAAGTGTGAAACAAGTCTCGCACTAAGCATCAAAAACATATAATTGAAGAGCAACTTATGGTGGCACGCTAAAGAGACATATAGTGGGAGAGAAATTTTTTCGTATTTGTGAACATGATTTCTAAAAATTATAAACATTGGGAATTACAATTTTTGAGAATGTTTCAAAATAAATATAAAAAATCACTATTTCAGAAGAAGAAAATTGACCAAAATTTAAAAAATAGAAGAGCAAAATAAATCATAAAAATAGGATAATCAATATTATTTTTTCTTCTAATATCACACTGGCATAAAGGAAGAGTATTAGTTCAAAGGGTAAGTATGTAATGAAGCCAATTACAGAAAAGACAAATGAGGAAAATGTGGGGACAGCTGGTAGTGGTCACGTGGCAGTGGATACAAATGATGAGAAAATAAGAAAAAGCTCGCGACCCAAAATAACTAACGTACGGTTAGAAGACTATGTGTGGCAAGGCAAATAGCATAAAGATCAGGCTGATTGGAGGGAGAAAGCATGAATGGGAATTGTTGGCAGAACCTTCCTCTCTCTTGGGGTTCATTTCATTGCATTTCTGTTCGTCCTTGTGCTCTGTAATCACTGCTATACTGATAGTAGTATTCGTTTTCTTGTAAGAAATCCATACTGGTAAATAATATAATTACAGAGTTTATTCCATTCTACATATTATTCTCTATTACTTGCGTTTACTGTTGACACTGTTACATTGGTGCTTTTGTTGAGAGATGGCGGAAAACACGCGCCTGAAGGACCTTGCCTCCAATATGAAGCGTTTTGTTGAAAAAGATGGAATCCCGCGATAAGGAGTACTCGACCCGTTTTGAAACGATAGAATCAGCCGTGGTTCCAGATGATGTCAAGAGCTAATGCTTTTCAGTCATGGGTTGCATTCACTAGAGCTCTAGAATCGGAGTTTGGGCCCTCTCTTTATGAAGTACCTCGATCAAATTTGTTCAAATTAACTTACTCAAATTGGTTCTGTACAGGATTATTATGCTCAGTTTACAGCTTTAGCTAATCGTGTACAAGGAGTTACCACTGAGGCTCTTTTGGACTGTTTTGTGGGTGGCCTTAAACCAGACATTCGTAGGGATGTCATTGCACAATCCCCGACCACATTGCTTCGATCAGTGTCCTTAGCTAAGCTCTATGAAGAGAAATACTTACCCAGACCAAGAACATATTATCCCTACCCTCAAACCAAAACACAATCCCCAAACACTAGCCTACCATTGACCCAATCACTTAAGTCTTCCAATCTTCCACCCTTATTGTCGAGCCCTAACCCTCTTACAACTATGACCAATCAAAGAAACACCAATATAAAAAAGATGACCTCAGCTGAAATGTAATTACGTAGAGAGAAGGGGTTGTGTTTCACATGTGATGAAAAATTTTCTCCAACCCATAGGTGCCCAAATAAGCAGTACCTGTTGTTACAATTGGAAGAGGATGATAATACTGACATCCAACCTGATCCACCTGACATTTTAGATATTGTGGAAAATTTGACTGTAAAGGAGCATCACTTATCATATAATGCTTTAAAAGGGTCTTTTGGAATAGGTACGATGAAGTTCCAAGGATCTATCAAGGGTATGCGGGTACAGGTCTTACTTGATAGTGGTAGCTCGGATAATTTTTTGCAACACAGGATTGCTCAATGTTTAAAACTGCCAATTGAACCCATACCTAATTTCCAAGTATTAGTTGGGAATGGCAATGCTCTAGTAGCTGAAGGATTGATTAGGGACTTGGAAGTAACAATTCAAGGCCATGCCTTAAAGTTACCTGTTTATCTTTTACCTGTCTCTGGAGCTGATCTAGTCTTAGGGGCAGCTTGGCTAGCTACCTTGGGTGCCCATGTTTCAGATTATAGTAAATTGATATTGAAGTTTTACTTGGGCAATTAGTTTTTAACTTTACATGGGGACCAGGCCACGTTACCTATTCCAGCCCAATTCAATCATATGAGGAGAATGCAACAGACCAATTGTAACGACCCGGCTGGCCACTACACTCATCACCATAACACACCGGAAACACTAGACAGAGTAGAACAAGTATATAAATCTAGAGTCTAGAATATAAATATATACATATGTCCCGAGTCCGACTAGAGTTAGGGCATGCAATACAAGAATTACATCAAAAGTCACTATGCCAAGTGACCAAAACAAACAAAGCATCCATAGAAGTCAGCTCCATCTATCAGCTACCGACTCACCACTATCCACCACCTATCCCTGCTCTGCTCCCGTACATAGTACGATCATAGCAGTCCAACCACATGGAAACACAAAGGGTAAGCTAGCATAAAAAGGAACAACATATAGAAAGATTTAGGAAATATAAAAAAAACTACAACTATCAACACCTCATCAACATACATCCCATCGGGTTCTCAACATGATCATCAATAAGCATGCAATGCGTCGTCACGCATATCAACTCGGAGATCTCCTACAACAACCCAGCCGTTTAGGCCTACAACAACTCAGCCCTTTAGGCCTACAACAACTCAGCCCTTTGGGCCTACAACAACTCAGCCATCACATAACACTGCACAACTATACAACTCATCACATCAGCTTCACAGTTCAACATATCATCTACAACACAACACCACTTCTCAACACATTCACCAGATACAATTTAATGTCAACAACAACATTATCTACTAGACATCATTTCATAACCTTCCATTTCAATTCAACTCAACATAAAACATCATACACCACAATCTCATCTTCGCGCCCGGCGCACACGTGGTTGCGCCCAACGCAACGCAACCAGAAAAGCACCAGCGCGCCCAGCGTGTCCAGCGCAGGTGTGCCCGCCCCCGACAGGACTCAGCCAGAGAACCCAAGGCTCTCTCGCGCTTGGCGCAATGGCCATTGCGTCCAGCGCTGGCCAGGAAGAGACTCAAAGGAGTCTCACGCGCCCGGCGTACCTAACCCAGCGCTCAGCGCGGGGAAGGTAGGGACCACCCCTTGGTCTCGCGCCCAGCGCAATTCAGAATTTCGCCCAGCGCCCACAAGGTAGAGACTCCCAAGGAGTCTCACGCCCAGCGCGACAAGGGCCGCGTTTAGCGCAGCCTCAAGAAACCAAAAGTAAGTTACAACGAGTATCGCGCCCAGTGCGGTCCAAGTCACGCTCAGCGCGGGCCAACCAGAGACCCACATTCTCAAACGCGCCCAGCGCACTCATCATTGTGCCCAGCGAGCTTGGCCAAATGGGGTCCCCTGGTGGCCACGCGCCCAGCGCGATGAACAACGCTCAACGCGAAGCTCAGCAGCAACACTTCATTTTTGAAAAATTTAACCAAAATCTGCATAACTCAACAAAAATCCAACATGCAAACCATTCAATATCTCCCATTTTCATCAAACATCAATAAAAATAGTTCATTTTCCACATGCAACCACAAATCTTCAAAAACCCCAAATTTTCCTCAAAGTTCCGAAAACCCCAAAATTTCATTTGAACCCTTCTCTGCCAGAAATCATCCAACAACAAGCAATATAGAAGTACCTAAGACCCATTCTGAGTCGAAAACAGCCAAATTTACTAGCTTCCCTTACCTCGGGTGAAGATTCTGAGTTTCGAGAAGAAAAGAATGAAGGAGAAGAGAAGCTTGGAAGTGAACGGAGAAGAAATCAACTTGAGGAATCAGCTCACACCCCCTATGCACCTTCAGCTGCCAAGAATCGCCATAAGCAAAAGAGAGAAAAGGAGAAGTGAGAGTTTGGAGAGAAAATGAGTTGTGTGAGGAAGGGTGAGTGAGGCTAAAAAATGAGTAAGGGTGAAAATGGGAAATGAAAAATAGGGTCCTCACACCAATGCTATTGATAAGTTGTTTGCCTTGCAGATTGAACCTCCTCTGTCCCCATTGGATCAATGGATTGATATTCCTACTGACTCAGAGCCAGAACTAACTATGTTGTTATATACATATAAGGAAGTCTTTGCCATTCTTGTTGGGCTACCTCCTCATAGGTCTCAAAACCATACCATTCCCTTGCAACCAAGATCCGGACCTGTCAAGGTGAGGCCTTACAGATACCCTCATAGCCAAAAATTACAGATTGAGAAAATGGTTAGAGACATGTTGGATGAAGGGATTATAGTCCCTAGTACTAGCCCTTTTTCTTCACCTATTATTTTGGTAAAAAAAAAAGGATGGTACATGGAGATTCTGTACTGATTACAGGGCCCTCAATGCCATCACTATCAAAGACAATTTCCCTATACCTACCGTGGATGAACTCATTGATGAGTTATTTGGTGCTAATTTCTTTTCCAAGTTGGATCTCAGGTCTGGATACCACCAAATATTGGTGAAGGAGGAGGATAGACATAAAACGGCATTCAGAACCCATCAAGGCCTTTATGAATGGCTTGTTATGCCATTTGGATAGACTAATGCCCCTGCAACTTTTTAGAGCCTCATGAATGAATATTTCAAGGTATCATTAGAAAGTTTGTCTTAGTTTTCTTTGATGATATCCTTGTGTATAGCTCATCTCGGTCCTCTCACTTGCAACATTTAGAAGTGGTTCTGAAACTATTACAGCAGCATAAGTTGTTTGCAAGAATGTCCAAATGCTCCTTTGGATTACAGCAGGTAGAATATCTGGGTCACACTGTTTCTGGTGAGGGTGTGGCAATGGAGAAGGATAAAATCCAAGCAGTGTTGAACTGGCCTGTTCCTCTAAATCTTAAACAGTTGAGAGGGTTCTTCGGACTTACAGGATATTACAGAAGATTTATCAAGAGTTATGCATCCATAGCTGGCCCTCTAAACAATCTTTTGAAGAAAGATAACTTCCTATGGGATTCACAAGTTACTGCAGCTTTTGAGAGGCTTAAAACAGCCATCACTAAAGCCCCAGTTTTGGCCCTCCCTGATTTTTCCAAACCATTTGTTTTGGAAACTGATGCATCGGGGTTAGGAGTAGGTGCCGTTTTGAGTCAGGAATCCCATCCTATAGCCTACTTCTCAAAAAAATTGAATTCGAGGATGTAGAGACAATCTGCTTACATGAGAGAGTTCTATGCTATTACAGAAACAGTGGCTAAATTTAGACATTATTTGCTGGATCATAAATTCATCATAAGAACATATCAGAAAAGCTTGAGGAGTCTTACTAATCAGGCACTCTTGAACCCTGAGCAGCAGAATTGGTTGCACAAGCTTTTGGGGTATGATTTCACTATAGAATACAAACCGGGAAAAGATAATGTTGCTGCTGATTCCCTTTCTAGATCCTTTTATATGGCATTGTCCCAACCTCAATTACACTTCATTCCAAAATTGAAAGAAGCACTTCTTGCAGATTCCAAGTTGAAAATGATTATGGATGCTTGTTTGCAAAACCAGCCTCCCAATCCTCATTATTCAGTTCAGCAGGGTTTTCTATTTTGGAAAGGAAGATTAGTTCTTCTAGCTAATCATTCCTTAGTCCAACAGGTGTTACAAGAGTTCCACGGTTCTGCCACAGGTGGTCATGCTGGTTATTCCAGAACTTTGGCTAGAATTTCTTCTCAGTTTTATTGGCAAGGGATGAATGTTGTTATTAAAGAGTTTGTTCAAAATTGCTTGATTTTCCAGCAAGCAAAGACCTCTAATACTCTTCCTTCGGGGTTATTACAACCACTCCCTAATCCGAATTTGATTTGGGAGGACATAGCTATGGATTTCATCACTGGACTTCCCTCATCTCATGGCTTCACAGTAATCATGGTAGTAGTGGATCGGCTATCTAAGTATGGCCATTTCTCTCCTCTGAAAACAGATTACACTAGAAAGCAGGTGGCAGAAAGCTTTGTGACTACTATGGTTAAACTACATGGATTTCCAAAAACCATAATTTCAGATAGAGACAGGGTTTTTACTAGCCAATTTTGGCAACACTTGTTTAGGTTGAGTGGCACAACTCTTAGCATGTCAACTGCTTATCACCCTCAATCTGACGGACAATCTGAGGCTCTAAACAAGTGTTTGGAAATGTATTTGAGGTGTTTTACATTTCAAAACCCTAAAGAGTGGCTCAAATTCTTGTTGTGGGTAGAATTCTGGTATAACACTTCCTATCACCACAGTGCAGTGCTGGTATGAGTCCTTTTAAGGCAGTATATGGAAGAGATCCCCCTCAGCTAGTCAAATATGTGCCTGATCCAGCAGATTTGACTTTAGTCCAGGAGCAGTTGTTGCAGAGAGACATCATTCTGTCCAAACTTAAGCATAATCTTCATCGAGCTCAACAAATAATGAAGAAAAATACGGATCAGAAACGGATGGATGTGTAGTTTAATGTTGGAGACAAAGTGTTGGTCAAGCTGCAACCATATAAACAACACTCAATTGCCTTGAGGAAGAACCAGAAACTAAGTTTGAGGTACTTTGGCCCATTCCCAATTATTGAAAGGATTGGCAAGGTTGCTTACAAGTTGTTATTACCTGAGATTGCTAAGATTCATCCAGTCTTTCAAATCTCACAGCTTAAACTATGTAAGGGACATCATTCTCAATCTTATGTTCCCTTACCTATCACTTCCAATGATGCACAACCAATACTTCAACTATCTGCTATTCTTCAGTCTCGGGTGATTATCAAGGGCACTAAGCATGTTCAACAGCACTTAATCCAATGGGAGGGATTGGATAACACTCAAGAAACTTGGGAGGATCACACTGCATTAGAATCTGCATTTCCAGAATTCAACCATGGGGACAAGGTTGTTTTTAATGGGGCAGGAAATGTAATGTAGCCAATTACAGAAAAGACAAATGAGGAGAATGTGGGGACAGCTGGTAGTGGTCACGTGGCAGTGGATACAAATGATGAGAAAATAAGAAAAAGCTCGCGACCCAAAATAACCAACGTACGGTTAGAAGACTATGTGTGGCAAGGCAAATAGCATAAAGATCAGGCTGATTGGAGGGAGAAAGCATGAATGGGAATTGTTGGCAGAACCTTCCTCTCTCTTGGGGTTCATTTCATTGCATTTTTGTTCGTCCTTGTCAGTGACGGATCCATAAATTTTAGATAGTGGGGGCAATACTTATTTATATATTTGTAGTATTAAAAATTTTACATATATAACTTTTAAAAGCATAAATATATTATCATAATTATTTTTATAATTTTTTATATTTACGATTACAAGTAAATATGAAAATAAATTAGGTTAGACTAAATTTTATTATAACTTAATAGGTTTGAATCTAACTTTTTAAAAAATATATATATCTTAAGTATGACTTATTTATCTATCATAGACAATTTTTTTTAAATTTTTTGTTAGAACAACAACTCTAAAGACTTACTTTATAATAATTCAACACTATTAAAAATATAAAATAAATATGTTAAATTTTATAAAAATCAAGTTTAATTTATTTATGATATAAACGTGTTTTTAATATTTAATACGTATTTTTAGATGATAATTTATTTTATATTTTATAATAACAATTCTAAATGGAACATAAATCTTTCGATTTTTCTTATTTTAATTTTTTTAATCAATATATGCAATAAATAGAAAACACAAAAGGTAAACATGCATATTGCAAATTTTATTTTATCAAAAATTGATTTTTTTAATATATTACATTATATATGTGAGTATTAATATATATATATATATATATATATATATATATTATAATTAAATCTTTTAAGAAAATTGATTCATTATTAAGGAGTAATTTTTATCACATAAGAGAATTAATTTCCTTCAAAAATTTGACAAACATCAAATAAATAAATCTCTTCTACAAATCTATATTTCATTCATATAATAATTTAAATATATATTTATTTTATTAAAATATAATTTTTATTTTTTAAAATAAAAAATATGTATGTGTGAAATAGTAGTGGGACAAGTGCCCCCACTACTCTCAACCTGGATCCGTCCCTGGTCCTTGTGCTTTGTAATTACTGCTATAGTAGTATTCGTTTTCTTGTAAGAAATCTATACTGGTAAATAATACAATTCCAGAGTTTATTCCATTCTACATATCATTCTCTATTACTTGTGTTTACTGTTGACACTGTTACAAAGTACTTAATAGTTTTGAACTACATGAGAGATTCATAACCGAATACAAGTCTAGATTGCATGATTCACTGGTTGTTCATGGTTTATATTTTATGTGAGGCTTGTGCTTGTGCTTGTGCTTGTTCTTGTGCTGAACCATGATGTTCCAGATTCACTTCGAATCATACTATCCACTCGTTCTTCGTAGCTAACAATGTTGTCACGTGATTGTGACTCATTCCTCCGCGGTTTCATACTCTGAATCAAATGATCCAGTCGTTTTACGTAGCTAACGATCTTGTACCAGGATGGTGGTGGTGCAGACTTAATCGAATCATCCACTCGTTGTTGGTGGCTAATGATGTTGTCACTGGATTGATGGGAAGTTTGGCCGTTCATCTTCCTACAATTTCACTCACTCACTTCAGTTCATGTAAAGAGTGTGGGCTTGTTCACAAGAGGCTAAGAACTAGCCCATTTTTATAGACACAGTAAGATATGAATGCCCAATTTAGTCTTAACATATTAATATATTAACAAAAATGGTATTTCCATCGATAATATTTTTCTTTTTATGATATAATTTTTGTATTGTTTCAAATCTGACAATAAAATATTAATCTAAATTTATAAGATATGATTTTTATTGATCAAGTATTATTTTAATATTAATGTAAATTGATCCATAAATATAATATAAATTTTTTAAAGAGATAACATTATTTACATAATTAAAACTAAAAAAATATAAACTAGAGGAAAAAATATATCCTTTATTATCTTATGTATTCGAAAGAAAAAGAAATTAAGGATACCAAGAAAAAAGAAAGATAAAAATAATGGTAGAAGATCAAAGGTAAGGAAGTGGAAGACAGAATATTTAATAAGAATATGAAATATGAATAAAGGAAAGGAATATGAAAATATAAAGCTAACAAACATTTTTTTTGGCAAATATTACAACACGAAAACAATAATCTTTATATATATATATATATATATAATGGTGTAGGTCATCAATTTACTTTTTCGCTTAAATTTTCTTTTTATGATATAATTTATGTATTGTCTCTAATTTGATAATAAAAAATCAATCTAAATTTATAAGATATAATTTTTATTAATCAAGTATTATTTTAATATTAATTTAAATTGATCTATAATACAATACAAAATTCTTAAAGAGATAACATTATTTACATAATTAAAACTAAAATACATAAAATAGAGGAAAAAATACATCTTCTATTATCTTATGTATTTGAAAGAAAAAGAAAGGATACCAAGAAAAAAGAAAGAGAAAAAGAATGATATAGAATTAAAGGTAACGAAGTGGAAGACAGAATATTTAATAAGAATATGAAATATATCAATAAAGGAAAGGAATATGAAAAGAAAAAGCTAACAAACTTTTTTTTTTGACAAATATTACAACACGAAAACAATAATCTTTATATATATAAAGTAGTGTAGGTCATCAATTTACTTTCTTGCTTAAATTTTCTTTTTATGATATAATTTATGTATTGTCTCAAATCTGACAATAAAAAAAATTAATCTAAATTGATAAGATATGATATTTATTAATCAAGTATTATTTTAATATTAATGTAAATTGATCCGTAAATATAATATAAAATTCTTAAAGAGGTAACATTATTTACATAATTAAAACTAAAATATATAAAATTGAGGAAAAAATTATATCCTCTATTATGTTATGTATTTGAAAGAAAAAGAAAGGATATCAAGAAAAAAGAAAAAGAAAAGGAATGGTACAAGATTAAAGGTAACGAAGTGAAAGACAAAATATTTAATTGTCGTTTTGATTTTGATACACTTATTATTATTAGTTATTTGTGATAATCATTAAAGTCATAATTATATTTCTTGTATCTTGACAATTATTATTTTGCAAAAAATCAATCTTTTTATCAACTAAAATTGTTGGTATAAGATGATTTTTCTTAACAATTAATATAGTCACAGCAAGTTATATTTTCCAAACAACTAAAAATCGTACAATAAAATATTTTTCTCTAATAACATTAATCGTTGTTATATCTTATATTTTTCCTTATATCAAATGTCACAACCATAAATTGTCATTTCTTAAATTACATCATTACAAATTTTTGTGTAAATATTAAATTTTAATTTAATAACAATTATATGAATTATTTTTAAAAAATGGTATTAATAAAAATAATTTAAATATCATGATAGCTATTTAAATTAAAACTATTACACTACAAAAAAAATTGTCATATAGTGACACACACCTATAGTAATACTATACATGTCACTAAAAATTATTTTTACCCACATAATAACTACAATATATGTTGGTATATTATTAAAAAGTGTGAGTATAGACTATAGTGACATATAAAATATGTTGTTAAATCTCATTCAAAATCAAAGCTAAAATTGTGTGTAACTATATGTTAAATAGACATATATCTACATATATTATACTTATAGTAACACTTTTGTATGTCACTATATGTAACATTTCTTGTAGTGTTAAAAATTTATACTTATTTAAGCATACTTCACATTATATTAATGAAAAATAAAATAAAATAAAATAAAAATTCACAGAACATATATAAACATGAATAAATATCATACAATATTCTTTATATCATTTAATCAGTAAAGTTGTCATTCGAAAAGGTAACATATACAATCAATAAATAACATAAACTTGCTATAACAACATTAATTCTCCTTTTTCTTTTAATTTTGGTATAAAATAGGAGAAAAGACAAAACAAATATCAAACAAAACAAAAATCACATTGTTTCAAAACCGGTCTCCATAGTATATGCCAAAGAAGATGAAACATGAGCATGGACACCTCTTGATTGATAATCAAATCTTTGAATTAAGATTCTCCTTTTAGTTTCACTTTATATATTCTCTACGAAATAGTTGAATCACTGTAAGTTAATTGACTTGCAATTTTAACACAAACAATTGTTTAATTTTATGTTTTTTTCTTATTTAGCCAATAAATGTAAGGAAAGAAAATTAAAGTTAGATACCAATATGTGTACTTAAACACAGACCAACCAATTATAAATAGTAAATCACCTTTTTTTTCTCAAGTTAAGTTTGTTCCACAATACATTAATATCAAATTCTACAGTGGTAGACCACCTGTAACAATTAAAATATAACATTAAATAAAATAATAAACAACAAAAACGTAAAAAAATATATATTTTATTTTTGTCAAATTTTATATTTCGATTTTCTTTTAAATACTTCTGCACTATCATCGCCTCTAATTCGACCACACTTTCTCTTTTTCTTGATTCATGTGTGACCTCAACACTTGAGATGATCAAAACGAAATGAAACCCCTAAATAATATTATAGAGCTTTATTTCACATGATGTAATTATTACAAAAGAAATAAAAAATAAAATAAAAGTTCTTATATAATAACAACTTAATTGTATTTTTATCCCTCAAGTATTACAATTTACAAATGTGCAATTTTAATCCTCAAAATTTTAATTGAGTAATTTTAGTTATTAAAATATTGTAATTGTGTGATTTTAGTCCTTTAGTTTTTAATTGAACAGTCTTAGTTACTCAACTATTATAGTTGTGCAATTTTAGTTTTTTCTATTAAAAATTTAATAATTTAATAATTATATATATATATATATATAATATTTTAAAATTATACAATTATTTGCTTATTTAAGTTAATTAGCGTATATTATAATTTTTTTGTTAATATATTAAATGATATATATTTATTATTACTAAATAAATAAAATTTATATATTATTAATATTTTAATATTATTGATAAATTAATATCAATAATATTTTTAATATATTTATAAACAAACTAATATTATATAAATATATAAGAAAAGATATGTATATCAATAATATTTTTAATATATTTGTTAATAAACTAATATTTTATAAATATATAAATATATTTGAAAAAATATGTATATTTCTAATTAATATACTTATATTTTTGTAAAAGTATATTAATATATAATAAATTATATTTATTAAATTATTAGTTTATCTATAAATATACTAATAATATTATTGATATTAATTTATCAGTAATATTATAAAAATAATAATATATAAATTTTATTTATTTATTAAAAGTAAATATATATCATTTGATATATTGAAGAAAATTATAATATGCGTTAACTTGAATAGACAAATAATTGTATAATTTTAAAATATTATATATATATATTATAATTATTAAATTTTTAATGGGAGAGACTAAAATCGTACAATTATAATATTTGAAGGACTAAAATTGTTCAATTAAAAATTAAAGGACCAAAATCACACAATTGCAATAAAGATTAAAATTACCCAATTAAAATTTTAAAAATCAAAATTGTACAATTACAATACTTAAAAGATAAAAAAGCAATTAAGCCTATAATAAATTACACTACTACGCGTCTCAATTTCAAAACTTAAAAGGATTAAAAATGTAGGATAAATATATACCTGTAATTTTTTCATGAGACTTGTAACATCCACTGCATAGAACAAAAAAGAATAAAAGAGTTGAATTTTGTTAATCCTTTAATTTTGATACCTTCTAACTGAAATTAAATTTTAAAAAATTTACAACTCTCATACCATCGTAACAAAATAAACCTTTTGTCAACTACTACTTTTTCTCTTTTCCAATTTCCAACAAAATCAAACTTGAATTGAATGAATTAACCAACTCTCTCTCTCTCCCCCTATCTCATTTGTCTTCTCTTTGGCACCATGAAAGTGAAGGCTTTAATTGACAATTGTGTGAACA
The DNA here is from genome assembly GCF_000230855.2 of Cajanus cajan. Classification (NCBI taxonomy): domain Eukaryota; kingdom Viridiplantae; phylum Streptophyta; class Magnoliopsida; order Fabales; family Fabaceae; genus Cajanus; species Cajanus cajan. The sequence goes on along the minus strand of NC_138519.1, from coordinate 27,366,479 downwards.
ACCGAGAAGCAATTCCTCCCGCCCTATAAAAGACTGAAAATTGTGCCACCATTGCCACACGAAACCACGAAAGTGCAAAATTGAACCACAAAAGTGAGAACATGGAAGAGTGTTTGATTGATGGGAAATTTGGCCTTTCATCTTCCTACAGTTTCACTCACTCACTTCACGTTCAAGAGGCTAAGAACTTGTCCATTTTTATAGACATTAAGATATGAATGTTCTATTTAGTCACATATTAATATATTAACTATAATAGTATTTTCATCTATAGTACTTTTCTTTTTATGATATAATTTAGGTACAGCCTCAAATCGGATAATAAAAAATTAATCTAAATTTGTAAAATATGATTTTTTTTATTGATCATGTATTATTTTAATATTCATGTAAATTGATCCACAAATATAATATATAATTCTTAACGAGACAACATTATTTACATAATTAAAACTAAAATGTATAAAATAAAGTAAAATATATATTCTCTCTTATCTTTTGTCTGATTTGAAAGAAAAAAGAAGGATGCCAAGAAAAAAAAAAAAGAAAGAGAAAAAAATATGGTAGAGGAATAAGCATAAATTAAAAGTAACTAAGTAGAAGACAGAATATTTAATAAGAATATGAAAGATATGAATAAAGAAAAAGAATATGAAAAGATAAAGTTAAGAAATTTTTTTTTTTCATAACAAATATTACAACACGAAAATAATAATCTTTTATATATAATGTGGTGAAGCTCATCCATCTACTTTCTTGCTTAAATTGTCGTATTAAAAAACAAAAATTACTAGAAAAGTGTCATTTTTTTACAAATTTTCCTGCAAAAAAATATTCGTAGAAATTTTTTGCGAATTTTCCTGTAAAAAAATATTCGCAGAAATTTTTTGCGAAAAATAATTTACAGATATTTCTTACAAATTTTGCTAGAATTTTAATAATCATAAAAAAAAATTCCATGATAAAAATTTGCAAAAAATATTGTAAGAATTTTATTTTGTTTCTTACAAATTTTCTTGCAAAAATAAATTCGCAAGTAATTTTTACTAAATGGCAGAAAAATTTTACAGGTAATTTTTCTTGTGGATTTTCCTGCAAATTTTAATCTGCAGGAAAAATAAAAAATATATATATTTAAATTTATAAGTTTAATATTTTAAAAAAACTTCAAGTCCCACATCGATTGAAAATAAAGCAATTAAAGAGTATATAAGTTGGGGCAACACTTACCTTACAAGTTGATTTATATGATTGAGTGTTAGGCTTATAATTTACAATCTTAGAATTTAAAAGATTATGTTTCACATGTTGGAGGCATGGAAATAAATGCTTCGGATGGATTCATTGTGAGCAAGTAATTTCTTTAATTTTTTTTTGTTTCGTAAAAAATATTTCTGCAAAATTTCTTGCGAAAAAATTCGCAGGAAACTTTCCTGCGATTTTTTTTTTGCAAGAAACTTTCCTGTGAATTTTAAAATTCGCAAAAAAATATTATCCACGAAGATATTACCTGCAGATAAAATTTTGTAGGAAAATTTGCATGAAGAACGTTTCCTGCGAATTTTTATGAAAAATTCTCAGGAAAATTCGCATGTAATAATAGAAATTCTAGTAGTGAAAATTACATTTTAGACAGATTTTTTAGGAATCAAAATGTTTAATAAATATCAATTTTTGTTAGAAACTATTATGCAACACCATACTAAATATTAGTTTTTCACGGTAGTAACTTTAAAATGTCTATTCATTTCCTTATGTTAATTGCGTACGTACTCACTATTTGACTGCCTATTATAATATATCCTTCTTATTAATCATATAAAAAAAATATCATAATTTGATCTAATATTATTTTATTATTCTTGATTAATTTTGATTTATAAGATATAATTGCATACTTCTCATATTTTTTATTCTATGAACTTTCATCCGATAATCTCCCACCCCAAATTCCCCTTTGATTTTCATATAATTTTTTTATTATTTAATAAAGTTAAATTTCACAGCCTTTTTTTTTTTTTTTTTTTTTTTTATCTATTCCCCTTCTCACAAGGTGTTCTGTGTTAATTTTTTGAATATCATTTGCATATGAAACAATGGTATGAATTATGGATATGATCGCGAAGAAGATCAACAAATATTAAAAGATTTGAAGAACTAAACATTCCATTGTGAATATGTTTCACAATATGTTAGTTTTATATCGTCTTTCTCTATTTTATATATAATTATTGCATATATATTAATATGGACTTATTCTTTTTTTATGTAGAATAAAATTAGGTTGTGAATATGTTTCACAATATGTTAGTTTTATATCGTCTTTCTCTATTTTATATATAATTATTGCATATATATTAATATGGACTTATTCTTTTTTTATGTAGAATAAAATTAGGTTGACTCTATTGTTTTTTATTGACTTCTATAATGTCATTCCAAATATTGTCACACTTGAAGATTATTTTGGAAATGACTTGAGGTATTTGTTAAAAAAAATAGTATATTTAACCTAAGGTTCCCAAGTAATAGGTTTTTTTTATATGGTTTTGATTAGAAAAGAGGTTGGCTTACCCTAACTTATATATTTAAAAACATATTTGTTATGGTAGTTAAAGATAGATTAGGTGATGAAGTTGATTATAAAAAAGTAAAAAAGCTTTCAAACTCAAATCATTCTTTGCCAATGTGTCTTGATCCAAAGTGAAGCAAGTAGTAAAATAAATAAAAATCGCACACCCTCCAAAATATTTTTAAAGTTATTCAAAAATTTGAATGGTTGCATATTTCTTTAGATGTTCTGAATGTAATATTTTTTTTTATCATTTTTGTTATTTTTAAAACTTTATATAATAACTAATTTTCTCTCTCCTCTTATATATATATATATATATATATATATATATATTAATATATATATATATGTGATAGTGTTTATCTATTAGATTTATATACATGCATAATCAACGTGTTTACGGCAGAATTTGATTATGAGTCCTTTTTACTCGAACTAGCACAAAAATTGTTTCAATTTAGGTATTTCAAAGTGTTTGTGTTATTAAGAATGGAAGTAGACGAGACAAATTAACAAAAGTTAGTTTTCAGATCTTCATGAATTATGATTAAACAATAATTTGCATTGTAACATCCCAAATTTTATTCAATGAAAAGAAATATTTTTTTATGTATTTATTATGTGAAATAGTATTTTATTTATGTATTTTACTATTTACGTATACGTATTTTACTATTTATGTATACATATTTTTACTATTTATGTATACGTATTTTACTATTTACGAATACGTATGTATGAATAGTATTTTACTATGCAATTGCACAGTGAAGGGCGGCTGAAACGTGGGCTGCGGATTCTTTACGTTTCAAAATTTTAATTAATTTGAATATAATAATGAATAGTGCATAGTGCATAGTAATTTATAATATTATTTTAATGAATAGTGTATAGTGCATAGTAACTTCAAAAATTCTATAAATAGGGGCCTAAGGTTTTGAAAATTTAGAATTCTAGAGAGAAGGAAATTCTGGAGAAATAGAGAGAGAAAGTAAGAGAGAGAGAAGGAGAAAGAAAAGGAGGTTCTGCTCTAGTGCCTTGTTTAAGGAGAAAGAGGAAGAGATTCTGCCCTAATTCCGATTCCTTTTAAGGAAAGAAGAGAGGAGTTTCTGCCCAAATTTCTGTAAACCCAGGTAAGGGGGGGGAGTGGGAAACCTCGCTTGGGGGTGTGGGAATAATTGTTAAATAGTTTGTTTGTTGGATTGGCTCCCGATCCCTTGCCTGTTGTTTATTTCTTTGAATATGTATTATTGATGTGTTTTGTTTTATATCTTATTTATTTACATATTAGAATCTGTTATTTGAATGGAAGGCTAAGCCTCCTAAGTATTTATAAATTTGTAATCTATTATTTAAATGGAAGGCTGAGCCTCCTTATTATCTTATATTACCTTTTAAGCTTCCTACTTTACTTAAAAGATCTTAATATATTATTATTGAAAAATATGATACCTAAGCAACCTCTGGACTGTTGGATTGTTGGACTGTTGGACTGTTGGACTGTTTGGACTGTTGGACTGTTTGGACTGTTGGACTATTGGACTATTAAATTGGATTATTGAAATAATTCTTAATTATGAAATATGAATATGATATGTGTAACATGCTAAAGGTTGAGTCTGTGAATGTATGACATGCATCATATGCACATATTACTCCAGGTGTGCCGCTGAGGCCGCATACCCACGACTAACAAGGTGTACCTTTGGGTCACCCACGATATGCTAACGAGGTGTATGAACACCAATGATAGGTGTACCTTAGGGTCACCGACAATTGTATAGGTGTGCCTTCGGGTCACCAGTGATGAATTCTGCAACTTCCGTATGGCGCCACATGCATACATTAGTGAGTCAAGTCAAGAAAATCATTATACATAAGCATATATGTGAGATTGATTATATATGTGAATTATATTGCGTGTGTGTGTGTTATTTAACTTTTATTTCTATATCTGCAACTGAGTGAGAAGTTTCTCACTCCCTTGTCATTTTTGTGTATATTTAAATTATGATGCAGATAATTAGCATGAGGCTGAGGATGTTGGTGGTGAAGCTTAGGCTTCTGTTTGGGTTTCGCTCTGATAGGATGTGACATCGGGATTAGCTAGACTTATTGTTAAATTATTATTATTTTTCTTTTGTAATTTTTATGTTATTTATGTTGAAAGTGTGTATTTTTGTCATATTATAATTTTACTAAAAGATTATAAGTTAATTCCTAACTAGGAGGCTCTGCCACCTTTACTGGGATTAATCTATAATCTTTATTTTATTATTTCTTGACAATTTGATACTTACAGTTGAAAATTATGAATGTGCATCTTTTACCCAATGATACTTGAGATAATTATTTTATATTAGACTAAGAAAGAATTTATATATAGATGGTTTATATCTATTGTAATTATGTTGGGGTAGAGGGTGTCACATTTAGTGGTATCAGAGCAAGTCGATTTTATCAACCGTGTGTGTTATGTGCTTATCATGACTTGTTGTGTACTCTGACTATGTCTTGTTTGTTGTGTACTATGATGATGATGTTCGTCTTGTGTTGATATTGTTGAGTTTGAGATTGTTAAGTTAGTTTGTAATCAGAGGAATGATAATCATGATAGTGTTAGCCAACTCGAATTATTAGAACCTTGGATGGGAGGTGACATATTGAGTGTACTAAGAGTTTATGATTGGTGAAGTTTCTGACATCTATAGTTGTAGCAGGTTGAATCTAAAGGTGGTTGTCTCTTTGGTGAGAGATCGAAATGATGGTAATTCCCTTAAGTGTTATTATTGGTATGTTAATTATTTATGGTTTAGGTAGCATGTGAGTTGTTTTGATTGAGAAAAGTAAGGAGAGACTTGAATGAGAAATTAAGTAGTGAATTTGGAAAAAGTTGAGGTATTTTGTGGCATTAGATATATTGATACATTATTGCTATTTGGTGTCGAAAATATTTTCATTATAGTTTGTTATGATAGTATGAGTATTATATCGACAAAATTTATATTTTGAGGTCTTTATGAAGAATATGGCTTTAGATATTATCTTTTCAATAGAACTAGGATAAGATGAAACAAAAATCTAGAACTTCAAGTTATGACTGCCTTGGTGATTAGAAATTTAGTAAGCACTGAATTTATTAGTGGTGATATTTGAATCTTTAGCTAAAGAGATGATCTCTTGGAAATCTTATGTCTTCATAAAGAGTTGTAGCTTATTCACTTAACTTTCGTTTGAGATAGGTTTGAAATCATTTGGACGAATACAACTCTGTGTGTCAGGTAGATATATGCTATCATGATATTTTGAGTTGTTAGGCATAAAAATAGATTTAAATATGATATTTTAAGGTTTTGTATTTGATAGGTCGATTAAAATGATATAATGCAAAGTAGTAAAAGTTGGTTCTTGTACATGCTATAGGATGTAAGCAATGATCAATTCATACATGCTTAGGAATGATATTTATGAAAAAGGTATTCTAATATGATTTGATATACATGTATGTAGAAATAAGAATAGATGACTTTATGGATCAATCAGTGGAGGGTTGTGATAATAAAATGTTTTTGACCTTAGGATGTGAGATGATCATATTAGGGTATAGATTTAAACTAGATTGTCTAAGTATGAATTTGGATTGTATGAGGTGAGTATTTTAGACCATGAAATTTCTTGCGGAGGAAGATTTACCTAAGTTGTGCTTAAGTGAGAGATACTTGAGTCAATTAGTAAAATCAGGAGTCTTGTTTGATAGTTTATATGAAAATTCAGTGAGTAATTTTTTTTTTTTTAACAGCTGTTCATGGTTTAAACTGCTCTCACTATAAAAATTGCTTTTGCCTTCGTTTCTTTGGTTATTAAGATGTTTCAGTTCACTAGGTTGTTTCTTGCCTACCCTTGGAATCAACCGTAAGGATAATCTATATCAGGAATTCTTGAACCTATGTATATTTTTAACTACCCAAATCATTTCGTTGCTTACTTCTTTGAATTACTTACTATTACCTTTGACTGAATTGACTAGAAAGGAGTTACATTAGTATAGGATAACAATTGAGAAAGTAGTTTTCAAACTCTTAAGGAAAGATTGACTAGTGTTAATATTACTAGATTTTAGTAAGATTATTGTGATATATAAATATGTCTCTGAAAATAGGTTTAGGAAGAATATTGTGGCAAGAAGAAAAGATAGTAGCTTATGTTTCTAAGAAATTGAAAATTCATGAGAGAAATTACCTTACCCATAACCTTGTTAGCGACTTTGTCATTTATACTAAGATTTGGAGACACTAACTATATGATTCTATGGTTGAGGTATTTAGTGATCATAAGAACCTTAAATATCTTTTGACCAAAGGGGTTGAATACGAGATAAAAGAAATAGTTGAAATTTCTTAAGGAGTAAAATTTTGATCTTATTATTTGGCTAAAGCCATTGTGGTGATTGATGTTTTGAGGAAATCTTTATCTTTCATTATGATTAGAGAGATGAATCTTTTTGGCTCAAATTAGAAATTTAAGTTTGGATTATAAGGTTACTTCTAGTATTGTGAGATTAAGTATGAATAACGAATGGATTGTTGAAGAAAATTATAGGAGCATAATTAGTTGATTTATTTTGGTAACAAGTTATAAGGCTATAGGTTAAGGTGATGGATATGATTATGACTTGGGTGAAGATGAAATGGTGAAACTAGAGAACTGATATGGATACCGAGTGTACATTATGCTTAGGTACCTGATCTTTAGAATTGATCATAGAAGAGTTTGAATTGGTTGTAGATAGAGTAGTAAAATTAGTGATCTGATATGTGTATCTAATGCTTAGGTGTTGATGTTGTGGCAAATATCTGGATTACAATGATAACCAAATTATTATTTTGATGATTTAAGGATTGAATTTGATTGCAGAATTTAGAAACTTATGCTTGATGTGTAAGATTACCCTAGTAGCATTGAATTATTTATGTTGGAAGTAACTATCAGATTAATAGATGAGATTAGAGGAACTAGGAGTTAGATCATTTATTAGTGACCCAAGTAAGCAAGAGATTAGAAAGGATACAGTTGGATGTTTAGTTATAAAACTTGAAAGGACATAAGAGTACTCTTAACATTTATTTAGGAGTTACTAAAATGTATCAGAGTGGCGCAGGGGAAGCGTGATGGTCTAATATGGAAAGAGAAGTAGAGAACTTGAATCAAGGTATGGAGAGTGAGTTTAAATTTAGAGTGGATGGAGTTTTGAGATTTAAGGATAAGTTGGGCATTCCTAGTGTGCTAGAATTTAATAAAGCAATCCTAGAAGAAGGTCATAAGAGTATCTTTAGTATCCATTCAGAAACTACTAAGATGTACCAAAATCTTAAGAAGATATTTTGTGACCTAAGATGAAGAGAGGAGTAAAGCAATTGTATATTTATGGTTAGCATACTAGAAGTTTTTAAGAATCTTGTAGCACTTAGATGCTCCATTTTGGAAGTAAGATGGTGAATAGATAGACCCTAGTGGAAGATTTGTCTAAGACGCTTAAGAAATTGATTTTGTTTGTGTTTAAGTGGATAAATTCGTCAAGATCTTTCCCTAAGCAAATCCTTTGAGGAAATTGATAAAAGTTGTACATCAACAAGGTAGTGATGTTGCATAAGAATTAGAAGTAAGAATGCGAAGAGTTTACCATTGCAAAAATTTCGGGGACGAAATTTCTAAAAGGAGGGGAGAATTGTAACATCCCAAATTTTATTCAATGAAAAGAAATATTTTTTTATGTATTTATTATGTGAATAAGTATTTTATTTATGTATTTTACTATTTACGTATACGTATTTTACTATTTATGTATACATATTTTTACTATTTATGTATACGTATTTTACTATTTACGAATACGTATGTATGAATAATATTTTACTATGCAATTGCACAGTGAAGGGCGGCTGAAACGTGGGCTGCGGATTCTTTACGTTTCAAAATTTTAATTAATTTGAATATAATAATGAATAGTGCATAGTGCACAGTAATTTATAATATTATTTTAATGAATAGTGCATAGTGCATAGTAACTTCAAAAATTCTATAAATAGGGGCCTAAGGTTTTGAAAATTTAGAATTCTAGAGAGAAGGAAATTCTGGAGAAATAGAGAGAGAAAGTAAAAGAGAGAGAAGGAGAAAGAAAATGAGGTTCTGCTCTATTGTAATTATGTTGGGGTAGAAGGCAGAATCTCTTCCTCTTTCTCCTTAAACAAGGCACTATGAGGGCAGAATCTCTTCCTCTCTCTATTTCTCCAGAATTTCCTTCTCTCTAGAATTCTAAATTTTCAAAACCTTAGGCCCCTATTTATAGAATTTTTGAAGTTACTATGCATTATGCACTATTCATTAATATAATATTATAAATTACTGTGCACTATGCACTATTCATTATTATATTCAAATTAATTAAAATTTTGAAACGTAAAGAATCCGCAGCCCACGTTTCAGCCGCCCTTCACTGTGCAATTGCATAGTAAAATACTATTCATACATACGTATTCGTAAATAGTAAAATACGTATACATAAATAGTAAAAATATGTATACATAAATAGTAAAATACGTATACGTAAATAGTAAAATACATAAATAAAATACTTATTCACATAATAAATACATAAAAAAAATATTTCTTTTCATTGAATAAAATTTGGGATGTTACAATTCTCCCCTCCTTTTAGAAATTTCGTCCCCGAAATTTTTGCAATGGTAAACTCTTCGCATTCTTACTTCTAATTCTTATGCAACATCACTACCTTGTTGATGTACAACTTTTATCAATTTCCTCAAAGGATTTGCTTAGGGAAAGATCTTGACGAATTTATCCACTTAAACACAAACAAAATCAATTTCTTAAGCGTCTTAGACAAATCTTCCACTAGGGTCTATCTATTCACCATCTTACTTCCAAAATGGAGCATCTAAGTGCTACAAGATTCTTAAAAACTTCTAGTATGCTAACCATAAATATACAATTGCTTTACTCCTCTCTTCATCTTAGGTCACAAAATATCTTCTTAAGATTTTGGTACATCTTAGTAGTTTCTGAATGGATACTAAAGATACTCTTATGACCTTCTTCTAGGATTGCTTTATTAAATTCTAGCACACTAGGAATGCCCAACTTATCCTTAAATCTCAAAACTCCATCCACTCTAAATTTAAACTCACTCTCCATACCTTGATTCAAGTTCTCTACTTCTCTTTCCATATTAGACCATCACGCTTCCCCTGCGCCACTCTGATACATTTTAGTAACTCCTAAATAAATGTTAAGAGTACTCTTATGTCCTTTCAAGTTTTATAACTAAACATCCAACTGTATCCTTTCTAATCTCTTGCTTACTTGGGTCACTAATAAAGGATCTAACTCCTAGTTCCTCTAATCTCATCTATTAATCTGATAGTTACTTCCAACATAAATAATTCAATGCTACTAGGGTAATCTTACACATCAAGCATAAGTTTCTAAATTCTGCAATCAAATTCAATCCTTAAATCATCAAAATAATAATTTGGTTATCATTGTAATCCAGATATTTGCCACAACATCAACACCTAAGCATTAGATACACATATCAGATCACTAATTTTACTACTCTATCTACAACCAATTCAAACTCTTCTATGATCAATTCTAAAGATCAGGTACCTAAGCATAATGTACACTCGGTATCCATATCAGTTCTCTAGTTTCACCATTTCATCTTCACCCAAGTCATAATCATATCCATCACCTTAACCTATAGCCTTATAACTTGTTACCAAAATAAATCAACTAATTATGCTCCTATAATTTTCTTCAACAATCCATTCGTTATTCATACTTAATCTCACAATACTAGAAGTAACCTTATAATCCAAACTTAAATTTCTAATTTGAGCCAAAAAGATTCATCTCTCTAATCATAATGAAAGATAAAGATTTCCTCAAAACATCAATCACCACAATGGCTTTAGCCAAATAATAAGATCAAAATTTTACTCCTTAAGAAATTTCAACTATTTCTTTTATCTCGTATTCAACCCCTTTGGTCAAAAGATATTTAAGGTTCTTATGATCACTAAATACCTCAACCATAGAATCATATAGTTAGTGTCTCCAAATCTTAGTATAAATGACAAAGTCGCTAACAAGGTTATGGGTAAGGTAATTTCTCTCATGAATTTTCAATTTCTTAGAAACATAAGCTACTATCTTTTCTTCTTGCCACAATATTCTTCCTAAACCTATTTTCAGAGACATATTTATATATCACAATAATCTTACTAAAATCTAGTAATATTAACACTAGTCAATCTTTCCTTAAGAGTTTGAAAACTACTTTCTCAATTGTTATCCTATACTAATGTAACTCCTTTCTAGTCAATTCAGTCAAAGGTAATAGTAAGTAATTCAAAGAAGTAAGCAACGAAATGATTTGGGTAGTTAAAAATATACATAGGTTCAAGAATTCCTGATATAGATTATCCTTACGGTTGATTCCAAGGGTAGGCAAGAAACAACCTAGTGAACTGAAACATCTTAATAACCAAAGAAACGAAGGCAAAAGCAATTTTTATAGTGAGAGCAGTTTAAACCATGAACAGCTGTTAAAAAAAAAAAAATTACTCACTGAATTTTCATATAAACTATCAAACAAGACTCCTGATTTTACTAATTGACTCAAGTATCTCTCACTTAAGCACAACTTAGGTAAATCTTCCTCCGCAAGAAATTTCATGGTCTAAAATACTCACCTCATACAATCCAAATTCATACTTAGACAATCTAGTTTAAATCTATACCCTAATATGATCATCTCACATCCTAAGGTCAAAAACATTTTATTATCACAACCCTCCACTGATTGATCCATAAAGTCATCTATTCTTATTTCTACATACATGTATATCAAATCATATTAGAATACCTTTTTCATAAATATCATTCCTAAGCATGTATGAATTGATCATTGCTTACATCCTATAGCATGTACAAGAACCAACTTTTACTACTTTGCATTATATCATTTTAATCGACCTATCAAATACAAAACCTTAAAATATCATATTTAAATATATTTTTATGCCTAACAACTCAAAATATCATGATAGCATATATCTACCTGACACACAGAGTTGTATTCGTCCAAATGATTTCAAACCTATCTCAAACGAAAGTTAAGTGAATAAGCTACAACTCTTTATGAAGACATAAGATTTCCAAGAGATCATCTCTTTAGCTAAAGATTCAAATATCACCACTAATAAATTCAGTGCTTACTAAATTTCTAATCACCAAGGCAGTCATAACTTGAAGTTCTAGATTTTTGTTTCATCTTATCCTAGTTCTATTGAAAAGATAATATCTAAAGCCATATTCTTCATAAAGACCTCAAAATATAAATTTTGTCGATATAATACTCATACTATCATAACAAACTATAATGAAAATATTTTCGACACCAAATAGCAATAATGTATCAATATATCTAATGCCACAAAATACCTCAACTTTTTCCAAATTCACTACTTAATTTCTCATTCAAGTCTCTCCTTACTTTTCTCAATCAAAACAACTCACATGCTACCTAAACCATAAATAATTAACATACCAATAATAACACTTAAGGGAATTACCATCATTTCGATCTCTCACCAAAGAGACAACCACCTTTAGATTCAACCTGCTACAACTATAGATGTCAGAAACTTCACCAATCATAAACTCTTAGTACACTCAATATATCACCTCCCATCCAAGGTTCTAATAATTCGAGTTGGCTAACACTATCATGATTATCATTCCTCTGATTACAAACTAACTTAACAATCTCAAACTCAACAATATCAACACAAGACGAACATCATCATCATAGTACACAACAAACAAGACATAGTCAGAGTACACAACAGAGTCATGATAAGCACATAACACACACGGTTGATAAAATCGACTTGCTCTGATACCACTAAATGTGACACCCTCTACCCCAACATAATTACAATAGATATAAACCATCTATATATAAATTCTTTCTTAGTCTAATATAAAATAATTATCTCAAGTATCATTGGGTAAAAGATGCACATTCATAATTTTCAACTGTAAGTATCAAATTGTCAAGAAATAATAAAATAAAGATTATAGATTAATCCCAGTAAAGGTGGCAGAGCCTCCTAGTTAGGAATTAACTTATAATCTTTTAGTAAAATTATAATATGACAAAAATACACACTTTCAACATAAATAACATAAAAATTACAAAAGAAAAATAATAATAATTTAACAATAAGTCTAGCTAATCCCGATGTCACATCCTATCAGAGCGAAACCCAAACAGAAGCCTAAGCTTCACCACCAACATCCTCAGCCTCATGCTAATTATCTGCATCATAATTTAAATATACACAAAAATGACAAGGGAGTGAGAAACTTCTCACTCAGTTGCAGATATAGAAATAAAAGTTAAATAGCACACACACACGCAATATAATTCACATATATAATCAATCTCACATATATGCTTATGTATAATGATTTTCTTGACTTGACTCACTAATGTATGCATGTGGCGCCATACGGAAGTTGCAGAATTCATCACTGGTGACCCGAAGGCACACCTATACAATTGTCGGTGACCCTAAGGTACACCTATCATTGGTGTTCATACACCTCGTTAGCATATCGTGGGTGACCCAAAGGTACACCTTGTTAGTCGTGGGTATGCGGCCTCAGCGGCACACCTGGAGTAATATGTGCATATGATGCATGTCATACATTCACAGACTCAACCTTTAGCATGTTACACATATCATATTCATATTTCATAATTAAGAATTATTTCAATAATCCAATTTAATAGTCCAATAGTCCAACAGTCCAAACAGTCCAACAGTCCAAACAGTCCAACAGTCCAACAGTCCAACAATCCAACAGTCCAGAGGTTGCTTAGGTATCATATTTTTCAATAATAATATATTAAGATCTTTTAAGTAAAGTAGGAAGCTTAAAAGGTAATATAAGATAATAAGGAGGCTCAGCCTTCCATTTAAATAATAGATTACAAATTTATAAATACTTAGGAGGCTTAGCCTTCCATTCAAATAACAGATTCTAATATGTAAATAAATAAGATATAAAACAAAACACATCAATAATACATATTCAAAGAAATAAACAACAGGCAAGGGATCGGGAGCCAATCCAACAAACAAACTATTTAACAATTATTCCCACACCCCCAAGCGAGGTTTCCCACTCCCCCCCCTTACCTGGGTTTACAGAAATTTGGGCAGAAACTCCTCTCTTCTTTCCTTAAAAGGAATCGGAATTAGGGCAGAATCTCTTCCTCTTTCTCCTTAAACAAGGCACTAGAGCAGAACCTCCTTTTCTTTCTCCTTCTCTCTCTCTTACTTTCTCTCTCTATTTCTCCAGAATTTCCTTCTCTCTAGAATTCTAAATTTTCAAAACCTTAGGCCCCTATTTATAGAATTTTTGAAGTTACTATGCACTATGCACTATTCATTAAAATAATATTATAAATTACTATGCACTATGCACTATTCATTATTATATTCAAATTAATTAAAATTTTGAAACGTAAAGAATCCGCAGCCCACGTTTCAGCCGCCCTTCACTGTGCAATTGCATAGTAAAATACTATTCATACATACGTATTCGTAAATAGTAAAATACGTATACATAAATAGTAAAAATATGTATACATAAATAGTAAAATACGTATACGTAAATAGTAAAATACATAAATAAAATACTTATTCACATAATAAATACATAAAAAAATATTTCTTTTCATTGAATAAAATTTGGGATGTTACAATAATGTAAATACTTAAGCGAACAGAGTAAAAAATACATACATTGGCAATGCAAATCATCGTCCAACTTACACAATGATCAAGTTACAATTTAAAATATTGAACTTGAACAAACTACAACTACGTGATTAAAAGAAGAAAATTACACTAATCCTACTCCTAAAAAGAGAAAATAAATGTGGCCGAGAAATGGTCATACCCAGAAACAATTATTTGCACGAAAGCCATATGCACAGGCGGAGAGTGCTTGAGAGTTTCAAGTATAGTGTTTTCTGACCCCTGTAAATGACTACACTTCTCATATTTATAGAGCCAGTTGAGAGCGGTTAATTTCATGTATGTGTTGTTATGGGGAATAACCGCTATCCACTATGCTTGCTACGTGGGTTTAGGATGTAACTTCTCGTAACCGTTCATCCCACGTTCTTTGTTTCTTCGACTAAGTTTTGGTAACTGCCTCAATATAATTGTTTAACTGCCCAGAGAATCTTTCATCTCTTATGTTTTTTCGACCAATTCTCGAGTTCGTATATTCAGGGCCTCTAATACTTTCTTGGTAGGTACCAATTTGTTTGTCTTTCTTTCGAGTAGGTTCAACGGTGTAACTTTCGAGTAATATAGCTTCCGAGTGATCCTAACAAGTGTCCCCCTAGGAATTCAGCCTTGAGCACACTGTGATCAAAAAGGACTGAATTCCTATCGAGAATTTCCCTTGATGTTCCTTCGAATTTTGCTTGTTTTTTTGGTAAATGGTACTACTTCGATGAAAACCTATTTCTGACCACCTATTTAATGCATTGTACCATTTGATGTGATATTGATTGCTCTGACGGCGCATGCTTCCGTTTCCCCATAGGTTTGTCCGAAAAAAAGTTTTAGCGGCTGATTTGAATTGATGTGATTTAATATTTGAATTGAATAAACATGGACCCATTTTGACCTAAGGCCCATTTTCCTTGTTTAAGACTCTTTTTTACCCTAGGGTAAAATCATCTTCACCACTCCAATTCCTTTGCGCACAAGTTTCCCCTGTCTTTTCTCTGCATTCTCTGGTTTCTTGCTCACCATTCACAATCCTTCTTTGCTCTTCACTACCATCATGGCCACTTCTGCTGCGTCCACCTCTGCCGCCGTAGCCTCAGTGGTTTCCCCCACCATGGCCTCTGCATCATCTCCTACAATGGCCTCTGCGTCATCTCCTACAATGGCCACTGCGTCGTCAACACAAACTCTTCCTCTGCTAACAACTAATGCTACAGTCTGCACCGTGAAGGATGGTGATGATACTTTCGTCCCTATCCTAGGCATGGAGGAAGCAAACCTTAAGATTTTTCAGTCTCAGGTACTTCTTCCATTCACCCTTGCAGATGGTACTACTCATGCTTTTTTAGGCCCGTTTATGGGTCAGAATAAGAAAAAATTTGGAAATACATTGTTATCTGAGGATTCTTCTACATTACCCTTCATTCATTCCTCACAAATAGACCTGTCCCTATTCGGAGATACTACTAAGATTTTTAAGGCTTTTTCCCCCACCAAAGATAGGCAGTTGCAATGGTTGATACGCGTACAAAGTGCAATGAGTTCTTCATAGGTAGAAACTGGTTTATTCGAATTCGTCCAACTTGCAAAATTTGATCTACACCTCTTCGACCCCCAAATGCTCCTTTCTGCCATTTTTTTTTCTGGAATAGAGAGACTCGAGCTTTCGAGTTCCCCTGTGGTTTCGTATGTCCCACTCTGTTGGATATTGCAGCAATTACTGGCCTGGCCCCTATAAGAGATAAGTTTTATCCTGATGCCTTCGAAGAGGAGATTTAAATCAAGGAAACTTCCATCTCTTGGGACAAGAAGACTTATCTAGCTTTTATCAACGCTCATATAGGAAAACTAGGTACCCCCATTTCGACTTCCGAGCATATTGCATTTTTAATGTACTGGTTATCTGCTTGTGTCTTTTGTACTCCCTCTCTTCAGGTTCCGAAATACTATTACATTCTGGCTCAAGCCTTGCACTTGAAAAAGAAAATTTGCTTGAGCAAACTTTTATTAGCTTTCCTATACATCTGTCTCGATGAAGCCTCGGAAAGCCTTTTTCGAGAATCTGGCCCTCGAAATCTCTCTGGACCGTTATGTCTGCTACAGTTATGGCTTAACACAATTTTGGAGAAGAAGCTTTCTCTCACTTCGTCTTTCGCTCCAGTGTGTGAACTTGAAGGAGCCCGTCTGACCATGCTTACTCCTCGAAAGCGTTCAATCAACAACTTCGCGAAATACATTGACGCGATTCTCAGTTTTGGTCAGTTCAGCGAGGACTTGGCCCCTTTCATACGTACTTCCCTGATAGGTCCTTCTTAGCTTCGACAAAATAATCAAGTTGGGAATATGGCACCGGATTCCATCGAGATGTGGTTTGGGTTCTTATCCTGGGACGTGATAATATCTGGCATGCGACAAAAAGATGTTAGGATTTACCCCTACCAACCTCAACTTTTTGCCTGACAATTTGGACTTTGTCAGATGAAACCTCTTCCCCTTCGACCCAAAGAAAGCATAGATGCTGATATTTGTGTTGAGAAAGGGAATTACAAAGAAGTCTTGGATTTTATTCTGCATCCTGAGAAACAACTCAGCTTCACACCTTGCTCTTTTTCTCCTTCTTTCTTAGTTTCTAAATGTTTTCTTCGTTGGTGGTGTGAGTACTATGTTGACAAAATTCTCGACTTTGATGATTTTTTGAGGAAGCTGATTAATTCTCCCCTTTCTTCGCAGGGCCCGAAACAATCAGATACTTACAAGAACCAAACTATTATTTATCAATTCGAGCAATTTTTTTAAAGTTTTTTATCGACCTGACAATATTGGTCGAACCATCTTTGATGCATCTGTCTCTTTATCAAAAATGGTACAAAGGAACATCTTCTCGAAAAAGGTAATTAATCCTCGAGGAAAAATTGATTTTGAAAAATTTTGTCCTAAAAACATTCCTTCTCTTCCAAATGCTCGATTTGGTTTACTTAAACATTTATCTCGTCCTCCTTGGGTGAAGACACTCGATCCGTTTTACCTTGAGCGCAAAGAGATTCTTGTAAAGGATCGAGTTACCTATGCGAGATGTTCCGTGTACGATTTTCCTCGAAGGAGATGGTGACCATTGTGTTGGGTCGATAATACCAACCCTCCTCCTGGTAAATGACCTTAACTAAAAAATATTGTCGAATTCCATTTTATACTCATCTCATCCCTAACTTGTGTTATGTAGTTGCTATCCCTCAACGTGTTCCTCAACATGTTGAAGAGACTCCCAACTGGGAGAGTGATGAGGATGATAAGGGGTCTTCACTGAAGTCTCGAAAGAGAAAGACGACTTCTGACAAGGTTTCCCTACGCTCTAAGGTACAACTCTTTTCGATCTACCCCTTCGATCGAACTTTTGGTTCTACTTCTCATTACCTTCTCTAACTCCTCTCCTATTTTCAGAGTCTTGAACCTCGAAAAAACAAAAGGCCGATTGAACAAGTGCCAAGACTGTGAGTAATTCATATTTGCCCTTACATTTTCTCTTTTCTCACTCTTTATTTTTAGGATTCGACCATAAGAAAAAAAAATTCCCTTTTTTTTTATTTTTAGGTTTCGACCACGAAAAAACCAGATAAAGGGAAAGAAAAGTTAGCGATTCCTCTCTCTAAGAAGACTCAGAAGCCTGCTGTCGAGAAACTTCTCAAGGATGCTATGAAATCGGTCCCCAAGGTATTTTAACTTTTACTTCAACTTTTCTGAGATCCTTGCTCATTACAAGATGTCGAGATAATTCAAGTCGACTCTTCCCGGGAAATGTCCATAGATATTCCTCCTGTTACTGGAAAATCTCAACAGGTTCGACTTTTGCTCATGTTTTCTTTTCTATACTTTTTACTTTGTCCTTAACTTAACTACACCATTTTTTGCAATTGGTCATTCCTCAATCGAACATTGTCGAGATAGCCTCGAAGCTGGCCTCGATAGAGATCCCCCCTAAGCTAATGAGGAGAAGGTGCCCTTATCGGAGCCCCTAGTGAACACAGAAACTCCACACCAGTCCTCACAAGATGAAGCTCCTTCTTTCGAGCTTAAGCCTCCTTTTAGTCCAAATAAAGGTATATTTCTTCTTCGAAATTCTATCAATCATTCACAAAGGACTATGTTTTCTTACATCCCTTTTCTTTCTATGTAGATTTAACTGAATCTCCTAAGCTTTTTACTACTTCTCCTTCGACCCAAGGTGGTGTCGAATCTTCAGTACCAGCACTTTCCTCGATCCCTTCAATTGATTTAGACTTCATTAGTTTTTTCAATGAAGATGATGAAGAGGTCAATGATATTTTTGATGTCCTTGACAATTGGACAAGTGGTCCCTCTATCTTGGAGAAGGTTCCTGAGCCAGTCTCTCAATCAACTCCTACTTTTCAACCTCTGCTAAAATCTTTTCGGTCGAAGGCATATGTGGACGACCTCGATCAAGCTTTTCTTGTACCCGAATTCAAAATTGAAGTTGGGCAGATGGTAGATGACTTGCTGGCTTATTCAGACCTTCCTCCTGAGATTCATCTCGAGCTTCAAGAATTTATCAAGCCATTCACCCTCGCCTGGGAACTCAGGAGCAAATGGTCTACAACATTCCAAGAAGTGGCCCAAGTTGAAGTCGAGAGTGAGGAAGACCGTGCCAAACTCAAGAATCTTCGATAGGAGTTGCTTTCCCTCAGGAAATCAACTGAAGAAATGATTCCTGCCTTGAAGAAACTACAACAGGAAGAAGGAGATGTCGAAAAATCCATTGAAACTCTGCAACATGAGTTGAATAACATTCACTCGAAAAAAGATACTTTGAAAACTCAAAGTCAAGAAGTTATTCAACGTCAAAAGAGTCTCAAAAAGGAAGGCAAAGTGATTTCTTCCAAGCTTGCAAAGACCTTGGATAAAGCTTATCATGCCTTTAAATATTTTAAGTCCAAGTTTTGTAATAATTAAATTCCCGAACCCTAATTTTTAATTTTTCTTAGGTTTATATTGGATGTATGCTTTAACATTCTGACCTTTTATAAAAGTAATTCAAGTATTTCTCATTTATCACTTTGCTTGCTGCATTCGAATTTATTCCTTTAATCACGTATGCGTTTTTCGAATATACTTGTTCGATTATAAAGGGACCTTCCCAATTATAAGACCACTTTCCTAAGTGTCAAGATTTTTGATCCATGGGAAGAATCGCTTTTAACACTAAGTCTCCAACTCAAAAACTGCGCACTTTGACTCTTTTGTTGTATGTTTTCTCGATTCTTTCTTTTTGTTGAATAAGATTTTGTAATGCTACCAACCTTTCTTCCTCTAAAGATACCAACTCGTCATACATTGAATTCCAATAATCCTCGATAGGCAAGTCATTTTGCTTCTGTACATGGATTGATTGTAAATTAATATCTATAGGAAGAATAGCTTCATGCCCATACACCAGTTTGTATGGGGTAGTTTTTGTGGCATCTCTTGGTGAATTTCTATAAGCCCATAACACTTTAACAAGTTTTTCATGCCAGTTTCGAGGCTTGCTCGAGATATGCTTCTTAATCATACTGATAGTAAGTTTGTTAGCAGCCTCTACTTGTCCATTTGCTTGTACATAGTACGGTGTCGAAGTTATTAACTTAATTCCCCGTGATTGAGCATATTGAGAAACTTTTCGACCCGTAAAAACTGTGCCTTGATCAGTGGTAATTCTTTTAGGAATTCCAAACCTTGTTATAATATGACCTTCGACAAAATCAATTATGTCTTTTTGCTCGACCTCCTTCAAAGGAATTACCTCAACCCATTTTGTGAAATAATTTATGGCAACTAATATATATTTATGATTTTTCGAGGAGGGTGGATGAATTTGCCCTATTATATCAATTTCCCAACCTTGACATGGCCAAGGTTTAATAATCGAATGTAATTCACTTGCTGGTACCCTTTGTATTGGCCCATGTCTTTGACATTCCTAACAGCTTTTTGCGAATTTGATGCAATCTTTAATCATAGTTGGCCAATAAAAACCTTTTCTCGACAAGGTCCATTTCATTTTATCACCTGCTTGATGTGAACCACAAATGCCTTCATGTACTTCTACCATAGCTATGTAAATTTCGTGACTCCCAAGGCATTTGAACAAAATCTCATCGAAACCTCTTTTGTATAATTCATTATTTAGCATGACATAATTGAGGGCTTGGAGTTTGATTTTTCTTTCGACTTTCAAATTTGGATTTTGTAGGTACTCGACCAATTTTTTCCTCCAATCTTGCTGGCTTGGTGAGCTGACACTTAAACTCTCTAGATGACATACCAATTCATTCTCTGTATGAATCAGGGATTCGAGACATTCCTTACTTACTTTATACCCTGATGCCACCTGAGCCAACTCATTTGCAATTGTATTCGAGTGTCGAGAAACATGTTGTAATTCAACCTCATCGAATGTGTTTAGTAATTGAGCAGCTCGAGTCTTGAATTTGATTAGCTTTTCATTTAAACACTTATATTCCTCAATTAGTTGTTTGATGACGAGTTGTGAGTCTCCTCGAATTACCACATTTTTAGCACTTAACTCTTTAAGGATCTCGAGTCCAGTAATGAGCGCTTAATATTCAGTTTCATTATTCGAGTATCCTTTATTTGTTTTTAATGACAATTTCGTTGGAGATCCTTCAGGGGAAATGATTAAAAAACATATCCCAGTGCCTAGTTCATGTTTCGAGCCATCGAAAAATAATTATCAAAGTTTGGTGGTTAAGTAATTTATTTCTTCAATTATTTTCGAATGATCCGCAAGAAAATCTACAATTACTTGTCCCTTTGTGGCTTTTAAAGGCTCGAAAGTTAATGAATATTCAGTTAACGCAAGTGCCCATTTTCCAATTTAAGAATGTAAGACAGGTTTACACAACATATACTTAATAACATTACTTCGACAAAATACTACAACATCACAAGGTCTAAGATAATACTTCAACTTTGTACAAGCAACATAAAGACTTAAACATAATTTCTCTAAAGGACTCTTCCGATGCCATTATCATCATCCTGCGCCAGCATGCCCGCAACGGTAGAATCGTTAGCTAAAATGTACAATTTCAATTGTTTTCCTTTAGAGGGTGGTGCAATTACTGGAGGATGAGGCAAATAAGCTTTAATTTCATCGAATGCTTTTTGGTGTTCTTCTTCCCATCGAAATTCCTCCTCTTTTTTCAAACACAATAGAGGAGAAAACACTTTAGTTTTGCCAAATAAATTCGATATGAATCTTCTAAGAAAGTTTACCTTACCTAAGAAAGATTGAAGTTCTTTCTTGTTCGATGGGGGTCTAGTTTCCATGATAGCTTTAATCTTATTTCTATCCACTTCGATTCCTTTCTGGTGTATGACAAATCCCAGAAATTCTCCTGTGGTAACACCAAAAGCACATTTTAGTGGATTCATTTTTAGACCATGTTTCCTCATTCTCTCGAAAGATAATTTTAAATGGCATAAGTGTTCCTCTTTTCGTTTTGACCCAACAATTATATCATCAATATACACTTGTACAAACTTACCAATTAAATCATGGAATATTAAATTCATTGCCCTATGATACGTGGCACCTGCATTCTTCAATCCGAATGGCATCATCACCCATTCATACACGCCTAAAGCACCTGAACATCGAAAAGCAGTTTTCGATACATCATTAGCTGCAATATAAATTTGGTTATATCCAGAATAACCATCGAGTAAACTCATAATTTTGTTACCTGCAGCAGCATCTATCATAGTCTCAACAATAGGCATAGGATACTCATCCTTGGGGGTAGCTGTGTTGAGATCTCGAAAATCAATGCATACCCTGAGTTTTCCATTCTTTTTGATAATGGGAACAATATTCGATATCCATTCAGCATATCTCGAGATCCTGATGAACTTGGCTTTCAATAACCTCTCAATTTCTTCTTTTATCTTTTCGATCACCTTAGGAGCGAACCTTCGAGGACTTTGCTTAACTGGTTTCTTTCCCGGAATCATAGGTAATCTATGCTATACTAACTCCCGATCTAATCCTGGCATTTCATCATAATCTCATGCAAAGCAATCTTTGTATTCGTGTAACACTCGAATTAATTCCTCCCTTAGCTTTCCTTGCAAGAGTTTGCTAATATAAGTAACCTTCCTATTTTCGACAGTCCCCAAATTGATTTCTTCGAGTGGGTCCTGAGATTCTAACTTGTGTTCTTCATTAATTGCCCTTTCGAATCCCAATGGTGAATCGTTGAAAATACAATCCAACCTTAGTTCTGACTCTTGCTTTTTGTCTGCTTTCAAAGTCTCGACCTCTTGGTCCATTCGATGATCTTTCTCAGTTTTTTGTTTTTGTTTTTCTTTTCCGACCTCTCAGTCCATTCGCTCTTTCTCTATTTTTTTGTTTTTCTGTTTCTTTTTCGACCTCTTGGTCCATTCGATCTTTCTCTGTTTTTTGTTTTTCTTTTCCTTTGGCCAAAGTGGCCATATTGCTTTCACCATCTCTACGTTTCTTTGACATCTCTTCTTTGTCTTTACCTTCTTCGGCCATGTTGGCCGTTTGATCGGCCATGTAGGCCGACATTCGAGCTAAAAAGCTCGAATAAGGATCTTGATCCTTCATTCTTCTATTGGAGTCGATTCTTTCTCGGCTCGAATAACAAACCCTCTTTTCACGTCCCAACAAAATATTTTCCTGACACCTTCTTCATCCATGATACCAGCATTATGCGCATCGAAAGGTCTCGTTTTCGTAAATGCAGTCAGTTGTTGATCTGCGAAGTACATGCCTACCTCATACTCTTTATAATCAGCATCGAGCACTTCCAATCCTTCATCTTCATTCCAAAAGAAAATCTTTTGATGAACAGTCGAAGGAACAACTCCTACTCCATGAATCCACTCACGTCCCAGCAAGACATTGAAATTCGCCTTCGATGGAGTGACTATGAACATTGTAGTTCTTTTCACACTACCTATCTGTACATCAAGCAAAATCATGCCCTCGGGTTGTGATGACTTCCCTGCATAATCTAAGATAAGTATGTTGTGGGGCCTTAAATCAGCGGTGGTCTTTCCAAACCTTTTCAGCATAGTCTTCGAAAGTATGTTTATGGCTGCTCCTCCATTAACCAGAACCTTGTTTACCTCATGCCCTTCGATCATCAAGGTTAACAGCAAAGGCTTAAGATGAGCCTTCATCTCTTCTTTAGGAGAATCAAACACAGCTGAGTTAAACTTGGGAATAACCCTCGAAATTTGGTTGACCCATACAATCTTAGACTCATAGTTGGGATCATCGAAAAAATCTTCTCGATGGATATCTTCCTGCTCATTAATAGATTCCATGGCCCCAACATACTCAGAAGGCAGTATTGATACTATCCCACATATATCCTCCAGAGAGTCATCGAAGCCACTCTCGAAACAGTCAGTTATCAGATCCTCATCATCCTCCATGAATTTCTGAGACGACTCGCCCTTTTATGGTACTAGGATCGAAAAGCGGTCCCCTCTGAAACCTTCAAAGGTAGCTTTCCTCATTCTTTGTTGCCTTCTCCACTGGGTCTTGGTCAGGTTGTTAAAGGGTTGTCGAAAACCACGCCCATAACTTCCAGTCATGCTCGAGAATTTGCCAGGGGCTGTAGATACATTTGAGAACTTTCCGGGAATTCCTTGGAATGTAGGCCCAACATAATTCATAACTTTCTTTCCTTGACCCATTCCATCCGTTTGTCTTGGTGGGACATTCCATTTTCCCACTAGGACGTTACCATTCGGCACAAATGTATTGCCGAATTTTAATGAGTTGTGCATCTCCATCTTACCCATAGGGGCATTATATTGAGGCATATGTACCTGCCTCATTGTCAATCCAGCATTCGACCCAATGTTAGGCTTAGTCTTCTCTCGAAGTTTCTCAGCTTTGTAGCTTTCATAACCTCTGACTCTTCGAAAGCCTTAGCAGCAGCTTGGTCGAATACCGCACTGCATCGAGGACATAACATGACTTCTCTATCAACCTCCTTTTTCTTAGATAAGAACTCGACCAGACTATCTCCCTCTTTTGGATAGATAGGCTCTTCTTCTTTAGCAAAGTCGTCCATCAATTCCTCGAGTTTTTCGTCAGAAATGGGCTCAATATTCTCGTCATCTTCGATGCTAACCTCAACCATATTAATCCTCATCGAGACCGGCTCTACATATCCAGTATGAGCTGCAAATGGATCAGTGTCCACTTTCATATCCTTTTCCTCGAAAGTTAAACGACCATCAGTGATCGCTTTCTCGATCATGTCCCTGAAACGCACACAATTATTAGTCCAATGACTATACATATTATGATATTTACAAAATTTCTTCCCTTTTCTTTGTTCGAACGGAGGAATTTTATGGTTTTCGGGGAGTGCAATCTGCTTATCTTTTAATAAAATATCAAATATCTTATCTGCCTTAGTCACATCGAAACTATATCTCTTAGTTGAACTCCCTTCCATATTATCTCCTGTTTTTAACATTTGACATTGATAAGTAGGGCCAGGACGTAATTCAGCAATATTAACCTCAAAATCCTCACTCGAACCCTCACAATTAGCATCCTCACCTATTTCTGTGTTCTCTAAATAAGCCACTTTTTCTTTTCGAACAAATCTATCAAATTTTCTCAATCTTTCCTTTTCTAATTTAATTTGTTCAATCCTCCTTACTTTCTCTGCTAACTGGGCCATATCCCTTAATTGTTCATTGACTAGTTTTTTACGAATCGAGAAATCTAACCCTATTGCAGCAATCTTAACTAATTCATGTTCAGGTATATTAGTATAACATCGAGATTTTAATTGCCTGAACCTATTCAAATAGTTGTCTAATGTTTCATGATTTTGTCTCTTAACATTCATTAAATCAACTATACTAACTTTTGTTTCTCCTCGAAAGAAATGTTCATGAAAGTTACCTTCTAATTGAGCCCAAGTATTTACCGAATTAGGAGGCAATGTTGTGAACCATGTGAAAGCATGTTTAGTTAGAGAACTCGAAAAATACTTCATTTTCAAATATTCATTATTCGCCAAATTTCCACATTCGACTAAATATCTAGCTATATGTTCGACAGTGGACTCATTCTGTGAAGTCCCACATCGGTTACGAAGGAGAACGAAGCATGCCATATATATGGGTGTGGATACCTTCCTTGTGTGGACGCGTTTTGGGGTGGCATGCGTGCCATTGCCAGAAGCAAAACCGTGAGGGCTGCGGCCAAAGCGGACAATATCCACATGCGGGTTGCTGGGCTGTTACACATTCAACTCTCCCGCAAATTTTGAAAATTTTGGGGCTTTTGCCCCCCAGGCAGTTCTACCTGAGTTATGTATTCTGGAAAAGCAGACACAAAATAAGGATGCTCATTTCGACCTACCTCGAAACCATGCCGATTTAGAACCCTTTCCATAACTTGATCTATATTATCAACAGGGTTCCTATAAGGACGTCCTAAATTCTGGGGAAAAACTACATTTCCCCCAAGATTCTCCATGTCGTTAAGATTCGCACTCATAGCTCTCGAAGGTGGAACATCTCCTAATTTATCTCCTATTTTGTTTATTAATTCATACAAAGGGGTTATTATGTTATGCATTTGGGTTGACAATAAATTAACCATGTCATGATTACTATGGTCCATTTGTTGTCGAAGGGCCATCATGGCTTGATTACTAATACCTGTGGGACATAACTACTCTGTCGAACCAAAGACCCTTCGTGACTTGTCCCTACGTGTTGATATGGATCTTGCATAACAAAACCCAAACCATTTGGACCAGGCTTATATCCTTTTGGGGATACATGCATTTGGGGATTTGGTCCTAAATAAGGTATTGGCATCTCGACATGCACGGGTTGAGTATTTCGCCAATTCTGTGGCATGCCCCATGGATATTCTCTAGTGACATTCGCGAGTTTTTGGGAAACATTAGTTTTCCTAGCCACATTTTCGAGTACGACAGGGGAAGATGTTGCCCCCCTTGTCACATTAGTCACATTATCGGGGTTGGGGTTTCCTTGTTCTACATCCACTTGATTATCATTGTTCATTTCTCTCCTATTATTAGACGTAGATATGGTTCTTCCACTCTTGAGTCTCATACAACATGCATACCTAAAACTAGTTCAATTATGTTTGCAATTAAAAGGGTCCCACCGCGCATGCCAATTTGTTTACATTGGAATTCGTTTATGAGTCCTTTTTACTCGAACTAGCACAAAAATTGTTTCAATTTAGGTATTTCAAATTGTTTGTGTTATTAAGAATGGAAGTAGACGAGACAAATTAACAAAAGTTAGTTTCCAGATCTTCATGAATTATGATTAAACAATAATTTGCATGCATGTAAATACTTAAGCAAACAGAGTAAATAATACATACATTGGCAATGCAAATCATCGTCCAACTTGCACAATGATCAAGTTACAATTTAAAATATTGAAGTTGAACAAATTACAACTACGTGATTAAAAGAAGAAAATTACACTAATCCTACTCCTAAAAAGAGAAAATAAATGTGGTCGAGAAATGGTCATACCCAAAAACAATTCTTTGCACGAAAGCCATATGCGCAGGCGGAGAGTGCTTGAGAGTTTCAAGTATGGTGTTTTCCGACTCCTGTAAATGACTACACTTCTCATATTTATAGAGTCAGTTGAGAGCGGTTAATTTAATGTATGTGTTGTTATGGGGAATAACCGCTATCCACTATGTTTGTTACGTGAGTTTAGGATGTAACTTCTCGTAACCGTTCGTCCCACGTTCCTTGTTTCTTCGACTAAGTTTTGGTAACTGCCTCAATATAATTGCTTAATTGCTCAGAGAATCTTCCATCTCTTACATTTTTCGACCAATTCTCGAGTTCGTATATTCAGGGCCTCTAATACTTTCTTGGTAGGTACCAATTTGTTTGTCTTTCTTTCGAGTAGGTTCAACGATATAACTTTCGAGTAATATAGCTTTCGAGTGATCCTAACACAACGATATAAAAAAAGAAACTAATATTCAATTTAGAAAAATGGAGAATAAGGTGTATTGTCATTACTTTCATATCATGTAATTTTTGTAAAAGATAAACTATATGTATTAGTTTAAAATGGTTTAGCATTGAGATAAATAATATTATTTAATTAATTTATTGTAACGTGGCTTCTGAGATTTACAATTATAATATGCCACTCAAGTTTTATCATTTATATTTCATTTTGCTCATTGGTCAGAATCAATGATATTTTTACATTACCTTTACTTTTTCCAATTTTCTTTTTTAAAAGATATTAATGTAATCATTATCAACGATCGAAATTAATAAATCATAAAATGTCATGAAATATATATTTTATGCGAAGAAACTGATAGATTGTCAAATTATAAAGAAATGTATAAATATAATATACATGTTTTGAGTTCCCAATTGAACCAATGAGTCTTTCTCAGTATATATTTTTTAAAAGCATTAGATTGATTGTTTTCCACGCCTAAATGAGGTAAATATGCAATACAGTGACTATCGGACTAATGTTCCACACGTTTCGATCAGTTTAATGAGGTAAATTTGCAATTGAATGATTATAGGAAAAAGTCACTCGTAAATGCTATTTATGTATAATTAGGAATTTCGAAACGTCACCTTATTATAATTTTTATTCACGTTATTTGTATTTACTAAATTTATAGGTTATTTAAAGTTATAAATTTTTTTTAACACAATTATATAGAAATAACCATCTACACCCTATCAATGTAAAAAATTTTTACGCTAGTAACCAATTATATCTTGTAATTGTACCATGTCACAATAAATACATTTATTTTTAACAGTGATATGACACAACTAAAAGATATAATTAGTAGCCAGTATAAAGAAAACTTTACACTAACGGTGTATAGGTGATTAACTCAATTATATATTAAAATTTTAATAAGTAAAAAAAATAAAATAATCCATGTATTGCACTAATCATCCATCAAACTAAACTTAAATTTTCATACATTTATTCTAATTCTCTAATCACTATAGTGATATTATAATGATTTAAATATAAAGAGTGTGTTTAGCAAGGTATTTGAAGAGTTATAAGCTCTTTTAACTAAATCATTAATTTTTTTTTAATTTAATTAATAGCTTATGTGAGTTTATTTTAATTTAACAACTTATAACAAATTTTCATAAGTTAATTGTAGTATGTAACTAATAACTTATTTTTTATTATTATTTTTTATTTTCATTAATTTATATGGAATTTATTTACCCCTCTTTTATTAAAAAAACTATTCTGCATATCCTTTCTTGTCTCACTTTCATAATAAAAGTCATTTTACATTTATGAGTTAGTTTATCACCTATTTTTATTAAATATTTTTAATTTAATTTACTATTTTATAAGCTTTTAACTTTTTAATTCCTAACTTATAATTTATAACCCTTAGCTCATCATAACACACCTGATCAACCCTAAACCATAAAGCAACAAAAAGAATACTACTAATAGTCTAGTATAGAAATTTGAAGATAGCTTTTACTAGTGTAAGTTTACAGCTAGTTTTATCAAAAATACTACTAGTATAGAAGTTCACTGAGTAAAGGTAAAGAAAAATGTTAGGGTTTATTGAAATAAAAATCAAGCCTCTCATTTCTTTCCATTTCTTGTATGTGTGTTGCGCTGAGTGAAAAAAATCACCTATTTCTGAAACTCTATCTCCATTCCTATTCTACCAATGAGAATAAGTCCCGTCAATTAAAACTATACATCAATGTTCACAAAATTTAACTTTGTTAACGTAACTTCCATCACCATGAGTTCATGCTCTCTCCAACGCATATTCTTCAACCCTCAACCGCAGTTTCTCTCCGTGCACGAGATTCTCAAACCAGCACTTCAAGAACTAGAACAAGGTTTTCTCCCTCTCTTTCGTTAATTTCTATTTCATTTTTTTTCTAGACGGTTGAAAAATTTCTTCTTTTCCTAATTTCGCCACTTGGCAGTTCAAGAGAAGTTAAAGACCCAAAAGCGATACTAAGTGGTGATATCCGAGAAATTATGTAATTACGAATTGGTATCCAAAAATTAACTTTTGATCTAGTAGATGATAATGGCATGAAAAAGATTATGTTGATTTGATATGATCCACTAGTGGAAAAATAGGATACTACGTCACTCCTTTTACGTCGGATATAGAAACACCCGACGTAATAAAAATGCGGTGGCATGTAACGTAATTTTGTTTAATTATTTACGTCGGCCCTAATTGAGTCTGACGTAAATTTTAACATTTACGTCGGTTAAGCATTGTTGCCGACGTAGATGTTAAAATTTACGTCGGACCCAATTAGGGCCGACGTAAATAACATGTTAAAACATGACCGTGCACCAGCTAAATTTCAAAATGTGACCTTCATCCCACGCCTCCTTCTTCTATTTTTCCTTCTCCCGCGCCTCCTCCTCCTTCTTCTGTTTTTCTTCCTTCTCCTGCGCCTCCTCCTTCATGGCGTTCATCTGCATCTTCTTCTGTTTCTTCTTCGCGTGGTCATGGGCTTTTCTGGGATCTAGGTTCTATGAGGTAGCATCTTCCATCAAGTTTGTGTTTTTTTATTTCTGGACTTTTCTATGAGGTTCTATGACGTAAATGATGTTTTTTCTTCGGTTTGTTTCGAGTTTTTGAAGATGGAGAAGGAGAAGGAAGTGAAGTCTGGGTTCGGAGACTGCGTTCCTGGGTATATCAAGCAGAACGGGCCGTTCTGCTTGGAGAACGGGCCGTTCTGCTGCACTTGTTTTCTTTTTTTTCTTTTTTTTTTTTAAATTTTTGATGACTTTTTACGTCGAACCTTGGCATGTCCGACGTAAATTTACGTCGGTTTTCGTGCCCCGACGTAAATTTACGTCTCCCGCTTCTACGTCGGACGTTTTTCTGACGTAAAAACCCCTAAAATAACCGACGTAAAATGTGTATTGTGTACTAGTGATCAAATTACTAAGACTATTCGTTCTAGTGTAAAATTTATATGTAGGTGACTGAATGATGACACATTAATTGATGTATATACATATAATGTGATGTGAGTTGATGTTGTCTTTGATTTTTACATGGTTGTATGTCATGGTGGTAGTGTAAGTTTGATTTGCTTGAGTTATTTGTCACTAAAACTTGTTGATACTATGTTGATTGTTGCAATATGTAAGCCATGAGGTGCATATTGGATGGTATAAATGTTGTTGTTGGTAGTATATTTGTATTTTATTTAAACTTTTATATGTTGATTTAGCTTATCCTTGCATGGTTTTTAGTAAATGGACTGCGATGATCATATTTTTCATGAGAGCAAGGTAAGGGTTAGCTAGAGACAGAATATAGTGTTGTGAGGTCATGTTGATGGCTAGTTTTGGAGTGATTTTGATTTGGTTACTCCAATGTAACCACATTTGTATAGAGGTTGTTTGATTGACAACCTAGAATTACACTTATAATTTTGGATTATTAAATAGTTATATATATTTACTTGTTTAGTTCGACTGTGTACATGTGTGTATGTACACTATACGAATGTTTCATTTTAGAATCGGTCAAAAGCTGACTCTAAGTAATAAAAAGACAAAAAAAAAAAATTATTGGTTTAATTGTGTTTTTGATCCCTCAAGTATTGTAATTGTGCAATTTTGATCCCTAAAATTTTAATTGGGTAATTTTAGTTCCTAAAAGATTGCAATTGTGTGATTTTGGTCCTTCAATTTTTAATTAAACAATTTTAGTCCCTCAAATATCATAACTGTGAGATTTTAGTCTCTCCTATTAAAAATTTAATATTAAATATATATATATATAATGTTTTAAAATTATACAATTATTTGTTTATTCAAGTTGACGCATATTATAATTTTTTTCAATGTATCAAGTGATATATATTTATTTTTAACAAATAAAAAAATTATATATTATTATTTTCATAATATTACTGATAAATTATTATCAATAATATTATTAGTATATTTATAGATAAACTAATAATTTAATAAATTTAATTTATTATATATTAATATACTTTTACAAAAATATAAGTATATTAATTAGAAATATACATATCTTTTCTTAACACATTGAGGGTCTAAGATCAAGTCTTGGCAATGCTATGTTTAGGTGAATAGAAACAACAATTAATAATTCAAAATATAATAACAACAACTCAATTCCTACTTCAAACCATAGTAATCACCATTTATATTTCAAACTATAATAGCAACATTAATCATCCACAAACACACTCAAAAATGCAATGCAATGTGTACCTACATCTAAATGAATGGGGTACCCAACCATCATCATCAAGAATATACAGTTGATACCTAAGTCCCAAGTTAACCTTAGGCTACCAACACTAAAGTTTTCCCACAAGAACACTAATAGGTTCCCACCAGAACCACAAAAATAGGTTCCCACCAAAACCACAAAAATAGGTTCCCACCATAACCGCAAAATTATGCAAATATACATGTCATAATCATGCAAATGCTTCTATATTAATATATAATGATCATCATCTAATTCATCATTCAGCGACATCGATATCCATCCACATCAAAGTCATCCATCACGATAATAATCATCATTCACAAAGTATATATATATATATATTGTTCTTACCAGAAATCTGCTGTAGAGCTGATCCGCCAGGTAAGATCGGTGAGCCTCCTTCACTGGTACGCTGGTGCTCCAAGATGGGGGTGGTACCTGCAAAAGAGACTTCGATGCTAAAGTTAGTGTTTGTGGGAGTATTAGTCTCGTATATGTAATGCACGTACCTTTGTGTAAATTAGGGTTTTGTTCGGCCTTGGGCCTGAGATCAGTTTATGACCTAATTGGATGTAGGGCTGACGTGGCCTAGCGCTTGTCCGAGGTCGTCTTGCGCTGTGATACCGAGCTGGGAGCTCGGCTTTGCAGTACGGATAGTACACTAGCCCCCCGAGCTCCGAAGACCGTAGGTCGAGGAGTTAAGACCGAGCTCGTCAAGGAACAGTGACCTTTCGTGTATGCCTGCCTGTCATGATGCTATGTGTCATGACCGAGCTGAGGAGCTCGACAATAATGAGTTTACTGCTTGGTTAGGCTGGTAAACCTTTGACCGAGTCAGCAGATTGGTGAGGGACAAGTCGGCAACTCGGTTGGCCAGTACACTTGCCCCCCAAGCACCGAGTGATGTAAGAGCGAAGGGGCTTTGGAGGAGCTCCCAAAATTTTTGTTTGAAGGTTCAAATTTGACCTTGTGATCTTCAAGGTTCGACCTCGACATTGGTTAAGAAAATGTGATCTCAAGGTTCGGACTCGACCTTGGCATATCAGGGTTCGAACTCGACCTTGGCATATCAAGGTTCGAACTCGACCTCGGTTAAGAAAATGTGATCTCAAGGTTCGGACTCGACCTTGGCATATCAAGGTTTGAACTTGACCTCGGTTAAGAAAATGTGATCTCAAGGTTCGGACTCGACCTTGGCGTATCAAGGTTCGAACTTGACCTCGGTTAAGAAAATGTGATCTCAAGGTTCGAACTCGACCTTGGCATATGAAGGTTCGAACTCAACCTCGGTTAAGAAAATGTGATCTCAAGGTTCAGACTCGACCTTGGTATATCAAGGTTCGAACTCGACCTCAGTTAAGAAAATGTGATCTCAAGGTCCGGACTCGACCTTGGCATATGAAGGTTCGAACTCGACCTCGGTTAAGAAAATGTGATCTCAAGGTTCGGACTCGACCTTGGCATATGAAGGTTCGAACTCGACCTCGGTTAAGAAAATGTGATCTCAAGGTTCGGACTCGACCTTGGCATATCAAGGTTCGAACTTGACCTCGGTTAAGAAAATGTGATCTCAAGGTTCGGACTCGACCTTGGCATATGAAGGTTCGAACTCGACCTCGATTAAGAAAATGTGATCTCAAGGTTCGGACTCGACCTTAACATCAAGGTTCGAGTTCGGCCTTGGCAAGTTCTCATTGTTAATGTTCCAATACTGAAAATGTATGGGAATGGAGTTGCTTTGTTTATTTATTTCTGAGGTGTGCCTCGTTAAAACCTTCCTTGGCCAAAAACCCTTTTCTTTAGCGGGAAAAAAGCCTGAGGAGGAAAAAGAGTACATCACCTGAATTTACAAGTTAATAAAATTTGAGGTGGGTGACATTCCAAGTTCTGAATTTCCCTTCGGAGGGGTCTATTCTTGCCTCTCTCATCCCACCAAACAAGGTCGCCAACTTTAAATGTTTGTGGCCTGACCTTGGTCTTGCATTCCTTGTGGTTTTTCGCGAACCTGGTTACGAAAAGCAGACTGCTCTTCCATCTGAATGTACCCTGCAGCTCGGGCACGGAGTTCGTCCATATCAAGAGGAGATCGTCGACACAGGCTGTCCACGAAAGGTCCAGGCTTGAGCGCCATGAGCATGGCGTGTAGGGCGACCTCGGGGTTCAAGTTTCGAATCTTGACCGAGATACTGGAAAATCGTTCCATGAACGCCCTCAGTGATTCGTCGTCGCCCTGTCTGAGACTGGCCAAGGCAGCTGATGTGACATGGTGAGGTCGACTCGTGGCATACTGCACCGTGAATCGCCTTACCAGAGTGTCGAAGTTGTCTATTGACTCTACCGGCAATTGAGTGTACCAGTTGAGCGCTGCCCCCTTGAGCGAGGTCGAAAAAACCCTACACAGAATAGCATCTTCATTAGTGTATAGGTTTACCTGTGTAATGTACAGATCGACGTGCTCGTCTGGATCTGTCGTGCCGTCGTAGCGGTCGATGTGGAAAGGCTTCCATTCGTGAGGGAGTGGCGTCTCCATGATGCCATCCACAAAAGGATGACGACGGAAGGTTGTTTGACCCCCCGTGACATGAGTAGGGGCCTTGCTGACTTCATGGGTCGACTTGTTCGTCGGTGCGTGAGACCGATGCGTGGCAGGTCGCGGAGTCGGTGTCCTAGTCGCTGTCCGGGGTTGAGAGACCGAATTCCATTCTTCCTCGTAGAGGTTTCTCGCCTGAGGAGGATGATCAGAAGGGCGTCGAGGGAGCTGGGCGCGAATCCGCTCGTTTTCGGCGCGTAGTGCCGCTAGGTCAGCTTCATTAGCGGTCCGCATCGCTGCTAGGTCGGTTTCGTGCTTGGCACGCATGTTTTGCAGATCGGCGTCGTGTTGTTGCCGCATCTGTTCGACCTGATCGGTCAGCCTCCTTAATGCCGCTTCACTATCCATGGTAGTTGTATGATCTGTGTCGTCTGTTGCGCGTCTGCTATGGCTTCTGGTGCAAACCATAAGCGTGGCCAATAAGAGCTGTCTTGATCGGCCCCACGGTGGGCGCCAAATGTTCTAACCGGAAATCTGCTGTAGAGCTGATCTGGCAGGTAAGATCGGTGAGCCTCCTTCACTGGTACGCTGGTGCTCCAAGATGGGGGTGGTACCTGCAAAAGAGACTCTGATGCTAAAGTTAGTGTTTGTGGGAGTATCAGTCTCGTATATGTAATGCACGTACCTTTGTGTAAATTAGGGTTTTGTTGGGCCTTGGGCCTGAGATCAGTTTATGACCTAATTGGATGTAGGGCTGACGTGGCCTAGCGTTTGTCCGAGGTCGTCTTGCGCTGTGATACCGAGCTGGGAGCTCGGCTTCGCAGTACGGATAGTACACTAGCCCCCCGAGCTCCGAAGACCGTAGGTCGAGGAGTTAAGACCGAGCTCGTCAGGGAACAGTGACCTTTCGCGTATGCCTGCCTGTCATGATGCTATGTGTCATGGCCGAGCTGAGGAGCTCGACAATAATGAGTTTACTGCTTGGTTAGGCTGGTAAACCTTTGACCGAGTCAGCAGATTGGTGAGGGACAAGTCGGCAACTCGATTGGCCAGTACATATATATATATATATATATATATATATATATATATATATATATATATATATATATATATATATATATATATATATATATATATATATACACACACACACACACACATTCATCATCATATAAACAAGGTTAAAACCCTTATTTGGTCCCTTATAATATTTTTTTGTTTTAATTTAGTCCCACTTTAATTTTTGGTTTCAATTTGGTCCCCAATAATTTAAATTATTGCAATTTGGGACTTCCGTCCAAATAATTTAAACGGAGTTAACTGTTGGCCACGTGGATGTCACGTAGATGCGTAGGTGGATGCCAAATTTCATTAATACACCTAGAACCAGAGCGGCTCGTTCTGGTTGCACTCTTGGTGTGTTAATTTTGTATCTGGAACGAGCCATTCTAGATGCAAAATTAACTCACCAATAGTGTATCTAGAACGGGCCGTTCTGGTTTTAGAACGGGCCGTTCTGGTTCCAGAATTGTCGATGACTACAGTACACGTTTGTGAATCGTGCAAGGAAAAATACCCAAGCTACAAAGCATTTCAAACACTAGATTTGGTAATATTGTCAATGAGGATTGATAACTTCAATTGCTAAACATTTGGGCTATACAATGTATCATTAAGGACGATGCAGTGTATCACTAAGGACAATGGTAGCAGGTTTTATTTCATTGTTAGTCAAATTGGAGTGAATCACTTACTACCAAATTGACACTATACAGTCAAGGATGAAACGAAACGATGTTTTCCCTTAAAGTCGTTGACGATGTACCCCAACAATAACAACCTGTTCTTGAGGAGGTACAACCTGAATTTTTGTGGTTTAGGGTTTTCCTTTAGCGTTACCCAGATGATGTCCTTTCTTAGTAATTTCTTTGAACTTTTTTAGTATATGTTATGTTCTGAATTTTTGTTTTCAGTTTCTGAACCATGTTTCTGTCTTTGAATTTATGATATATTATGAATTTTTATTTTTAATTTTTGAATCACATTGCGACATTGGTCAACGTATGCATGAAGTTGGCGTTCTGGAACGGGTCGTTCTGAATACAGAACGGCCCGTTCTGATGCACTCATGGTGTGTTAAATTTGCATTTGGAATGGCCCATTCCAGTTGTAAAATTAACACATAACATGTGCAACTAGAACGGACCGTTCTGATTCCAGGTGTATTCATGAAATTTGGATTCCACCTATGCATCTATGTGGCATCCACCTGGCATCCACATGGCCAATATTTAACTCCGTTTAAATCATTTGGACGGAAGTCCCAAATTGCAATAATTTAAATTATTGAGGACCAAATTGAAACTAAAAATTAAAGTGGGACTAAATTAAAACAAAAAAATATTACAAGGGACCAAATAAGGGTTTTAACCTATAAACAATCATAAAAACATCATTTAAAACATCATAATAAACCTCCTGACAATCCACGTCCGACTTTAAGTTACAATAGAGAGCACCTACTCTCTCTCAAGCTTAGCTTCCCTAGGTTGCGCTCGGCTTTAAGCCACCATAGAGAGCAATCAAAACCTCTCGTGTCCGATGTCACACCTCACACCCATTGTTAAGCCACAATAGAGAGCACCATAATCTTTTCGCGCCCAGCATCACACCTCACACTCAACGTTCAGCCACAACGGACAACAATGTCTCATGCTCGACGTGGACATTTCCACACCAGACACCAGAACGCCTGGGCAATGCCTTCATACACATGAAGACAGGCTTGACGTCAAGCATTTGAGCTCGACACCACATGTGTTCCAACACCTAAACACATCAATGCAAAACAAGATTTTGAAGCGAACTTCACCCAAATCATTAATCCAATTTATACTCAACCAAAAATTCATTTTACATCTAGGAAATTCACGAATTTAGCATCTACAACTTTTATCCCTTAATTCATCAAACTTCCCTCCTTAGGGTTCTAACCCTTTTATACAGAGCACTCAATTAATTATCCTAAAGACATCTAATCATCAAATAAATTACATATTCAAAATCTACTCACCCAAACACATCAAACGCACACATCATATCATCAAACATAAAACTTATGAGATTGGGGGTCAATCTCTCTACCCTTCATGCATATATCCAATCCTCAGAAATGAGTGTTCTCACTCCCCTTTACCTAGAGAGATGCAAAATATCATATCTACAGTTCTAGTTCCTCTCCGATGATTCCTCCTCCTTGTTATGCATTCTCTTTAGTGCACATGACGTTAGAGAACACGAAATGAAGAAATGAATAATAATAAAATCTCTTTTCTTCCTTCTCTCCTAATATATATCTCTTATTTATCCGATCTTCTCTTATTTTCATTATTTCTAATACCCCTTGAATAATTAAATCTTATTAAAATGAATAAAATACAAACTATTAATCACAAAATAAAATAAAATAAAATCATCATCATCTCCTATTTAACAATTACTAATTTTTTAAAAAAAATTCTAGGATGTTACATGATTAATGTAGTATAAACAATTTCACATCGTTAAATCATAAAAAGAAAAACTTATAAACACACAAATACCTTCATTGATAAAAATAAAAAAAATGTGTAACAATCAAAAATAAAATTATAAGTTTAAAATGGACAATATGGGATTTTCTTATTCATTCATGGAATATGTTAAAGCGCTTTTGAAACAGTTTCAAAACACAGCTAACTTTGACGGTTCAAGATTTCATTAGCTTTTCCTATTTTTGTTTTTCAGTCCTATAATGTGTAATGCCTCGGCATTATAGTTATTGTTACGTTCATATGATAAGTTCCGTATTGTATAAGCATTCACGTAATTGTTATCACCAATAAAACTCACTTCACAAATAAAAATTGTTTTCAAAATTTTTCTACCAAAAAATACTCTATAATTTTAATAGAAAAACTCCAAAAAGAATATTTCTAATTTAAATGCAAACAAACTCTAGGCAAACAAAAGAATGAATATTAATCTTTTGCTTATAACAAAGAAAGAAAAATAAAAAAGAGAGAGAAGGGTAATACAAGGTAGAAACTCTTGCTCATGTGACCTCAAAAGGAACTGTTCTCATTTTATTTTAAAGCCATGCCAGAACTCTCATCTATATTACATTATGAAATGAAAATCTTGAGACAAAATCCTGTGAAGAGAACTATATACACAGACAACCAAATCGATTGCAAGCTACTGCATGCAAACTTCTTCAGCTTTCTCAGGGGATGACAATAATTAAAATCAACAAATAACAAATCCATTGAATCTTTTTCTCAGTTTGGATGCTGCACTCTTTCATCTCAGAGACCAAAATCGGTCAATATGCCTGCAATCAAGTTCCCGTAGTTAATTCCATAAAGTTCTTGAATTAATGTCTGCATGTGTATGGAGAACATGAACTTACTTGATCAAGCTCCAAAAACTGCTTCAGTTGCTGAATTAAGCACTATATTAGGAACATTAAGTTGGTCTGGAAAAAGGAGTGACCAAATTTTAGAATATGAAGTATAACTTCAGGATGTATGAATATTTTTGTGACACCAAGACAGTGTTACATATTATTATGCTTACTGGAGGGTGTTCTTTGGACGAAAAAGCATGCACCAATTATAATGTAGCAGAGTAAGAGAACAAGGCCTTTCATGTAGTGAGAAGTTCCATCCTACAAAAAGATACATGGAAGGAACAATGAATCAAGATATATACCAAATATATAAGTGTGATGTTTTCATCCAACTGAAATGATGGTATATAATTATACCTGTAATGTGAAGGCTGTGGTTATTATTGCCAAAGCAAGAGAACCTGTCTCTAGGAGGTTGAAGTTGAGATCCATTTTGATACCCATAATCCAAGCAACAATCACACATAGTGGAACCTATATTGTAATCAAATTTGATAAATGAATAATTTTATTAATCCAATAACAAAGATAAATGGAAGCATTTTTGTTTTTAAGGTGAATGTTTGCTTACCACAAACATGCTAATTTGAGTTGAAGAACCCAAGGAAACACCCAACGAAATGTCCTGCAATAACAACATTAGCTTAGTCTCAAGGAATTAAATCACATGTCCTCTTCTTTGTTTCTCCAATTTAAAAATAACACCTCAGCAAAGAACACAAGAACTCGTGCAAGCGATTTCAACAATAGTTTCAAGCAACTTTTGTTAAACAAAAAAGAAGTACCAGTTTGTTCTTGAAAGCAAAAATGACTGCTCCTGCATGTTCAGCTGCATTTCCAACTATTGGTAGCAAGATTATGCTGAGGAAGCTAACAGACAAGCCCCATGAATCAGATGCATCCTGTTCAGATAACATTTTTTTTCTCATTACTATCAGCATTATTATTACATATTGAGAATTTCATTAAAATGTGCCCAAAGTATAAATATTTTTACACTCATCCAATCAATGACAAGTTTGTTGATTTTTATAACTACTACTTTGAAAGTTGTACTTAAAATGATTTATGATTAATTGATGGTATGAAAATGTTTACACAATATTTTCATCTCTCCAAAAACAAAATGAAGTAAATTACCTCAATTGTTTGCACCACATATTCAGA
The DNA here is from genome assembly GCF_000230855.2 of Cajanus cajan. Classification (NCBI taxonomy): domain Eukaryota; kingdom Viridiplantae; phylum Streptophyta; class Magnoliopsida; order Fabales; family Fabaceae; genus Cajanus; species Cajanus cajan. The sequence continues at coordinate 27,326,507 of NC_138519.1, read as the reverse complement.
CAGTACAGCAATGATCACAGTCATTCCAGCCAGCCAAACAAACCCACTCCAGAATCCTATCACTGCTTCTTCTGAATCATTGCCACCCTCTTCATCATCTTCCTGCAAATGCATGATGGTGATTATCAATCAAATATTGACACAAATCAGAATCACAATTAGATTCATCATCTTATAATTAAAGAAGTCATACTTCATACTAACAATATAGTTTATAAATAAAAAATAAAATAAAATAAAAACATACTTCTTCGGCTTCAAATAGCTGCCGGTGAGTCCAGAGTTGGAAGACAAGGTAAGCACAATATGCAATCACCATAACAATGCTAGCAGCTCTTGACAACTGCAGAGATGAGTCAGTACTGTCACTTGCTGAGGCACCACTATAATGGAACAACAGTGTCAGCAAGTAGCACAGCAATGCCAGAAAGAGCATCAGCAAGTTCATATCTGCTTGTCTCTGCAAAACATTCAAGAGTCAAACCCTTAACACTAGCCACTATTTCTACTATAACACGAGAAAAAAACCAAAACTAAGCAGTTCATAGGTAAAAGTTTTGAATGAATTGAAGGGCCTTACTCTGTCATATTTTTGTTCCTGTCTAAGGTTTGCAAGGCCGCCACATAATAGAGATGTTCCAAGAACAAGAAGAAGATTGGAAATTATGGAACCCAAGAGGGAATACTTGACCAAAACAATTTTGTTATTGCTAAGGGCAAAAATTGCTATGATGAGCTCTGTCACATTTCCACATGTTGCATTCAAAATTCCTCCCACTTTGATTCAACAAAATAAAAGGCTTTAGTATCATGAAAATCAGTTGTAGTATTGTACTGCTACAATTTCTAAAAACTTTTTCTATTTCTAACACTATGATTGACCAATTAATATTACATCATTCTTCCTTTAATTGAATACTTTGTGTTAAGACCAAAACCAATGTTGCTAAACAAAAATGAAGAGAATCAATTGAAAATGTATGCAATAAGTGTGCATTCAGTTATCATTACTATATGCAAAAATTTAGTCCAAATTAAAGAAAATTCACCGTAAAGTACACTGACATTGTGAAGAATTCCAAAAGGAAACTGATGTGCAACTTATAATTATATACTGTTAGACACATATAGAAAATATACAATCATAAATGTAATTGAGATAATACGAAAAATAAATACCAATCGAGTATATATGTACTATGCTATATGCATGTATCATAACTCTTTCAAAAACAATTGCTGAAGTACATTTGTGAATTGATACACACCTGTGGGACCAGTGTAATAAGTAAGTTGTCTTCCAATTTTGAAGTACCAAATATCAAGGGAGCAAATAAAACGAGAATCAGTATACAAATATAAAAGGGTAATTAAAGAGAAAAGAAAAAAGTTGTACGATGATTAATAATGGCTAATGTACGATCTAATATGAACAAAAATGCAAGCATGTTATGATTTGCTCACTCTGTCAAGAAACTGACACGTTCGGCAAGTGGGGTAAGACCAAGTAAACTGAAGGCAAAAACCCATGGCTGTAAGCAACAAAAGATTGAGACTGGTTACATAATCCCATAATAATACAACATTAACAAGAAAATTCAACCAATAAATATTACAGTTTTCTAGAAAAATATTTATGCACTTTTTAATATTTATTATCACAATATGAATTTCCTTTTTTTTTCTGTAACCAAAAATATCTCACGTACACCACACCAGTCACCATCTATGATTACGGGACTGATTATGATTGTAATGAAATAAATTTTAATAAATAAAATATATGCAACTCTAATTTTTTTTATCATGATAGTAGTAAGATTATCTATTTACTTCATAAAAAATAGTCTCTTTCAGAACATTTTTTAACTGCATTGAGGTTGACTCTTCCAAAATCATTTTTTTTATCATATTTGAAACTCGAACTTGAGAATTAAAGACTACTATGCATAGGTCGAACCAATAATCAAGTACATGCAATAATCAAGTACATGCGTATCCTCACTTCTGAATGAGTAGGTAAAGCATTAGTGTTTTTTTTTTTTAACTCTGCTAATAATATTATATATCAGTATTTTAAAAGTGTAAGGAGAGCCGTCACTTTCATCCTTTCCTAGGTTCCACTCTAGAATTAAAAAAAAAAAAAATAGTTGACTAAAAAAAGAATCCATACATCAATTATTTTTGCACAAAATTTAAGTAAAAAGTTAATTTTTTTTTCTCCATACATTCTTCTTTGAAAGAAATCCATTTCAAGGTTGTGTGAGACACTAAAAAAAATAGAAATAAATAAATAAATGTAAGAAAAGACAATGACACAGATTTCTTACAAAATTATTCATTAAAAAGGGAATAAAGATGATCAATAATTTATACAACATTATTCACTGTATCTTACAAAATATTAGTGTAAGATTTCTTGGCATTCAAGATCGCAAAAACAGAAAATAAAGAAGAAAAAATACAAATAAGGATGTATTTGATTGAAATAAAAAAAAAATACTTTTAAAAAAATCTTTAACTCTATTTCTTGATAGAATTAATTTTAAACCCTTCACTTTCTTATTTTTCTTACATAATTTAAAAATATAGAATTATTAATGATATATAGTTGAATTAGTTTCAATTTGAAATATTAATACAAACTCATTAAACATTAACAAATCAAACCATAGACACAATCATAATTCTAGGTCATACATTAAATTTTTCAAACCAAGTACAACTATGAAGAAGAGAATTAACAGGAGAAAACTCACTCTTCCAAAGTCAAACCATTGAGCAACTATTGCAAGGGGAATAGCAGGGAAAAGAATAGCAAGCTTGGTTCCAAGAATAACCTCTTGCAAGTTAGCCAACAAGTTCCTAAGAAGATCATAGCGAACCTTAGACACAAGAGTGAGGTCAGATTTCTTGCGCAATGAAGAAGAAGACATGTTATGTGCGGTTCTTCCATGTCTATTCTCCCTGCTCAATCCCTTCACGTTTCCACCATTCTCCACCCATGATACCTCTTGGTTTCGAGAACCCATTTTTCAATACCTAACAAATTGTTGAAAGAAATGACAAAGCCGAAGTAAAATATCACAATGTAGCACACTGTATTTGTGTGACTAGCCGCAAGTATTATAAATAATGGATGGGAAACGAGGTGTGTCAGCACTCTTCAAACGGTGCAACTTCCACGAAGGTTCGTATTTTCTTATTTGTATTTTTAATAAAATAAAATAAAACTTGATGACTGGCTAAATAGCTGAGTTGTGTTAATGTGTATTAAATAATTAGTTTTGTGATTTTGTTTAATAGAAATTTTGATTAGTTAACATATAAGACGGAAATAAGATGAATATGGAATATATCTTAAATAGGAATTTATGTTTTAATTATTTATAATCTAATCTGGCTTATTAAATAATTAGGCTTTAGAAAAATTTACTTTTTTAAAAGGATTAGACTTAAATTTATAAAATGTATCATCTATTAATTTATATAATATAATAATAAAAATAATATATATATATATATATTACATTATTAAGAATATAATTAAATAAATAATTTTTTAATAAAAAATTAAATTATCAATACATTTTATATTTTTTATTTGTATGAAATTAAAAAATCAAAAATAAAAATTTTAGCAATATATCTTCACCTGCCTTTTTTCTCAATGTTCATGATTGATTATTTATAATGTTGCAAATGAGATATAGAAAATATATAGAAATTTTTCTATATAAAGTTATCTTATTTCATCACAATCCATGTATGAGTGTATGTTAATACACACAAGTATATATAAATTATTATTTTTATGTTAGTTTTTTATTGTTTTTAATTTAAATTTTAATACTAATGGAGTTTTATATCATGTAATTTAAAAAAAAAAAACTCAGACATTTAAAATTAGGATCTAGCTCCTCTAAAGTAAAAAAAAAAGTACTTTAAAAAAATAAAGTAAATAATAAATATTAATTAAAAAATTAACTATTAATATTATAATTAATTTTAAATTTTATTTTATAAAAAAATTAATTTTATCACAAATTTCAATTATTGATTCTACAATCAACGATTTTAAATGCACTTTATGTTCTAAGATGTATGTTTTAACTTTATTAATTAATTTAAAATTAACTTTATTAATTTATTTTGTGTTGTGAATATAAAATAATTTTTAAATAAATTAATAAATCATCATAGATGTTATAACAAAATTTCGTAAGAAAAAATCTCAAGAAATCTATAAAGATCAAATGAGTTCTTAACAAGATCACAAGTTTCATGTTAGACTTTTAAAAAGATCATGTATACATGTCAAATTTATAATAAAAAAAACATATTATATAATAAGTCAAGTATAAAATTTAATTTTATAGAATAAATTCAGTTCATATATTTAAAATTTGAACTAATTTATTCTTATCCATATATAATACATAAAATCATTTCTATGCTGAATATCTATGTGGATTTTTGTTCATAAAATATCTTTCTATAACTTATTGGAAATCTTTTATAAATTTTAGATAAGTTAGAAAAGTGAACAATTAAATCATTTTCTATTTATATTTTTATGAGAAAAAAAAGTTTATAACTATATAAATAACTAATTATGTATTGAATAATTAATTTTGTGATTTTGTTTAGTATTTTATGAATTGTTTGACACAAGATTATATGCTATCTCAGTAGGTTTTTGTTTAAAAATATTTTTTAATATTTAATTGAAAATTAATTCCTGTGAACGTTTATTTTATAAATAATAAAAAAAAGACTTGTTTAGAAATTTTTTTTTTATGAAAGTACTTTTAAAATTTTTGATAATTTTTTATCTAATTTAATTTTTTTACTTGTCATATTTATTGATAAATTAAATTTAATATTATAAAATAAGTTATCAATAATTAAAAATAATTTATATTGTAATATAAATTATTTATCTAAAATTTAAAATATAACTTATGTAACGATTCATCATGGTAGTCATACATTGTGGAACCACTACTACTAGTAATCCCAAATAATGTTACATCCTAATGTCGATCAAGCACACCTATACAAGGTACATCAATAGTACCGTCGTCAAAAGGGTCACATTATCTGCCCGTATCAGCTCCTCAAGCCTAACCCTGGTCTACTCCTATACAACATTTGATCATAGCAGTCCAAATTTCCATGGAAGCAAAAAAGGTAAGTTAGAGTTTGAAAACATGTACATATAGAAAATTAAGTCTATAATATACAACAACACGTCATATATCATACATGAAAGCTAACACATCCAAAGTAAACATGTACCTCATTCAATCATGTCCCACAAAACATCAACAATGCATATGAACACACCTCAACATACATTATATGCAAACACATAAACCAATGCGTCATCACGCATTCACTTACGGATAAGCAATCTAAGTGATTTTCACCCTTCTGAACCAATTCAATTGTTTTCATGCCCGAAGTGCTGGCTTGGTCATAGCATAATGAGATACCAATTCCTCCTCTAGTTTCTCGGGTCTCATCATTTACACTAGGAAAGTTCGGTTCCATCGTCAGGAGTAGTATAGTCAGGTATAGGCTTACCATGACCTAGGCATGTATTACCAAGTCACAAATCGAATTTGCTCACTAATTATCCTTAAGGAATCATGAAACATTTGCAAGTACTTGGTTAAGGGTTGTAACCCTCAACCTCCTATCTTACTCAATCACTAACTAAGGACTTGGAGGAGACTCAAACACCTTAAAACCTACTCCAAGATACACACCTATTCAAGGAGGGTTTTCCAAACAATGTGGCCAACCCGAGCACCACTCCAAGATACCTTATGTGGAATCTTCAGTTTTCAAAATAATTTCCTCTCCTCAAGTCCTAAGTTAGCCATCATACTTTAATGTCAAATCGCATTCTCAACATCCACACCTCACAATACATTTACTATATACATCACATCCAATGAATGCATATAGAGATCAATAATATCAATCATATATAATATACCAATGCTTAACACCTCAACCAAAAATAACATACCAATGTTTGACAATTCATACAATAATAGCATATCAATGCTCCATTATTCATTCAATAATAGCACACCAATCATACATAGCATATCAATGTTCATCAACATTAATTCAACTACACAAAGATAGCATTCCAATGCTTATTATCATCATCCCATATCATACATGTAATAGACACAAGTATTCTATTCATGTTCACCAAATTCACCCATCATCAACATGTATCAACATGCAACTTATCAAAATCACTTATCCTAACTGACAACCTTTGCATAAAACAACCCATAGGGAGTTATACTACTCCTATAATACTCATCCTTATCTCATATGAAAGACAAGAAGATTTTCTACAATTTTCATGAAAAACTCAAGACCGAATTTGATCATTTACTCACATCGTTACAGTGCTTATTCAACACTCCAACACCAACTCTCAGCCAACACAACTTTTTCCATCACTACAATTCCCAACCACAATTGTGGTGTTGAGTTTAGGCCATCCTGTAACACCTTGAATTTCATATCTTATAATAAATAGTATTTTAGTAATTATTTTCACATTTAATGTGTTTCTTTTAGTGTCTTTGATATTATTTAGTTATATGAGCTCTATTTTAATTATGTGACACGATTTGTAATTATATTTTGTTTAATTAGTGAAGCTAGAGTTATTTTTATGAAATATATTTTATTATTAATAATTATGTTTAAGTTATCTTATAAAAGGTATAAGGTATGTTTAATATTATTATTATTATTACTATTATTATTATCATTTTTGAGAAAGGAATGAGGGACGTGGAGGTATTTTGATATTTATTATAAATATTTATTTTATTAATTGAGAAAAATGGGGTTAAGAGAGGTTATCAGAGGTTACCAAGCCATTTCACGTATTCACTTCTTTTTGACTCATTTTCTTTCTATGCTCCTGAAGACCAAGGAGAACCTGAAGAAAAGAACCGACCTGATTCTACTTGTGCTTCATCTTCTTTTCATCAAGGTAAGGGGAGAGTGAGAAACCTTACTCGGGGGTGTGAGAATAATTGTTGGGTAGTAGGATTGGCTCCCAATCCCTTGCTTGATGTATGCTCTAGGAACAGGAAGATTATGAAAGTTTTTTGTTTTAATACATGAGTTTTCTGTTGGGTTTCTGGTTGGATGTGATGCGTGAATATGTGTTTAATTTTGAAATTAGATAAGTTTTGATATGAATTAGAGTGCTTCGTGGGTTCCCGTGGGAAACCCTATGAGAAACAATTAGGGGTATGGTCTTTGGACAAGATTTGAGGTATTTTATGTAAAATTGAGTATGGATTTATGTTATAGGTATTATTTGGAGGATTTTTACCAATTGATATATATGATTACATATTTGTTGTGAAAAATCATCTAATTGCGAAGTGTATGTTCGTACTAAGGGCACAGTTCTTTGCACCGGGCGCAAATTAATAATTACCTAAGAAAATTGAGCCGAACTCATGAATATTGAGTCGGGTTCAGGAAAGTTACACCGGGCGCAAGAAAGTTGCGTTGGGCGCATGATAGTCATTTCGAGCACGTGTAAAGCTACGCCGGGCAGAATTCTTCACTTTAGGCACGACATTAAATTTGTCGAGCACTCCGGGAGTGATGCTCCATTTTAGGTGTGCCATTTAATGCGTCGGGCACAAGCTGGGGCGTGCCGGGCATGACCTCTATGATGTTTTACATGTTTTATGTCTTGTTTGAAAGTGAAAGTTGTGTGGGAATTGCCTTATTATTGTGTTAACGTAAGTGATGTGTTTTATGAACATGATTAGGACAAGAATCTCCAAATGATGATTTTATGAGTATGACTATGAGAAACATGAAATGTGAACAAGTGACATGAGGCATGACGTGAATTACGTGCTATTGTGAATACTATGACTATGAGAATGTGAAACGTGATAAAATGAGATAAGACATAAAATTCCATGACAAGTAAAGTACTGAGTCCGTGAAGTGTGAATGTGTGTGACATGTATCATGTGCATCTATGTGATGGGTATGATATAGAGTACATTGTTAGGGAAGACCCCCCTTGTGTAACAGCTTGGGAGAGTCCTAGGGGATAGTGCGGTTTGGATGTCTTGATTTTGCCCGTTTGTGAGCACTAAACGTAACTTGCGCAACTTCCTTATCCCGACCAGATCCTAGCAGTACATCCTTCTAGTTGAGAGTGAATGGGTAGCTCCCTACATGTACTCCTAGACTACCTTAGGTGTGTTGTTTAGGCAGCACACCAATGATATGTGATATGTGATTAATGCCACATGCATGCATTTATGAGTCAAGTCCCTGACATCATTGCATGATAAATGAGTATGCATTTGATACTGGTTGTGTATGTTTATTATCCATATGTGATTTGTACTCGTGACTTATATTATGTTTGTTGTGTGTGTTACTCAACCTTTATTTCTGTAGCTGAACTTGAGAGATGTTTCTCACTCCCTTGTTATTCTTTGTATGTGTTTAAATTGTGTTGCAAGTTATCATCAGCATGAGGATGTTGGTGATGAGGCTTATAAGCTCCAGTTGGGTGTGCTCTGATAGACTATGTGATATTAGGGCATAGTTAGGACTAGTTTAGGACTTTAGTTTCTTTCTTGTTTTTGAAAACCTTTAACTTTATTTCTTTTATAATTTTCGTAAGTAAATTATGATTATGTATGCGAATATGAATCCTTTACCTATTCGTTAATTGAGACTTACCTAATTGAGAAAGTGTTTATTCATTCTAATTTATCTTACAAGTATTGTATATTATGTTGGGGTAGAGGGTGTCACATTTAGTGGTATTAGAGCCAGGTTGATTCAAACCGAACGTGTGTCTTATGTGCTTATCATGATTTTGTTGTGTACTCTGACAGTTTTTTTTGCTTGTTGTGTGTTTTGATGATTCTTTTCTTTGTGATGATGATGATGATGTTCTCTTTGTGTTGTTGCTATTGTGTTTAATTAGGTGTTTCTCTTTTTAGAATAGGGCTAGTAGACATGATATAGCTAAGTTGATCCTTTTATGATTACTTTCTTCATTCTCATGATTGCTTATTTGTTTTGATACTTCTTGCTTACGTAAGAAGTAGTGGTTGGGTGGTATCGCTCATGTTGCTAACCAACTAGAATTATTGGAGTATTGGATGTGGTTGAAACATATTGATCTGTTCAATGTATTAAAAGTTTATTTTCAATGGAATTGTCAAAATCTATGTTATAGAGATTGAATCCAAAGAGGTTATATGTTGAGAATTAGAGTTTTGAGTGTTCTTGATGAAAGGCTGAAATGTTGGTGATTTCTTTGAGTTTTGATGCTTGCATGTTAACCTTTTTATGGGTTAGGTTACATGAGGATTTTATTTCAATTTCTGAGTCTTTTGTGCTGAATATGTGAGTTGTTTTGGTTTAGGATTGTAGAAGGAAGCTTAGATAGGGGTTTGGGAGTGTTTTAAGGTATTTTCGTGGCTGTAGATTTTGGTACACTCTTGCTGTCTGATATAGGAGATGTTTTCGCTGCAATTTTGTTGTGCCAGTATGGGTACTGTATTGACAGAAATAGATTTTGTGGTCTTCATCATGAAAATTGTATCCTTGGATGTTATCTTTTCAATGGCACTGGAATTAGGTAAAACAGAGGTCTAGAACTTCATTTATGACTGTTTAAGTCAACAAAGGTCTATCTATTAGCGTTGATTATATCGATTACGGTTTTTGAAATTTTTAGCAAAGTAGATGATCTTTTTAGAATTTCATACCTTCATAAGAGTTTTAGCTTATTCTTTTATATTTCTTTTGAGATAGGTTTGAGATCATTTGGATGAGTATAACTCTGTATGTATCATTTTCTTTTATAGATGTTGAAGGGATATGTATGCTGTCATGATATTTTTGAGTTATTAAGAAATGCAAGGATGAAAACTGATTTTTCTTTTATGATGTTTTGAGCTATTTTCATGTGGATTAAAAGGTTGTTTAAGGTTGTATGATGCTGTGAGGTAAAATTGGTTCATGTACATGTTATATGGTGTAAATGGTGATTGATTCATATATGCTCAAGGAATGGTATATATGAATGTTTAAATAGGTATTCTAATATGATTTGAGATGCATGTATTATGATATGAGGATAGATGACCTTAGGAATCAATTAGTGGATGTTTGTGTGTTTAGTAAGATTGACCTTATGGTGTGATATCATCATATTGGAGTTGGGGGTGAAGATATATCCAAGATAGTTTTATGCTAAGTTATCTAAGTATGATTTTGATTGTAAAAGGTGAGTTATCTAGGTCCTATAATTTCTAACAGAGGTATAACATAGATCTATCTAAGGTAGAAGTTGTGCTTAAGTGGGAGATACGAAAGTCAGTTAGTGAGGTTAGGATTTTTCTTGGGTTAGTTTGTGACACCCTCTACTCCAACATAATATATAATAATTGTAAGATAAAATTTGAATGAATAAAAACTTTCTCAAGTAGATAAGTCTCAATTCACAAAGAGGTAAAGGATTCACATTCTCATACATAATCATAATTCACTTGCAGAAATTATAGAAAAAATAAAGTTGAAGGTTTTCCTAAACAAAAGAAAGAAACTAAACTCCTAACTAGTCCTAATTATGCCCCAATGTCACATATCTTATCAGAGCACGTCCAACTGAAGCCTAAGCCTCATCACGAACATTCTCATGGTGATGATCACCTGCAACATAATTTAAACACATACAAAGAGTAACAAGTGAGTAAGAAACACTCACTCAAGTTCAGCTGCAGAAATAAAAGACGGCACACACACACACACGACAAACATAATACAAATCACAAGCATAAATCACATATAAAAAATACATATACATAATTAGTATCACATGCACATCCATTTATCATGCAATGATGTCATGGACTCGACTCATAAATGCATGCATGTGATGCTAGTCACATATCACATATCACTAGTGTGTTGCCTAAACAACACACCTACAGTAGCCTAGGAGTACATGTAGGGAGCTACCCATACACTCTCAACTAGAAGGATGTACTGCTAGGGTTTGGTCGGGATAGCGAAGTTGTGCAAGTTACATCTCGTGCTCACAAACTGGCGGAATCGAGACATCCAAAATGCAGTATCCCCTAGGACTCACCCATGCTGTTACACAAAGAGGGTCTTCCCTAACGATGTACTCCATATCATACCCGTCACATTGATGCACATGATGCATGTCACACACATTCACACTTCATGGACTCATCACTTTACTTGTCATGGAATTTCATGTCTTATCTCATTTCATCATGTTTCACATTCTCATAGTTATAGTGTTCACAATAGCACGTAATTCACATCATGTCTCATGACACTTGTTCACATTTCACATTTCTCATAATCATACTCATAAGATCATCCTTTGGAGATTATTTTCATTATCATGCTCATAAAACACATCACTTACGTTAACAAAGTAATAAGGCAATTCACACACAATTTGCACCTTCTAACAAGATATAAAACATGTAAAACATCATAGGGATTACGCCCGGTGTGCCCCAACTCACGCCCGATGCATTAAATGCCGCACCAAAAAGTGGAGCATCACGCACGACATGCCCGGTGAATTAAATGTCGCGCCTAAAGTGGAGAAATTCGCTCCACAAAACTTTCCTACGCCCGGCTTAATTGTTAAGCCCGACATAAAAAAACTATAACTGCACCCAGTGCCCCAACGCGAACCTGCATTACTTAACTTCGTGAAATCTTGCATATTTCATAATCCAAACATGTAATTATAGCATTCAATCTGTAAAAAAAACTTAAAATATCACCCCGATCACGAATCCATACTCAATTTTATGTGAACTACCTCAAATCTTGTCAAAAGATCATACCCCTAATTGTTTCTTATAGGGTTTTCCACAGGAACCCACAAAGCACTCTAACTCATCAAAACTTATCCAATTTCTAAATCAAACACATATTCACGCATCATATCCAACCAAGAACCTAACAGAAAACTCAGATATTAAAACAAAAAACTTTCATAATCTGCCTGTTCCTAAAGCATGCATCAGACAAAGGATTGGTGGCCAATCCTACTACCCAACAATTACTTTCATACCCTCGAGTGAGGTTTTTCACTCTCCCTTACCTTGATGATCAGAAGATGAGGCCCGAGTGGAATCTGGTTTTTCTCCTTCGCTTGGTTTCCCTTGCTCTTTAAAGAGTATAGAAAAGAAAATGAATAAGGAGAAGTAAGGAGAATGAAGCGTAAGGTAACTTCTGATAACTCCCATCTTAAAATAATAAAAATATAATAATAATAATAATAATAATAACAATAATAATAATAACAATAATAATAATAAACAAAAGACTAACACGCTCTTCCTTTCCTTCCATAAAATAATTAATATAATTAAAACATAACCTTCCTTTTAACAAAATAACATAAGCGTAATTATTAATATAATACATATCATAAAAGTTACCTATATATCACTAATCAAAATAATAATTATAAATCACGTCTGATAAATAAAATAGTGCTCAGAATCATTTAAATAATATCAAAACTCTAAATAATTACATTAAATATCAAAATAATAATTACAAATCATGCTTTATAATAAAATTGTGTTCATATGAATACTTAAATAGTACCAAAAATTCCAAAATAAATACATTAACATACTGAAATAGTTTCTAAAATATTATTAATATATTAAGGTATGAAAATCGAGGTGTTACATAGTTTATTATTCTAGGAGATTTATTGAGGAAGTTTCTAAGATATAATTACCTTTGACTAGATTGATTAGGAAGAGTGTTGTCTTTGTGTGGGATAGTAAGTGTGAGAGTAGGTTCCAAACTCTTGAGAAAAGATTGACTAGTGTTAATATTATCATATTTTTGTAAGTCTTTTGTGGTATATAGTGATGTTTCTAAGATGGGTTTGGGTGGAGTGTTGATGCAAGAAGGAAAGGTAGTAGCTTATGTTTCTAGGCAATTGAAAATTCATGAGAGGAATTATTTTACCCATGACCTTGAGTTAACGGTTATGATATTTACACTAAGATTTGGAGACATTATTTATATGATTCTAAGCTTGAGGTATTTAGTGATCATAAGAGCCTTAAATATCTATTTGACTTGAAGGAGTTGAATATGAGACAAAAGAGAGTTGGAATTTCTTAAGGACTAGGATTTTAATCTTAGTTATTACATGGGTAAAGCCAATGTGGTGGTCGATGCTTTGAGTAGGAAACCTCTACATTTATCTTCCCTTATGATTACAAAGATGGATCTTTTGGCTCAAATTAGGGATTTAAGTTTGACTTGTGAGATTACTCCTAGTAGTGTGAAACTAGGTATGACTCGAGTAACGAGTGGGTTGTTGAAGGAAATTGGAGAAGCATAATTAGTTGATTCATTTTGGTGACAAGATATGAGGCTATAGGATAAGGTGATGGATAGGAGTTTGCCTTGGGTATAGATGGAATGGTAAAACTTTGAGACCGAGCATGTATACCTAGTGAACTTATGCTTAGACACTTGATCTTTGGAGAGGGTCATAAAGGTAAAGCTAATATTGTGGCAAATGCCTTGAGTAGGATGATCATTCATCTATCCTTTTTGATGATTTAAGGGTTGGATTTGATAGAGGAGTTCATAGACTTAAGTTTGGTGTGTGAGCTTACTCTTAGGAGCAATAGATTGTGTATGTTAGAGGTGACTAGTAAAATGATAGATAAGGTTAGAGAAGCTCGAGAGTTAGATACTGTCTTAATGAACCAAGTGGAGAGGATTGAAGGGGTATGGATAACCCTTTTTGAGTGGGAGTTGATGGTGTTTTAAGGTTCGAGGATAGAATCTGTGCCTAGTAATCTCGAATTAAGGAAAATGATCTTAGAGGAAGGACATAAAAGTACTCTTAGTATTCACCCGAAAGTAACTAGGATGTATTAGGATCTTATAGAGATATTCTGGTGACCTAAGGTGAAGAGAGAAGTAGAGGAATTTGTGTAAATGTGTTTAGTATGTCAGAAGTCTTTAAGACTTTTGCAGCCTTTATACGTCTTAGTTTGGAAGTGAGATGGTGTGTTGATGAACTTGGTTGTAGGTTTGCCTAAGATGCTTAAGAAATATGATTTTATTTGGATTATAGTGAATAAACTCACAAAGGTTGCTCACCTTATCCTTATTGATATTAGATATTGTATAGAGAGATTGATAGAGTTGTACATTAGTGAGGTAGTGAGCTTACATGGGTTTATTACTAGTATAATTTTGATAAGGGATCGAGGAGAGTGCGACCTGGGAATTTGAGAGCCAGATGCAAGAGTAACCGATATTATTCTCAGCAGGTAAATTTCAAGGACGAAATTTCAAAAAGGGGGGAGAGTTGTAACACTGTGAATTTCATATCTTATAATAAATAGTATTTTAGAAATTATTTTCACGTTTAATGTATTTAGTTTAGTATTTTTGATATTATTTAATTAGTTATATGAGCTCTATTGTAATTATGTGACACGATTTGTAATTATATTTTGTTTAATTAGTAGAGCAGGAGTTATTTTTATGAAATGTATTTTATTATTAATAATTATGTTAAGTTATCTTATAAAAGGGAGAAGGTATGTTTAATAATAATAATAATATTATTATTATTATTATTATTATTATTTATGAGAAAGGAAGGAGGGATGTGGAGGTCTTTTGATATTTATTATTAATATTTATTTTATTAATTGAGAAAAATGGGGTTAAGAGAGGTTATTAGAGGTTACCAAGCCATTTAACATATTCACTTCTTCCGACTCATTTTCTTTCTACGCTCCTAAAGACCAAGGAGAACCTAAAGAAGAGAACCGACCTGATTTTTCTCGTGTTTCATCTTTTGTTCATCAAGGTAAGGAGGGAGTGAGAAACCTCACTTGGGAGTGTGGGAATAATTGTTGGGTAGCAGGATTGGCCCACAATCCCTTGCTTGATGCATGCTCAAGGAACAGGAAAATTATGAAAGTTTTCTGTTTTAATATCTGAGTTTTCTGTTGGGTTTCTGGTTGGATGCCATACGTGAATATGTGTTTGATTTCAAAATTAGATAAGTTTTGATATGAATTAGAGTTCTTTATAGGTTCCCGTGGGAAACCCTATGAGAAACAATTAGGGGTATGATCGTTGGATAAGATTTGAGGTATTTTATGTAAAATTGAGTATGGATTTATGCTCTAGGTATTATTTGGAGGATTTTTACTGATTGATTTATATGATTTCATATTTGTTGTGAAAATCGTCTGATTGCGAAGTGTAGGTTCACACTAAGGGCCCCGAGCGTAAATTAATAGTGTCCTAGGAAAATTGAGTCGGGCTCAGGAAAGTTGCACCAGGCGCAAGAAAGTTGCGTTGGGCGCACGATAGTCACACCGAGCACGTGCGAAGCTACGCTGGGTAGAATTCTCCACTTTAGGCTTAGAATTAAATTCACCGGGCGCACTCAAGGCATGTCGGGCGTGATGCTCCACTTTAGGTGCACCATTTAATGCGTCGGGCGCGAGTTAGGGCGCGCCGGGCGTGACCCCTATGATGCTTTACATGTTTTATCTCTTGTTTGAAGGTGCAAGTTGTGTAGGAATTGCCTTATTATTATGTTAACGTAAATGATGTGTTTTATGAGCATGATTAGGACATGAATATCCAAATGATGATCTTATGAGTATGATTATGAGAAATGTGAAATGTGAACAAGTGACATGAGATATGAAATTCCTTAAGAAGTAAAATGTTGAGTCTATGAGTGTGTGAATGTATGACATGCATCATATGCATTTATGTGACGAGGTACAATATGTAGTACATTGTTAGGGAAGGCCCTCTAGGTGTGAAACATCTTGGAGGAGTCCTAGGGGATATTGCGGTTTGGAAGGTCCAGTTTTGTCTGTTTGTGTGTAGGGATGGCAAAAATACTCGTACCTGCGGGTATTTGCGGGTAAAATTCGCTACGGATAATAAATGGATAGGCTAATTGAGTACCCGCGAATAATGGGAACGGATAATTTTTTACCCGTTTATAAACGGGGCAAGGGTGGGTATGATGATATTCATACCCACGGGTACCCATTTAATAATATTTCTTAAATATCCTAATTATCCTTGTACCACATAACCCTAAAACTACACTCTCTCATCTTGTTTTCTTACAAAAGTGAGGTTGATGAAGTTACCAACATGTGTTAAGCATGTTATAGAATTATGTTGGATGTAATTTGATTAATTTTTTATCTTTGATTGGACCAATAAAATTTATGTATTTTAAGTTGTTTACTTTTGTTTGGAATTAATTATGAGATTGAATTATTGTAGCTTTATGATGAGACTTTAACTTACTTGTGAGATTGATGTGTTTTAAGTTATTGATTATCTTGCATTTTTATTATTATTTCAACAAAATTAACGTTAAATACAAGTTCAAAATTAACATTGAATTTTTATTTTTAATATTTCAATTACATTAAATATAAACTTAAAATTATTTGTAATTATTTTTTTTTAATTTCTTAAAAAATTTATAAATATCCATGGATATGTGTGGGTATTTAAGAAATTCATGGATACCCGCTTAATGGATACCCGCGCGGATATGTGGTAGGTATGGGGCCAATTTTCATCTAGCAAGGTGGGGGTAGGTTTACTATTACCCACCTCCATGGGGCCCCATTGCCATCCCTATTTGTGTGCATGGGACGTACCTTGCGCAGCTTCACTATCCCGACGAGACCTTAGTAGTACATCCTTCTAGTTGAGAGTGCACGGTTGAGTCGGCATGTACTTCTAGACTACTCCAGGTATGTTGCTTCGACAACATACCACGTGATATGTGATTATGAGACACGTGACTAGCGCCACATGCATGCATTTATGAGTCAAGTCCATGACATTATTGCATGATAAATGAGTGTGCATGTGATACTAATTGTGTATGTGTGTTGTTTATATGTGATTGGTACTTGTGACTTGTATTATGTTTGTTGTGTGTGTACTGTCTAACATTTATTTCTGCACCTGAACCTGAATGAGAATGACATTATTGCATGATAAATGAGTGTGCATGTGATACTAATTGTGTATGTGTGTTGTTTATATGTGATTGGTACTTGTGACTTGTATTATGTTTGTTGTGTGTGTACTGTCTAACATTTATTTATGCACCTGAACCTGAATGAGAATGACACTATTGCATGATAAATGAGTGTGCATGTGATACTAATTGTGTATGTGTGTTGTTTATATGTGATTGGTACTTGTGACTTGTATTATGTTTGTTGTGTGTGTGCTGTCTAACATTTATTTCTGCACCTGAACCTGAATGAGATGTTTCTCACTCCCTTATTGTTCTTTGTATGTGTTTGAATTGTGTTGCAGCCCAGTTAGATACGATAATTGTGTGATTTGGTGATAGCGTTGAATGAAAATTTTGGTGAGAGAAAAAAAATACTATCTTAAAAAAAACACTATTTTGGATTGGAACTCATAATAGAGTGAGAATGGATTTGGTTTATAATTTTTTTGAAAATAACATACTTAACCACGACTATTTATGTGATTGTTATTTTGAAAGAAAGTAACCACCGTATGGTTATTATTTTGAAAGAAAGTAATCACCTTACGGTTATTATTTTGAAAGAAAGTAACCATCAATATCAATAATAATAAGGGGTAAAATTGGATAAAAGAAAGTGGAGACCAAATATTTATAAGTTTTAAAATATTTTTTTTTTTGTAATTTTAAAACTATTAAAAATTAAATAAAATTCAAAATGCAAAATTAGGCATTTTTTAAATTTAAATTTTTATTAAAATATGATTATATATTTAAAATTTTAAATCTATTAAGATAATAAGTTTAAAAATGAATTTTTATAATTTAAAAGGAAAAAAATGAATTTGGAAAATAGAGATATCTTAAATTTGAATTTTTAAAAAGTTGAATAAATTTAAATTTACTGTAAAAATAATGCAAAAAAATCATGGTAAAAAATGACTAAATTTACATAATTTAATGTAGAATTATTTTTAATGAGAGTGAGAAAATAGAATTGAGAAAAGAAAATCAACCTGAAAAAACGTGTCTGAAGAATCTGAGCAGAAGTGAGAAACTCTCAATCCTTAGACGCAATTGTGAAACTGCCAATCCTTGAAGTCCTTCCCATGCTGTTAGTCCATCTATTCGTTCTCATTCTACGTCAAAACCAATGAACAATGATGGTCGTAATGTATACAATTGGTGAAATGTTTATTGTGGGCAATTTAAGTGGATTGAAAAATGAAAAAAAAAAAAAAAAGTAGAAAGGTTTGAAGGAAATGGGCCTAAGGGGATTGAAGGGAAAACAAAGAGACAAAGACGATAACAGGATATGATAGAGAGAATAAGAAGAAGAAGAAAGGTGTGAGGGATTTGTTGCGAGAAGAAAATAATGAAATAAAGTGGCTGGTGGGGGAGAAAAAATTCCTTTTCTCTCGAATCTCAACTGCCATGAGAAAGAATGTACCATGAAATGGATGATATATTATGCAGGGATATGAAGTCACTTTAACAAAAAAAAGAGGATGTAAGAAAGAGAAGAATGTGAAAGTGCGAACAATGAGTGCAATTACTTAGATAATATGCGGTTAAAAGAAATAAGAGTGAGTAGTTACTTAAATAAAATGACATAATTACTTGTATTAATTATTTAATATGCAATATTATTAAGAGTAAAGAGGTCATAGTAAAAGTGGAGACCAAATGGTAGTTATAAACGTTTGTATCCTCTTTATATAATGTTATAGATTATTATTATTATTATTATTATTATTATTATTATTATTATTATTATTATTATTATTAGCAGGAAAAAGACACTCCGTGCCTGTATTGTATTAAAAGAAAAAAATAAATAAATAAGGAAAAGAATGAAAATTACTCATAAAAAAGGTAGTTATTGAAAAATAAACAAAGAATAAAATAGTCGATGTAAAAATAGAAACCAAAAGTAGTTATTGAAGTGGTATCCCCTTTATATATTAGTATAGATGTCTAAATAACTATCCATAATCTTCTAATATCTTTTGCGTGTCTAATTAGTAGAGACACGTGTCTCAAGTCCTCCGAAACTTTTATATATATATATATATATATATATATATATATATATATATATATATATATATATATATATATATTATTTAAGAGTAAATGGAGAGGTTGGGAACTTTATATCTAAGATTTAATTCAAATGAAAATGTAAAGTACTACTACTGTGATGAATTGGAATGCATATTCGATTTGCCATTAACAACAAGGGTTGCTTTGCTCCATCCTCCTTCAACTGTCAATAATTTTTCTGTTTTAAATTATGTCTTATTTTTGTTGTAAAAACCAACAAAAGTGTTAAATTGGATAACCATCAATAACAGTTACATGGAGGTTGTTTTTTAAAGTGGAGAAAAAAACCTTTGTATTTCTTTTATCTTTAGTTAAGTCATAAATAAGTTTAAATTGATTTTTTTAAAATGAGTAAACATGATTTAGATTAAAAAATGACTAAACATAATAATTTATTGTATATTTTTTAATAAATGTTTTTTAGAAAAAAACTCAAAAAAAATCAAATTTCCAAATAAAAATTATATAAATTTAGTTATTTGAATTTTTGTAATTAAAAAACCCATAAAAATTATATAAATTTCAAAATTCAAAATTAGGCTAAAATTTTAAAATTTAATTTATAATAAAATATGATTATATATTTAAATGTTTAAAAATGAATTTGAAAATTATTGAAACGACAATTTATATTTATGTTATTTTATATAAAAGAAATGAATTTGAAAAATAGGGATATCTTAAATTTATATGTTTAATAAGTTGAATAAATTTAAATTCATTGTAAAAATATAAAAAATCATTGTAAAAACTAAAATTAAATAACTTAGTTAAAAAAGACTATAGTTAATAATTTAATGTAGAATTTATTTAAAAAAATGTTGTTGAAAAAATCTGAAAAGAAATAATAAAACAAAATCTGTTGAAATCGCAAATCTAACTACAAATAAAAAAAAAATCAGGAAACAAATAATATCACAAAACAAAAAGCTTCGAAATAATATCACAAAACAAAAAACTTTGAAACCACAATTGAACCTTTTTGTTGTTTTGGACATGTCTCCATGGTGCAAAACTTTTATAAGTCGCACAATCACATGTTATTTAAAAAAAGAAGAAAAGGAAGGGAAAAAAACAGTATCGGATGTTGTCTTTTAAATTTATTACACAGTTTTAAATCTGAATGTCATCAAAACTAATTTGATTCATTAAAAAAATAAATTGAGGCAGAATAATCTACATATATGATAAATACTCAGTGTTAAAAAATGGAATGCTACTTTACAATAAGCAACATTGAAAATCAAAGGAAACAAAATATAAAGGAAATAAACACTCGATGTTGAAAAAATGGAATGCTACTTTACAATTAGCAACAATGAAAATCAAAGGAAACAAAATATAAAAGAAATGTACCGTAAAATGAAGAATAGATTTTGTAGTGATATGAAGTTTGTTTAACAAAAAAGAGAGAAAGTAAGAAAGACGGGATTGTGAGGATGAAACTAATAAATAAAGTTGCTTAGATGTATGCGGTTAAAATAAGTAAAAGTGGCGGTTACTTAAATAATATGTGGTTAAAAGGGTGTTTGGTGAAGAATAAAGGATTTCAAAATTATATATAGAGAGAAAATAATTGATTGTATTATTAAGGATAAAAAGATCATAAATAAAAGTGGAGACCAAATGACAGTTATCTTTATTTGTATCCCTTTTATATAATGTTATATATTATTATTATTATTACCAAACAAATAATTTCAAACCAATAAATGCAATAAACTAATAATTAAATATATAATTATGTGAGAAACGGTTATCATATTAATAGAGTGAATAAAATATAACATACATGATAAATAAAAATATATACTTAATTTTGTTTATCTATATTTACTTTAAAACCATCTAAAACTAATAATTAATATAATTAATATTTTATTATGTCTTAACAATTTTCTATATTAATATTAAGATACCCGTTCTTTATATATATATTAATTCTCGTTGTAACACTATTTGAAATTAATATAATTTTAAATTTTATATAAATAGTATGTTCGGTGAGAAATTTATGTGGATTATTTACGTAACAATTTTTTTATGTGAATTTTCGTGATGTTGCCCTCTTATACATGAGATTTTTTTATATACTCTTTATACTTTATACCATAACACAAATTAAATATCATGAAACAAACCATAACCCTTTTTAACTAAGTTTTGATGTCATATATTCTATCAAAGCATATCCCACGTTGACACCTAAGCCTCATCTACAATATCTTTAGCATTATGTTAATGATCACTTGCATAAATCATGAAAACAACAACAAAAGCGAGAGAGTAAGAAATATCTCACTCTATTTCATAGTGCAAGAATGTCACCAAATAGTCAAACCCAAACAAGTATACAATAAGATGCAACATACACAGATAATATCATCATCACGCTTGGTTCATTCATAGGATGATAAACAATAATAACAACTAACATTATAATGCATTATGCAATGGACATAGACTACATGTTAACAGGGATATAACGCTTTGTTCAAACAGACTCAATGCATTACATTCACATCGCATCATAGTTTCAAATTTCACATGTTCCTCATATCACATTAGTCATGTTCATATATTCATATATAAATATCAATTCACACTCACATCTACATCACAATACAAGAGTTACAACATGTAAATTAATAAAAGAACCGCAAAAGGTTCACAGACAGGACTACGCCCTACATCACATGCCTTACGCTCGATGCGAGTCATCTAGAGATCTATAGTGGTATTTACCTAGACCATGCCCGATGAGAATACCATCAAGAGGTCTCTTGAGTGTTCATGCCTGACATGAGTTCTCTCACACCTGATGGAAGCGTTGCAAGCCCCTATAGCTTCCACGTTCAATAATGGTCATCCCACACCCAACATGAGCAACCCTGAGAACAATCTTGCTCTCAACCTCAAAGGTGCCCAACGTGCCTCAAGTGATGCTTGATGCCATATGAAAAATAACACGCATAAAATAAAAACATATAAATACGAGTCACAAACCAATTCACCAAAACACACAACTCAATCAATAAAAATGCTCTAAATCATACCATTAACACTCCATATTACTCAATTTACATACATAAACCAATATCTTCACACAACTATCGCAACAAGTTTCTTTATGGTTTCCCATAGGAACCTATAGGGGTCTCAATTCTCAAATCATGGACTTATCAACCAAAACATGAAATTAATCCTACAATCAAACAATTTATGTCATTAGTTATGTACTCAAAGAAGAATAAAAGTTAAAGAGCACAATTGGGGAAAATCCATCATGAACAAACAATTAAAAAAGACAAGATTGGGGAATAATCTCATTATCTAGTATACAAACTTACACCTCAAAGTGAGGTTTCTCACTCTATCTTACCTTGGTAAGTAGAAGAAGACAAATGCATGATCCCAAGGTGATTTTCGTATTGTTCCTATTCTAAGTATAAAATGAAGCGTGTATGTAAAAAATGTAAAATGAAGGAGCATAAAAAGAAAATTGTTCAGAACTACTCTTTTAAAATATTAATTCCTCTATAACTTTTCAGTTAAAATATATTAACCATAGTTACAAATTTTTTCCCTCTTATTTAATTAAATAAAACATTTAATTAAAAACTTTAATTAAAACAACTTATATAACATTCAAAAATGTAACATTGTACGTTGTAAGTTAATTGTTTAGGGTTTAGTGGAAGTTAGAGAGAAGGATATATAAGGTTTCCTTTGAGAATAAAGTCTCATAAGCTCATTTTTAGGAAAACTTATAGAGAAATTTTAGAGAGAAAGGCTATGGGTCTTTGAGCTCCTTTCTCACCCAAATTTCTCTGTTTGATTTCTCTTCTTCTCTAGACCACTAATCTCTTCTGTCTTTTCTTTGAATTCATGTTAGGAAGTTTGATTTTGGTTGATTAAAGTCTGCAGGTCGAGCTTCGGGAGTTATTCTCCTTCTTTCTTTTCTTGGTTGATTATGCATCAATCTTTAGGTGAGGGAAGCTAGGATGTTATTGATTGGTTGCATGTGAGTTTAAAAACTCAATTGATGCATGATTTGGGGATTTTCTATTGGATTGAGGGTTTTGGCATTTTAGGCTAAAATGGGGTTTTGGTGATTTTGATGCATTTGATGAATGCATGTTGATTTTGAAGGTATTTTTGGATTGTATGAGGTTTATTTGTTAAGGTATATTGGATAGCACGTGGTTGGTGTTGTTGAAATTGTAGGTTTTGTGAAAATTTTTGAAGTTGGAGTTCCACTATATGAATTTATGCCAGGCGCACTTTCATGATGACGGCCAGGCATTCATCAAGGGTAGCCATTTCACGTTTACATTGGGTATGAATTAAAATTGGGACCTCTGCATGAATGACATTGGGCATGAAGAAGATTATGTCGGGCATAATATAAAATAGTGGTATAGGTAAGTCTTTATTGATATGGCGTTGGATACAAGGCTAGTTGCACAAGCGTGAATTCCCTAGGAAGTCTCTGATTTCGTGACATCAGACGCAAGGTAGGTTGCGTAGGACGTGATTTCTTAAGGGAGTCTCTACCAGACTAACGTCGGGTGTGGTACCCTAACATTGGGTGTGAGAGAGCCTTTGAGCTCTCAGGTTGAGCTTAAGTTGAGCGCGAGCTAAGCTTTGTCAGACATGAATTGTATTTTGTTGTTGTGGTTGAGTTGTGATGTTTTTGCATGTTTTGATGTTTAATAATTAGTTCGTATATATGATATATGATTCAAAATGTTGATTGATTCATATGTATTCTTGTGAATGGTATATATGAATGTTTCAACATGATTTGATATGTATGCACGTGTATATGAAGATGATATTAATCGTAATGGTGGATTGACCATGTATGATGTATGATGCATTATTTGCATGTGATGCCTTATGGTATGTGTCTAGCCTAGGACTTGAATAGAGGAAAAAATATTTTTGAACTAGAAGAGCTCAAACAGAGTCTCTTGAGAGTGATCCTTGGATATGCTACTATTTTGGGTGAGTCTCATCTAAGTCCTTAGCTAGTGTTGGAGCAGAGTATGAGGTCGAAGGTTATTCCCTTAACCAAGTACTATGGAAGGTTGCGTGGTTCCTAATGGATAGGTCGTGGGCGGAATTCATAAGTGATTTGGTAATCCATGACAAGATTGTGGTAAGTCTATACCTAGTTATATTATTTCAGACAATGGAATCGGACTTCCAAGTGTGTAAGTGACACTATTCGAGTAAACACCTAAGGGATTTGATATCTTAGTTTATTGTTGACCTAGTAAGGTGCTTCGGGCATAAAAGCAATCAGGGTGATTTTGGTAGGATGAAATGTCACTTATATTACTTTGTTGTTAAGGGAATCTTCAAGGTGAATGCGTGACAATATATTAGATGATAGATATGCATTGATATCTTTCATGTGTTGCTAAATTTCATGATTGTTGCTATGATGAAGTATATGGTGTTTGACTTCATGATTTTAAAATTCGCAAAAATATATTATTCACGAAGGTATTACCTGTAGATAAAATTTGTAGGAACATTTCCTGCAAAATTTTGTGAAAAATTCGCAGGAAAAGTCGCATGTAATAAAAGAAATTCTAGTAGTGATTAAGAAGTTTGCTTGGAACAAACTGAAGTTGTTACCTTTTAATTTTGTTTGTTTATTTATTTTTATTTATTTTAAAATTTCTCATAATTAATAATTAATATAATTGATGTTTTATTTTATAAAGTTATTACAATATCAATTTCCTATAATTAATGCTTTTTTTTTAGAAATATCGGAGAGAAATAATGCTTCTGAAACTGTTAGAAAAAAAAATAGTTTAGTTCAAAAGTTGTACATTTTTTTATTATTTATATCTATATCAAAATTTTCCGCCATAACTTATAAGATTAATTTTTTACTATGTTATTACATTTTCAATTTTTTATAATTTAATTATTTTACGTAAATTTTCATTATAATTTTCTATACGTGAAATATTTTTATTTGAATTTTATGAAATAAGAATTATCTTAATATTTCTTATTTATATTACATAACTAAAAAATATGTGAATTTTTGTCACAATTTACTGTATTTGATCTATATTCTTTAAGGAAATTTCGTGAAAACATTTTAACGTAATTTTATTATTTATATTTATTTTAAAATTATTTATAATTAATAATTAATATTTTATTATATCATTATAGTTTTAATTTGCTATACTTAATATTTGTTTTAGAAAATCTTGTGGAAATAAAACTCACATACATATGTTATAGAAGAAAAGTAAAAGAAATTATTGCATGAAAAATTTATGACAAAATTATTTGCTTTATTATAAGCGTTATAATTTTCTATAGTGAAATATTTTGAATTTTATGAAATAAATTTTAGCATATTTTAAAATTGTTTATAATTAATAATTAATATTTTATTATGTCAGATTCAAATCGCTATAATTAATTTTTTTAGGGGACTCCCGAGAAAATAATATTATAAAAAAATTATTGTATGCAGATATTATAAAATAAAAAAAAAGTATTATTATTTGAAGAATTTATGTCAAAGTTGTTCGCATTATTATAACTAATATGCCAATTTTACTATAATTAGAAACTGTTTTAAGCATGAAATTCAACTTACAGTAAGTTTTTAGTAATGATTTATATACCTAATTTTTCATTTAAGAAATAATTCTAATCCAAAAAAAATGCTATTTTTCCCAAAAAAAAGTAATTAAACATGTTCTCAATAAAAACACTTGAAATTTTTTTTAACTAAAATACATAATTGTGAATTTTGTGATATTTTGCATGACCAATAATATATTTAAATTTATATAATTAAGAGTATTTTTAGTATTTTTAAAATATTAGATAACTACGATATATTACCATCTATTTCTATCTCATTACTAAATGCTTATTTAATTATTTCTTGAAAATTCATATTAATTTTAACCGCGAATATATGCATGTACCTAAAAAATTCTCATCCCCACTCAAGCCAAATTTATGTATAGGACCACTATGGCCTATTGATAAGTTATTATTAAGGGTAACAAATAGATATACTAGATAATTTTTTTTAGCGAATTATAATGATTCAACTAAAAATAATTTATTATTTTATTTAAATTTATTAAAATTTTATATAAAATTTCAATCTATCTAATTCATTTAAAGTAAAAAAGTTCATCCAATTTATCAATTAATTTTTTAATGAATATAAATATTCAATTCATTCATAAAATAATATTTTTAAAATTAAATAAATTTTATTTTTAAAATATTTTATTTTCTCTCTTTTCTTTATGAGTAATTATATCTTTACATAACTTTTTAAAATTTACAATACTTTTTTATGTAAAAATAATCTTTTAAAATTTTAATCCAATAATATTTTATATTGTAATTTAATAATTTTTTTAAAAAATAATAAATAAATCATTAACTAATCATAAAAATAAATAAATAAATAAATAAAATTTTTATTATAATAAATAAATCAAATAAATTTATTTATAAATAAATGAGATGATGATAAATAAATAAATTCGTTTTTTACCTCTAATTATCATTACAGGAGTTGATAAAGAAAACAGAAAATGTGACTAATGCTAGCTACAGAAGAAGAAGATTCGATAACAGAAGAATGTACAAGTACGAAGCACTGTACGGTGGTGCAATATATTTTATAGTAACATTAAAGTATGACAGTTTGTACTTTGTATTTAATAAAGGGACAGAACACACGCACGATAATTAGTATACATTTAAATTCTGATAAAGTACATCCGGTAAATAAAAACAAACAAACTTCTTCATCCATTTCTACTCTTTCATGTTTCAATAGATAAACTATATATTTAAAATGATCTTTGAGATTAGTGTATTTAAAGTTATTATTTTTATATCTTTATTTTATTTATTTTTTATTTTTAATGAGAAATTCAGTATTTTAATTTTTATTTACTCATTCTATTTTTATGTTTAGAAAAAACATTGTATGTTATGAACATTATATTAATTAAAATTATATTACTTTTAGTTATAGTAATGAAAAGGTATTTTAAAAGAAAATCATTCAGAACAACTATACATGTTGAAAAAGAAGTCAAATTGGGTCTATCAACCAAAAAGAGATTTATAGAATGTGATTTGGAAAGACTTCTTGATGATCCTTGTCTAAGGTCAAAAATTTCAAATTATCATCCAAGTAATAGAGATGAAGTTAGAAGGGATTGGTGATCTTTCTATAAAGCTTGTGAAGACAAGAAAATATGTTGTATATCCATTGGTGTATTTGCTTTTAAAACTAGCCTTGATACTACTAGTGACAACTGCATTAGTTGAAAGAGCTTTTTCTGCTATGAATATCATCAAGAATCGGATGCGAAATCGTATGAGAGATGAATGATTAAATGATTGTTTAGTTACTTATATAGAGAGATATATTTTTGATAGTATTGAAAATGAACAAATCATTCAATATTTTTAAACTATGAAAACTCGTAAAGAACAATTATAATATGTATTTGTCTTTATAGAAATTTTATTTTATATTTTGACAAATTTATATATTTAAATATTGCCCCCACTACTTAAATTTTCTAGATCCGTCACTGTATAAATATGTTTTTAATATCTAATATATATTTTTAGATGATAATTTATTTTAAAATATATCTTATAATAACAAATCTAAATGGAATATAAATCTTATGATTTTTCTTATTTTGATTTTTTTAATCAATGTATACAATTTTACTATTTTGATTTTTTCAATCAACGTATACAATAAATAAAAAATACAAAAGATAAACATGCATGCTACAAATTTTATTTTATCAAAAAATTATTTGTTTTAATATATTACATTATATATGTGAATATTAAGACATATATATATATATATATATTATAATTAAACTTTTTTTAAAAATTAATTCATTATTAAGAAAAAAAAATTTATCACATGAGAATTAATTTCCTTCAAAAATTTGACAGATATCAAATAAATAAACATTTTTTCTGAATCTATATATTTATTTTATTAGAATATAATTTTTATTTTTTAAAATATATTATTTTTTAGATAAAAAATTATGTATATGTCAAATAGTAGTGAGGGCAAATGTCTCACTATTCCAAACGTGCAGCTGTCGCTGTATATATATGTATGTGTATATATATATATATATATGAGGAGGGTTCAAACGACACCGGTGTAACTTTTACTAAGTGTTACACCGCTTAATAACTTTATATTAAATGTGAATTTTAAAAATCCAACCGTTAGATTGAAAGTTTATATCTCTTAGATCATATATATCAAATTTTGTTAAAATCGAACAACAACTTAAAGGTAATCAAAGTGTTCATATTTTAGTATATTTTGAAATATATATATTACGTCAATTTTGTGTTATGAGAATGAAGTATCAAATCATCTTAGATTAATATAAAATTTGATATATATGATCTAAGAGATATGAACTTTCAATCTAACGGTTGAATTTTTAAAATTCACATTTAATATAAAGTTATTGAGCGGTGTAATACTTAGTAAAAGTTACACCGGTGTCGTTTGAACCCTCCTCTATATATATATATATATATATATATATATATATATATATATATATATATATAATATAGGGGGTTATAATTATACCGGTGTAACTTTTACTAAGTATTTGCCGCTCTATAACTTTATATTAAATGTGAATTTTGTAAATCCAACCGTTAAATTGAAAGTTCATATCACTTTATACGTGTATATCAAATTTTGTTAAAATTGAACAACAACTGGAAGATAATCCAAGTGTTCATATTTTAGTGTATTTTGAAATGAATATATTACATCAATTTTGTTTTATAAAAATGAAGTATCAAATTATCTTGGATTAATATAAAGTTTTGTATATATAATCTATAAGAGATATGAACTTTCAATCTAACAGTTGGATTTACCAAATTCACATTTAATATAAAGTTATTGAGCGGTGTAATACATTGTAAAAGTCGCATTTAATATATATATATATATATATATATATATATATATATATATATATATATGAGGGGGGTTATAATTACAATTGTATAAATTTTACTAAGTGTTACACCGCTCAATAACTTTATATTAAATGTGAATTTTGTAAATTCAACCGTTAAATTGAAAATTTTTTACTCTTAAATCATATATATATATAGACACACACACACACATATATATATATATATATGAGGGGGGTTATAATTACAATGGTATAAATTTTACCAAGTGTTACACCGCTCAATAACTTTATATTAAATGTGAATTTTGTAAATTCAACCATTAAATTAAAAATCTTTTACTCTTAAATCATATATACAAAATGTTATATTAATCGAAGATGATTTCTTATACAACAAAATTAAATCTGTCGAAAAATTTATATTTTTTATGAGAAAATTTTTGTAGGAAAAGCTATATTATTGATAGAATATTTCAGACAAATTTATATTTGTCGAAAATGTAAGAACTGGTTTTAAATTTGATATGAAATTATTATGATATAATTAGATAAGATTTTAAGTTAGTATTTTATTAATGGTTGATAATTAAAAAATAAAACATGGATAAATACATTTTTTGAATTTTATATGTTTGATTTAAGATAACTTACAAAATAACTCTTGGTAAAGTTATTCCGCTCAATAAATCATGGTGTGTTGAATTTCATCGATCTAATTAATTGTTAAATTAAAAGTTATTAAATTTTACTAATAATTAATATATAAAAAATTAATTAGTTTTGGAATAAATTATTTGCTAATTAACAATATAATTGAAATATTAATTATTTTAAATTATTTAACTAAAATCTTACTGACAATTTACTATATGATCTTAATATTTTTGTATAACTAATATCTAGTTTTAAATTTGATATGAAAATATTATATATAATTAGATAAGATTTTAAGTTAGTATTTTATTAATAGTTGATAATTAGAAGAAAAAAAATAAGGATAAATACATTTTTTGAATTTTATATGTTTGATTTAAGGTAAATAAATATATTAAATTAATTAATAATTTATTTAAAATATTAAAATTTAATTTATAAGTATGTAATAAATAAATATTTATAATTTTATAAATTATATTATCATTATAAATTATAAAATTAAATAATTTAAATTATAATTTTAAATAAAAATAAGTAGATGTTAATTATAAAAGTAAGTACATATAAATAAAGAATAATTAAATATATTATTATTATTATTATTATTATTCGTAATATAAAATTATTATATATTATTATTATAGTACAAATATGAGATTGTATATTTGAGGATGACTCAAATGAATTAATTTGTACAAGTTATACTGACAACATACATAGACATTTCGGTAGCTTACTCATCAGAACTATTTTCGACGGATTTTTTTTTCCGACGCCACTTTTTCGGACGGATTGAAATCCATCGGAAATTCGTCGGAAAAAGCAAAATCCGTCGGAAATTTATCTATTTCCGTCAGAAATTTCTGTCGAAAATCAGCATTTTTCTTGTAGTATAAACTTATCTATATTAACATATATATATATATATATTATAAATTATAGATAATAGATTTATATATGTTATAGATTATATCATTAGAGAATAATAAACTGAAACTATTCTCTGAAAGAATTAATTGTATATATAAAACTTAGAAGGATCAACTCATCAGTTCATAATTGAGTCATGTATTATTTTTTAATATAAATAGGAATCAAATTTGGTATAAAATGGTTTATAACACATTACTCGAGTAATTAAGCTAATTAAATTTCTTTAATAATTAAGTAATGCTTTTTTATTTTCATAATTACAATTGATAACTATGTAGATAACTATTTTGAGGTATACTTTTCTTGTGCAATTTTATGTCCATTGTTATTATTGTAATATTTGTAATCACTTTTTCAATTTTTTATGACCAACTTTCTGATTCTTTGACTATTTTTTTTTTTTGTCAAACCGAGTTTGTGATTCGGAAAATGCTGCATCCTCCAAAAGATGATGCCGAAATTTCTTTCGAATTATTAAAAAATTAATTTAAATAATAAAATATTAAATTAAATAATTATTTTATAATAAATTTATTAAATAATAATAATATTTTAATAATTCGGACGATGAATCGGAATACGTTTCTGTAGCACTGCCCTTGTGATTCACTTGAACTATTCAGATTATCCGTTCACCGATTTTCCAGTCAGATCGACTGATCTGGTCCAATTTTCAAATTTTGGTATATAAAAAATGTATTTGTATCGTAATTCGTAGCCTAGTCAATAAGTTTACCTTGTATTTTCTTAACAGATTCTTACATTTTACTTTCACCTTGGATTTTATTATTTAGACTCAATTTCACCGAAAACAAAATTTCTCAATTTATGATCCAAAGATCCAAGTGGTTTTCTTCTACTAAAGACTGAATAATGTACTATTCGATCACTTTGGGACTTCCTTTTCTTTAGGGTGTGTCATGTCGTATGTAATGATTCAATACGTACACAAAAAATTATGGGAGGAATTCTTGTAACGCAGTTAATAGACTGGAACGGGACGTTCTAAATTTGGAATGGGTCTTTCTAAACTATTAAAATAAGGGTGATTTAGTAGTTCAGAATGGGCCGTTTCCAAACTGGAACGGACCATTCCAGACTACTAAATAGGCCTGTAAATCCTAGTTGAGAACGGGTCGTTCCAACTCCAGAACGAGCCTTCTGCATGTGAGTTGTACACATGATGAAAGAGAGTAGAACGACCATTCTGGATTTGAAACGGACTATTCTGGACACTCTAAAATTCTATAAATAGGCATCATGCATGTAGTTGAAGAGAAAGAAGGAGAACTTCGAGAGAGGTTTTAGAGAGAAGTTTAAGAGAGACGGACTCTAAGCTAGGAAGCTTGATTTTGAAAGACTGAAGTTCGGGAGTCGAGCTCGGAGGAAAGTTTTTCTTATTCCCAAATTCTTGGCTGTTCAGAGCCAATATTCAGGTAAGGGAAGCTAGATTGTAGATTTGTTGGTTGTATGTGAGTTGAGAACTCATTTGGGTGCGTAGGTTGATTGGTATTGTTTGGGTGTGTAAGTTGGCTGTAAGATATTATGTCTCATGTGGGAAATATGTGATATATAAAAGGGCTAATAAAAAAATAATTAAATAATTAAAGACTAAATCATAAATGGGTTTAATGGAGCATTTATGATAATAATTGTTATTTGATGGAAATAACAATCTTTAGGGATTATAAATATCCACTAATGTGAGACAAGGTCCACACCCCTGACAGAAAGTATTCTCTCAAACCCTAGCCATCACGAAAGACAGAGAGAGTAGAAAGAAAAGTTAAAGGGAGTGAAATCTTGATTCTCTTCAAGAAGATCAAAGCACTCTAAGGTTCAAAGGAGTTTTCTACTATGGAGAAAGGTACACACTTTCTTATTATTATGTGAGTATCATGAATTTCAAAGATCCTTTAATTTTCTATAATTGATGTATAAGAAAATAATAGAACTTACATGTGGTATCAGAGCATGGTTTTGAAATTGAATGATTCTCCGTGAATGATATGTGTTGTAAAATTGTATAATTCTCCATGAATGTTATATATATATATACATATATAACGATTTTGCAATGATCCAGAAGACATTATCAAATTAAGAAATTTCAAGTAATTTTTTCTCACCGGAAGTGAGAAAATTGTACAACAATGAAAAATAAAAGAATATTTTTCTCACCAGAAGTGAGATAATTGTGCAACAATGAAAATAAAAGGATATTTTCTCACCCGAAGTGAGATAATTGTAAGACAATGAAAATAAAAAAATATTTTCTTCACCTGAAGTGGGAAAATATTATGAAAAGTGAAAAGAAAAAGGATAGATAAATAAACGAACATTATATAAGTGTTATGTTTGATCCTTTGAGTACCAGAAGTGGAATAATTCTATCAAGGTCATTGTTGCAATATTATGTTTAATTTTCCGTTGCATGTTGTTTGTTTTGGATCATGAATGTAATTCTTAATTTTAAATTATGATCAATGTATTAAATTCCACATTACCGAAATCCTAGTGGTAATCGCGTAAGAATTATTTTCTTGAAAGTTTCATTTTTCTGAAATACCTAAATTTGTATATCAAATTGGAAAGAATTGATTTTTTTTAAAAAAAATTTTTTGGAATTAAGTGTACGATGAATTTGTTAGTCACCAAAGTGGCCAAATTTTATATTTATTTAATTCCACATTAATGATGATTTAATTCAATTACCCATAGAATAACATATGCTAAATAATAATTTTTGTTCATTATTATAAGACATTTATGTATCGCCCAAAGGTTGATTAGTTGTTCTCATAATCAATGAATATAATTGTGTGTGACTTATGTGTGCTTTTAGATTATTTATATATCCAAAGGTATTAGATAATTCTAATTGGTGCATGTTTAGTTGCAAAATAATGATTAAATTTATTAGCATCATTATGTTTGTATGTTGTATGTTGATGTATCACCCAAAGGAGAACATCAATATACTATTAATTGATGTTTGAATATATTATATGTGTAGCATGTATTTTATGTCTCAAAACACTCATATGAAAATTTTTATTATGCAGTATCTGTTCCCAATTCACTAAATTCTCTTGTAGCGTCTGCTCCAATTTTTAATGGGCTTAATTTCTCTGACTGGAATGAGCAAGTCCAATTTCACCTCGGTGTTTTGGATCTAGACCTTGCTATATTGGAAGAGAAGCCTGCTACTATTACTGATTCTAGTAGTAATGAAGAAAAAGCCTATTATAAAGCTTGGGAAAAGTCTAACAGACTCAGCCTAATGTTCATAAGAATGACTGTTGCTAACAGTATTAAGACAGCTCTACCCAAAACTGAAAGTGCTAAAGAATTTATGGATTTTGTGGGAGAGAGCTCTCAAACAGCTGATAAGTCTCTTGCTGGGACACTAATGAGTACACTGACCACCATAAAGTTTGATGGGTCACGTACTATGCATGAGCATGTCATTGAGATGACAAATATTGCAGCAAGACTTAAGTCCTTGGGAATGGCTGTGAATGAGAATTTCCTTGTACAATTTATTCTCAACTCATTATCGACTGATTATGGCCCGTTTCAAATGAGCTATAATACCATGAAAGACAAATGGAATGTGCATGAATTGCATAGTATGTTGGTTCAGGAGGAAACGAGACTTAAGAATCAAGGAAGTCACTTAATTCATTATGTAAGCCACCAAGGGAATCAAGGAGCTGGAAAGAAGTTTGTTAATAAACATGATAAGGGCAAAAAGCCATTAAAGATTAATGAGGCATCTGTACCAATCCAGAAGAAAGCATCAAAGGGTAATAATTGCCATTTCTGTGGGAAATCTGGACACTTCCAGAAGGATTGCCCAAAACGTAAGGCTTGGTTCGAAAAGAAAGGTAAGCTTAATGCTTATGTATGTTTTGAGTCAAATTTAACTGAAGTTCCCCATAATACATGGTGGATTGATTCTGGATGTACGACTCATGTTTCTAATACGATGCAGGGATTCACTACAATCCAAACCATAAGCCCAAATGAAAAGTTCGTCTTCATGGGTGTCGCCACCGGCCCGAAACGGGCTTTCGGCACTCGCGAAGGATGGTTGGACTCTTTTATTGTTTTGAAAAGTATGGATTGCTAGAATGACTTATTCTCAAACTGAGACCTCGTCAAACGAGCAATTTTATTAAAAGGCTCACCAATCCATGTTAATCCCAAGCGGGACCCTCCATGGATTAGCGGTTTTCATAAAAAGGAAGGGTTCGTGGAGTCGCCACCAATGTTTTACTCAAAACATTGGAAAAAGGGATAAGGCAATTGATTTTATAAATCAACTTCGGCCATTACAACCAGAGTTGGGTAAGGGAGTCGGTTACGCGTGGGGAAGGTGTTAGCACCCCACAGCGCCCCTTTCGGGTTCCCTATGACAGATTATTTCTAAAAATAATAGTGCAAAATTACTAAATTACCCCTATTTATTCTAAGCAATTATAAATTAACTATCTACATGATGACAGTTTAATATGCACACAGAAAGCAGTAAAAGAAGGGATTTTTAGAAAAGAAACCTCTTGAAGCGTGCTTTTTATATATCAAGTAAAACTGGGAAGCTTTTTGGCGTTCCCTCGCTCTACAAGCCCGCTCACTCCTTCCTAAAAATAATTTTTGACTATGGAAATCCGGAGGATTTCCCTTCGACTAAGTTCGAATCTCCAAGCTAAATGCTCGGAATTCCAGAACTTCGTCGGATCGACTCCCAGAGAGATTTCTAGGGCAGAACACTGCTCAAAAACCCCAGAATACTCAAGGAGGGAGTCAAAACTCAGTGGAAAAGTGTCAAATGACGTCAAATTGACGTCATATTTATAGGAATGAGGCGCAGTACGGCCCCTGGGGTCAATACGAGCGTATTGAAGTTTTTGAACTTCAATACGGCCGTATTGAATTCAGTACGGCCGTATTGAAGTTCAAAGACTTCAATACGGGCGTACTGAGTTCGCCGCGGCCGTATTGCAGTTCAAAATACTCAATACGGCCGTAGTGATCCTCTGGGAGGCCGTATTGAGCTTCATTCCTCCCACTTTTCTTATTTTTGCTATCCTAAGACCTCTAGACCTACAGAGAACCCTCCTAGGGCCTTCCAGGAGTCCTTCTGGCTGATCTTCCTTCAGTCTTTGAGAGCCTTCTAGCTTTATTTCCGACCCGGACAATTTTAGGGGTCTACAGCTGCCCCCCCTTTACTTAGTCGGACGACCTTTTGGTGTACCGGCTGACAAGTAAAGGAGTTGACCCAATTGTCCGGGTGATGTACCGACCTTCTGACTTGTAATGTCTTCCGGTGGAAAATTGTTGAGTAGCCTCTCCAGGTTGAGTATTAGTCGTCGCCTCTCCAGGCTCA
The DNA here is from genome assembly GCF_000230855.2 of Cajanus cajan. NCBI lineage: Eukaryota > Viridiplantae > Streptophyta > Magnoliopsida > Fabales > Fabaceae > Cajanus > Cajanus cajan. The sequence goes on along the minus strand of NC_138519.1, from coordinate 27,290,248 downwards.
TGCATACCTCGGTGCTCTCGACAACTGGGTAGCTGAGTACCGCCTCTCCAGGCTTGTGCATACCTCGGTGCTCTCGACAACTGGGTAGCTGAGTATTGCCTCTCCAGGCTTGTGCATACCTCGGTGCTCTCGACAACTGGGTAGCTGAGTATTGCCTCTCCAGGCTTGTGCATACCTCGGTGCTCTCGACAACTGGGTAGCTGAGTACTGCCTCTCCAGGCTTGTGCATACCTCGGTGCTCTCGACAACTGGGTAGCTGAGTATTGCCTCTCCAGGCTTTGCATACCTCGGTGCTCTCGACAACTGGGTAGCTGAGTACTGCCTCTCCAGGCTTGTGCATACCTCGGTGCTCTCGACAACTGGGTAGCTGAGTATTGCCTCTCCAGGCTTTGCATACCTCGGTGCTCTCGACAACTGGGTAGCTAAGTATTGCCTCTTAGGCTTTGAGATGATTTTGTCTCCACAGTCCACGATGCTGCTTCGACGGTTTGATTTTGATTTTGGTGCCACTGAGGGCTGGATAACGCAGGGATCCGTCTAGGGGATGTGCAGTCATTCATAGGTTTTTGTGCCCCAACTTGCATTGCTTAGTTGGTACCCATGGGGAATTTCTGTTTCCTTGGGGTGTAGACACAGATGCTCTTCTTGAATTGAGCGATGCCTTATGTTTGGCTGACGTCCTTTGACGTTGGTGGAGTATCCCGGTTATCCTTATTCGGGTAACTCTTTTTGATTTTTGGATTTTGTTGCCTCTGTGTAGGCTGTTATCCGCTAGGGGATTTTGTCATTGGTTGTAATTGGCCTCTTCTGTTAGGCGTATCAGCTTGACGTTCAATGATTGGCTGAGAGCCGGATTCCACTTGGGGAATGATTATTGATCTTTTGGATTTTTGATTTTCCTTTTTTGAAGGAGTGCCTCTTGTGTAGGCGACTGGGGATTTGAAGTTCTTATGTATCCCAGAGTATTATTTAGAAAGCCTCTTCAGGCTTAGCTTCACTCTTCGTTTGAGCTGGAAAGCTACCTTCCACTGAGGAAGTTTAAGTCCTTTCGACTTGGATATTCTGTTTAGATGATCAAGCCTCCCTTGGGGAATTTTGCTGATCTTGGTTTGATAGCTTTCACTGGGGAATTTGGCCCGTGAGTGGAAGCTGAGATATCTCTGGAGAGTATTATTTCTGCGAGCCTCTCCAGGCTCAATTATTCTGTAAGAGTATTATTTCGGCGAGCCTCTCCAGGCTCAATTATTCTGAGAGAGTATTATTTCGGCGAGCCTCTCCAGGCTCAGTTATTCTGCGAGAGTATTATTTCAGCAAGCCTCTCCAGGCTCAATTATTCTGAGGAAGTATTTTTTCAGCAAGCCTCTCCAGGCTCAATTATTCTGTACAAACTGAGGAGTATTGTTTGTATCCTTGCCTTTTTCGTTTTCGGCTTTTGTTGACTGCTGTCATACACAAGCAATTTTCTATTTTTTCTATTTTATGCAATTGCCTCATGATAAGGTCTTTGAATGTGCAACTAATGTGTGTGATGCACAAATGCAAGTTTTATTATTTAATGTTTTTAGAAAAATGAATGGCTCTCCCTATCCTCCTTTTCTTGGAGGAATTTCTGTCATCGACGTGAGGGAATATTTTTGTAAGCCTTTTATGCAGGAGATTATGGATTTTATAGGAACCCCTCCAATTTTCTTTATTGACCGATTATTAAGGAATTTCATACAATTTTTTAGAAATACCAATTTAGAGGCATAATCACATGGTCAAGAGAGAAAAGAAATGAATAGATATTTTATTAATATTCACAAGTGTTTTTACAGAAAGATATACAGAAGGAATTTCTGAAGAATGGCTGGCCAGGGTAGGCTATATACATTGGGCTTAACAATTATATCTGTAATTGTTGCTCTTTACATTCCCTAGTTGCTTCGGGTGAGATGCCTGAGCCAGGAGCGCAGATGCTGCAAGACGCTTGCTTCTAGAAGATAATCACTTGAACCACCTTTCGGTTTTCGATTCAAGCGATCGTTGCTTGCTTTGCTTTTACATCTTATTCTTTTGCCCCTAACTTTTGCCTAGGACGTATCCTAGCGGGGATAATTTCGCCTTTGTTTTGCCTAGTACCCTTGTACTGGCGGGCTTTTTATTTTGCCCTAACTTTTGCCTAGGACGCCCTTTTTGGGTTTTCATCCTAGCGGGCCTATGCAAGCAACGTCTTCAAGCATAGTACTTCTTTACCTCGTCAGCGTTGACTGGGTATCGAAGTTCTTTTCCATCCATGTCTGTGAGGATCAATGCTCCTCCTGAGAAGGCTCGTTTTTCCACGTATGGTCCTCCGTGATTTGGGGCATACTTTCCGATTTTGTCCTTTTGAGTTGGTAGCAATTTCTTCATTACCAACTCTCCCTCATGGTAGACTCGAGGGTGGACTTTCTTGTCAAAAGCCTTTTTTGATCTTCCTCTGATAGGCTTGACCATGGCATATGGCGTTCAGCCGTTTCTTTTTGATAAGGTTCAACTGGTCGTATCGGCTTTGAACCCATTTTACCTCGGAAAGTTTTGTTTCCATGATTACCCTTAGAGAAGGTATCTTGACTTCGACGGGTAGAACTGCCTCCATCCCATAGACGAGGGAGAATGGAGTAGCTCCTGTAGATGTGCGTACTGAAGTCTTATAACCATGAAGAGCGAAGGGTAACATCTCGTGCCAGTCTTTAAATGAGGCAACCATCATTTACCCTATTTTCTTGATGTCCTTATTGGTTGCCTCGATTGCCCTATTCATCTTTGGCCGATATGGGGAAGAGTTGCGGTGTTGGATCTTGAATTCTTGGCACAGTTCTTCCACCATTTTATTATTCAGATTAGATCCATTTTCAGTGATGATTTATTTCTCCATGCTTCCACTAGATTATTCTAAAATCTTTTGGGACAAGAGAGAAGAGAAAGGAAAGATATTTTTGTTCTAAAGTTTGTGTTTTAGAGGGGATTTATTTTTCAAAAATGATTTTTGTAAGAATGGATGGCCAAGGTAGGCTTATGTGTTTAGGCTTGTTTGATTAAACACTTATGAAGTTAAAAAGTCGTGTTGTGATTTGACAACTTGGATAGCTTCCCTTGAACCTTTCTTTTTGAATTCGGTTCATGGTACCATCATGGATTTATTTTGTTTTTTGATTGTCCTTATTTTTGCCTAAAACACCCTTTCGTGGTATTTTAGCGGACTTTTGTTTTTGTTCATTATTTTGTAACCCTAATTTTTGCCTAGGTCACCCCTTCGTGGGATTCCTAGCGGGTTCTTTGCTCTTATTTTTGCGCAGTCCCCTTTTTGGGTTTCCTGCCGAGCTTCTTTTATTTTGAAGGATTTATTTTTATCCATGATGGCACTTGTCAAGGCCAAGGGAAGGTGCTCCAAGTTGTCACACTCACCTCCACATGAAAATGATGTGGGTTTATTATTATTAAGATGATTTTAACCTCATTCATGTTTATTCAAGCAGGGTTAAAAATGATGCGGTTTAGAATTTTATTATAAGCAAGAAAAGAAGCAATGAAGAATGATTTTATTATAATCATAGCGGAAACATGTGTCCTTATTTCATCACTGATATGGGTCCCAATGTTGACCTCTTATATCTTTTGGCCATGCCCCAAATTCACAGTCTCTAATTTCTCTTGACGAGCAATCTTTGCAGATCCGGAGAAATGGTCTCCTCATTACTGTCCAACTCAACCCATTTATCCTCAACTTTTGGATCCCGGTCAGAGCGAACAATTACAGACACAATTATTTTATTGGTTCTGTTTAGGTTTAGAATTATTAATGTTAATGGGGAAAGAGAGAAAAGAACAAAAGAATGATACGTGAAAAATGCCTCTTTATTGATATTTAAAAAAAAACTGTAAAACCCTTATTTACATGAAAAGGTTCTCATGATCTCGGGTACTGATCATGAGTCCCTAAAAGAAGAAAAATATGAAGGGGCCCTATCGTGGCTTGCCATTCTCTACTCCTGCTTTGGTAGAGGATTCTTGCTCACGTCGGGCGCTGTCGAATCGAAGGTGACCCACCCAACATCAATAAGGTCTTGGACCTTATATTTGAGAACTTTACAGTCCTCCGTTGAATGCCCCGATGCCCCCGAATGGTATAGACATTTGTCTTGTGGTTTGTACCAATCGGGGTATGGTGGATCAAATTTCCTTGGTGGAACATAAGCTAGAAGATGCGCCTCCACTAGCTTCGGCAGGAGGTCGCTATATGTGGTCGGAAGTTTATCAAACTTCCTCACAGGCTTGTATTGCGACTTTCCCGACTTCGAAGTGGAAGAAGATGGAGAAATGGTTACAGCGTTGACTCCTCCTTCTTTCTTCTTCCCGAAGGTCTTCTTGGCTTCAAATGATTGGGGAATGTTTAGCTAGCTTCCCACTTTTCAGCTCTTGTTCCACTCTTCCTCCAACATGATGGGACTCATGGTCACTGTGCTCAGCCCCTTGTATATTGTGGTGACGCATGAGTTCCATCATTTGCGCCATTTGCTCCTTGAGCTGTGAGAGCTCGGCTGTAAGCTTCTTATTTTGTTCCTCCAACGCGTCCATCTTCTTGATTTTCTGCGCGCGCGTGAGGACAGAGAGATGACCAGCCACTTTCTAAAATGAATGTTTAATTAATTTATTTATGGGATGAATACGCTCTTGACATGAGCTTGATAACCCTCCATTTTTAAGGCACTGCCTTTTTAAAACGGAATGTTACCACCCTCCTTGACTTATGATCCCTCCCCAACGGAGAATCTCGATAATTATGGGTCTCTTTTACTCATGTCAAGAGGTATTGGTGAACCTAGAATGCATGGTTTATGAGGATGCATGATAACTTATTGGTAATGATGCACATGCTCCTCACTTTTATTATATTTTCGCACATGGTCTTTCCTCTCATGTCATGGTTTTTTCATGCATGGGGATTATTCTTTAGACCTTATCACGAGGTTATTTATTAATGCACAAACAATTGCACATAAGCATTTACACAAACAATTCACTCATCCACGAACAGTCACGAGCGAATCACGAGGTAGGGGTTTCCTGCAGAAAGGTGCATATTCAAGGTGGTTCTAACTGTTCTCACCGGTCTGAGGCCCCCAAGGTGCCCCCATTATAGGGACCCAATTCCTCTCGTCGTAAGTCGATGGAAAGCTCCAACGCACTGTCGGACTCGAGTTCATGGTTATCACCTTGAGTGATGCTTTCCGACAACGGTCTACGGGCACCTATAGACCCATTCGACAACCGGCCGTACTAACATCCACTCCCTATGGCTTACCACTCATGCCCCCGGGTATAGAGGGAACTGTTGTGTGCAAAGGTTTGTGTGCAGTTTTTATTTCAAACAATTGCAAAAATTTAAACATACAACAGTTATTTAAAGCCAAATAGGTAAAACGTGTTATTATACAAGCAAGGGGTAATGAAGTAATTTTAACTATTATTTGTTAAAAATAATCTGTCACTAAATGGGACTGACTCTCGAGGCTTCCCCAGCGGAGTCGCCATCTGTCGCCACCGGCCCGAAACGGGCTTTCGGCACTCGCGAAGGATGGTTGGACTCTTTTATTGTTTTGAAAAGTATGGATTGCTAGAATGACTTATTCTCAAACTGAGACCTCGTCAAACGAGCAATTTTATTAAAAGGCTCACCAATCCATGTTAATCCCAAGCGGGACCCTCCATGGATTAGCGGTTTTCATAAAAAGGAAGGGTTCGTGGAGTCGCCACCAATGTTTTACTCAAAACATTGGAAAAAGGGATAAGGCAATTGATTTTATAAATCAACTTCGGCCATTACAACCAGAGTTGGGTAAGGGAGTCGGTTACGCGTGGGGAAGGTGTTAGCACCCCACAGCGCCCCTTTCGGGTTCCCTATGACAGATTATTTCTAAAAATAATAGTGCAAAATTACTAAATTACCCCTATTTATTCTAAGCAATTATAAATTAACTATCTACATGATGACAGTTTAATATGCACACAGAAAGCAGTAAAAGAAGGGATTTTTAGAAAAGAAACCTCTTGAAGCGTGCTTTTTATATATCAAGTAAAACTGGGAAGCTCTTTGGCGTTCCCTCGCTCTACAAGCCCGCTCACTCCTTCCTAAAAATAATTTTTGACTATGGAAATCCGGAGGATTTCCCTTCGACTAAGTTCGAATCTCCAAGCTAAATGCTCGGAATTCCAGAACTTCGTCGGATCGACTCCCAAAGAGATTTCTAGGGCAGAACACTGCTCAAAAACCCCAGAATACTCAAGGAGGGAGTCAAAACTCAGTGGAAAAGTGTCAAATGACGTCAAATTGACGTCATATTTATAGGAATGAGGCGCAGTACGGCCCCTGGGGTCAATACGGGCGTATTGAAGTTTTTGAACTTCAATACGGCCGTATTGAATTCAGTACGGCCGTATTGAAGTTCAAAGACTTCAATACGGGCGTACTGAGTTCGCCGCGGCCGTATTGCAGTTCAAAATACTCAATACGGCCGTAGTGATCCTCTGGGAGGCCGTATTGAGCTTCATTCCTCCCACTTTTCTTATTTTTGCTATCCTAAGACCTCTAGACCTACAGAGAACCCTCCTAGGGCCTTCCAGGAGTCCTTCTGGCTGATCTTCCTTCAGTCTTTGAGAGCCTTCTAGCTTTATTTCCGACCCGGACAATTTTAGGGGTCTACAATGGGGAATAGAGTGAAAGTTCTAGTGGAAGCAGTTGGGACTTATTGTTTAATCCTTAACACTGGACATCATTTAGATTTATTGGAAACTCTTTATGTACCTAGTTTATCTAGAAATTTAGTTTCATTATCTAAACTTGATGCTATTGGATACTCTTTTACTTTTGGTAATGGATGTTTCAGTTTATTTAAGCATAATCATCTCATTGGTACTGGTATTCTTTGTGATGGTTTATATAAATTGAATTTAGATGGTTTGTATGATGAAACCCTCTTGACTCTGCATCATAACATTGGTACTAAACGTAGTTTAGTAAATGAACGTTCTGCTTTCTTGTGGCATAGACGTTTAGGTCACGTTTCTAGAGAAAGAATGGAAAGATTAATAAAAAATGAAATTCTTCCAAATCTAGATTTTACGGATCTAAATATTTGTGTGGACTGTATTAAAGGAAAACAAACAAAACATACAAAGAAAGAAGCTACAAGAAGCACCCAGTTTCTTGAAATTGTGCATACCGATATATGTGGTCCTTTTGATGTCAATTCTTTCGAAAAGGAAAAATACTTCATTACCTTTATAGATGACTATTCACGTTATGGTTATGTCTATCTATTGCATGAGAAATCTCAAGCAGTCAATGCCTTAGAAATTTACTTGAATGAAGTAGAAAGGCAATTAGACAAAAAGGTAAAAGTTGTAAGATCTGATAGAGGTGGTGAGTATTATGGAAGATATAATGAAACTGGGCAACACCCAGGTCCATTTGCTAAACTTCTTCAGAAACGTGGCATTTGTGCTTAATATACAATGCCAGGTACACCACAACAAAATGGTGTATCAAAAAGGCGTAATAGAACATTAATCGATATGGTTAGGAGTATGTTAAGTAATTCAACTTTACCCATATATTTGTGGATGTATGCCTTGAAAACTGTCATGTATTTGTTAAACAGGCTTCCTAGTAAGGCAGTTTCAAAGACACCTTTTGAACTGTGGACTGGTAGGACACCTAGTTTAAGGCACCTACATGTTTGGGGTTGTCAGGCAGAAATAATGATTTATAATCCACAAGAAAAGAAATTGGATGCAAGAACAATCAGTGGATATTTCATTGGTTATCCAGAAAAATCAAAGGGGTATATGTTTTATTGTCCTAATCATAATATGAGAATTGTTGAAACTGGAAATGCAAGGTTCATTGAAAATGGTGAAGTTAGTGGGAGTACAATTTCACAGAAAGTGGAAGTCAAAGAAGTTAGAATGCAAGTTCCTTTGACTTATGCCTATGGCAATAAAGTAAGTGTTCCTCTAACTGTTGTGTCAAACAACAATGAAGAAGAACAACACAATAATGAACCCATAATTCATGATGAACCTATTGTAGAACAGCCACAAGAAATAACATTAAGAAGGTCACAAAGAGAAAGAAGACCAGCTATTTCAAATGACTATATGGTATATCTACATGAGTTAGAAACTGACTCAAGTATTAATGAGAATGATCCAGTTTCGTTTTCACAAGCTGTAAGTTGTGATAATTCTGAAAAGTGGTTAAATGCCATGAAAGAAGAATTAAAATCCATGGAACAAAATGATGTTTGGGACCTTGTAGAATTGCCAAAAGGTTGCAAGAGAGTTGGTTTTAAGTGGGTCTTTAAGACTAAACGTGACTTTGATAGCAACCTTGAAAGGTACAAGGCTAGACTTGTTGCTAATGGTTTTACTCAAAAAAATGGCATTGATTACAAAGAGACTTTTTCACCCGTCTCACGAAAGGATTCCTTTAGAATTATCATGGCATTAGTAGCCCATTATGACTTGGAGCTACATCAAATGGATGTGAAAACCGCCTTTCTAAATGGAAATTTGGAGGAGAATGTTTACATGGACCAACTAATGGGGTTCTCAGTTGAAGGAAAGGAATACATGGTGTGCAAATTAAAGAAATCAATATATGGACTTAAGTAAGCTTCCCGCCAATGGTATTTAAAGTTTAATGATACCATTGTTTCCTTTGGATTTAAAGAAAACATTGTTGATCGATGCATATATTTGAAGGTCAGTGGGAGTAAATTTGTATTTTTAATTCTGTATGTTGATGACATCTTGCTTGCAACTAATGATCTTGGTCTTTTTCATGAGACTAAGAAGTTTCTCTCTAGTAACTTTGAAATGAAAGATATGGGCGAGGCAAGCTATGTGATAGGAATAGAAATATTCCGAGATAGATTACAAGGACTGTTAGGCTTGTCTTAGAAAGCATATATCAATAAAGTACTAGAGAGATTTAGGATGGAAAAGTGCTTAGCATCGCCCGTTCCAATTCAGAAAGGAGATAAGTTTAGTCTCACTCAATGTCCTAAAAATGACTTGGAATGAAAACAAATGGAAGCAATTCCGTATGCATCAGTTGTTGGGAGTATCATGTATGCTCAGATCTGTACTCGACCAGATACAAGCTTTGCAGCTGGAATGTTAGGAAGATATCAAAGTAATCCGGGAATGGAACATTGGAAAGCTGCAAAGAAAGTTCTGAGATACTTACAGGGAACAAAGTGTCACATGCTTACATATAGGAGGTCTAATCACCTTAAGGTGATTGGATATTCAGACTCTGATTTTGTTGGATGTGTGGATTCAAGAAAATCCATTCTTGGCTATGTATTTATTTTAGCTGGAGGAGCAATATCATGGAAAAGTGCAAAACAAACAGTTGTTGCTTCATCGACTATGGAAGCTGAATTTGTAGCATGTTTTGATGCTACAATTCAGGCTAATTGGTTGCGGAACTTTATTTCAAGGCTTGGAATTGTCGACAGTATTGCTAAGCGTTGAAAATGTATTGTGATAATTCTGCAGCAGTATTTTTTTCTAAGAACGAAAAGTACTCTAAGGGTGCTAAGCATATGGAATTAAAGTACTTTGTCGTGAAGGAGGAAGTTCAGAAACAAAGAGTGTCAATAGAACATATTAGCACAAATCTTATGATAGCTGATCCTTTAACAAAGGGATTACCGCCCAAAACATTTATTGAGCATGTTAAAAATATGGGCATTATTGTTACTAATGATTGTTGCGTATCATGTTTATTTTATATTAAATGATTGACATTTTGAGCTCATCAATGATATGTTTCTGAGTACCTGTTTTATATGGTTTTATGCATATTTGTGTTAGAGTAATGTAAACAGGTGTCATCTTGAATAAAGATATAAAGTTGGACCAAGTATGTGCTCCTTATTAATGATCATATTAAGAAGAAGACTTGTTTGTAGTACATGGAAGGGACTATGTCGATTAAACTGATGTACAACCGCCATGACTCAAATTAGTTCATATTTTTAAATATGAAATTATGATGAACCCAATGTATAAAATGATTTAGCCATTTTAATGCGCATTATGTTAATTTAATTTATTTATTTATTTGTCCGTTGTGAGAAATGTCACATGAGTCAAGTGGGAGAATGTAAGATATTATGTCTCATGTGGGAAATATGTGATATATAAAAGGGCTAATAAATAAATAATTAAATAATTAAAGACTAAATCATAAATGGGTTTAATGGAGCATTTATGATAATAATTGTTATTTGATGGAAATAACAATCTTTAGGGATTATAAATATCCACTAATGTGAGACAAGGTCCACACCCCTGACAGAAAGTATTCTCTCAAACCCTAGCCATCACGAAAGACAGAGAGAGTAGAAAGAAAAGTCAAAGGGAGTGAAATCTTGATTCTCTTCAAGAAGATCAAAGCACTCTAAAGTTCAAAGGAGTTTTCTACTATGGAGAAAGGTACACACTTTCTTATTATTATGTGAGTATCATGAATTTCAAAGATCCTTTAATTTTCTATAATTGATGTATTAGAAAATAATAGAACTTACATTGGCATGATAGATGGGTTGTAAACATGTAGTATGAGTTGTGTTATGTGGTGAAAATGTTATGTGTTACTAACATATGATTAAATATTTATCAATGATGTTGTTGGTGATGCTTTTGTGATGAAGATGGGATGTAAAATGAGATGCAGGTTGTAGTTAAGTTGTGAAGTTGTTTATAAATTGTGTGTTGATCTATGATATTGTTGAACCATGTTGAAATTAAGTTGATAAAATTGTTTTATGTTATGTGTTGACTGTCTATATTTTGTGAAATATGATGAGATGATCTAGTGAAGAGTTGTGAAGTACATGATGATAAAGTTGTGAGTTGTGTGAAGTTTGTAGAGGTGTTGAGACGATACAAAAGTTATTAGTAGATTGTGTTGCTAAGTTGTTAGATGAGAGTTGTATGTTGTACTTTGTGTTGAAAAGAGATTAATTTGTCATGGTTGAGTTATAAATTATGAATTGAGATGTTGAGTTGATAGTTGAGCTGATGAGATGATAATTGTGTTGTTTAAAGTTGAAATGAGATGTTGTGTTGTTAAAATGTGTTGTTAAACAGTGTTGATGAGTTGTTGTGCTGATAAACTATGTTGTTCAAGTTAAAAGTTGACTGAGATGATGAGTTGAAAACTGTGTTGATCGTGCTGTGATGATAAGTTGTTGATCACTAGGACTAGCGGAGATGTTTTCAAAGTTGTTCATCCCATTGTGTGGATTGAGATAATTGTGGTGCTCTGAGAGCCTAGTTTGTTGAGAAACCCTCATTGAAAAGTTGTCCCTTGGAGTGGATGATGTGTTGTTCTCCTCTAGGACTTAGTTGGTCCCGTGTGTGGACAAGGTCGAGGCACACGTGTATGAAGCGACCACGGTATAGGGGCCAAGCCGAGTTATACCGATTATAAGGGCCAATATGAGTAAAGTACGAAGTTGGGAACTTAGTTCCTAACCGAGTATCGGAGGGTTGTAGTATTTGGAGAATAGTCGGTAGACTAATCCCATAGGTGACTTAGTTAAGCTAGTTAATGTCGTAGTAGGTCTAAACCCAACTGTTCTATCCTGATAGAGTACTATACTTCTTTGTTTAAGTGGCAAAGCCTAAGAAATCGTTATCGTGTTGTGAATTTCTATCCAAATTTGTTGTTTATCTAGCAAGCCCAAAAAGGTTCTGTGTCGGTTCGGTAGGACCTAGCCACGTAGACTACTCACCACGTTTTAGGAGATCTTCGAGTTGAAATGCGTGACGACGCATAAGTTGTTGATGTGTTGATTTTGTGTTGATTTAGTTGCATATCTGTTGTGATGTTGTGAAGCTATGATTAAGTTGGGTGTTGTTATGTGTTGAACGTTGAACTGTTGAAAATGTTGTTTCTATTGTTGAAGTTATAAGTTGTTTATATCTATATGTTGATTATTTTTACTAGCTTACCCTTGCATGTTTCCATATAATTTGGACTGTGATAATCATATTATGTATGGGAGCAAAGCAGGGATAGGCTAGAGAGTAGTGATAGTATCACAGGTGGTGACTGGAGCTGATCTTTTGTGTAGGCTACCTTGGTATAACATTTTGATAATATTAGATACTTGACTTGTTGAGCCTAAAACTGGATATATGTATATATATTCTATTCTTGCATGATATTGTTCTGCAGTGTAACGGCCAAGCGAGTCATTATACTTTTCGTTGAAATTAGGTAGTTCTAGACAACATAAGTAAACCAGCAGCATCAAGAGAATGCCAGACATAATAATTGGTTCGAATTTGCGTCTGACCAAAAACATCTAAAGGAGATTCATCATTCTTAGTCGCACAACAGTTTGCTTTTATGTTAGTATTGTGCACGACTGGTCCTCGTTTATGTTTTGTTTCACTCAAATTGAAACCAATGTTGGGATTCCACGTCAATTACATCCGTAATGAATATGATTAAAATATTGTATATAGATAAAAGTACTTTTTTATTTTATAAACTGATTTTGTAAAATCTCATAATAATCATTATTGAATCTATCGAGTCATTTATTATTATTAAACAACTTATATTTAATTTTAAAATTTTCATGTTCAATTCTAAAGTAAAAAAGCTGCATTAGAAGTTTCACGCTTGTTAATGTTCTCGATGATTATTGTTGAACTTATCATTTTATTGAGTACACACGTTCAATACGTGGATTCAACAAATAAATTCACGTCCATGATGCAAAAGTTATAACTCGGAGTGTTGGATTTAACGTGGAAAATCACGTCCATAATAATTACCAAACACACTATCATTATTAGATTGTTATTTAGTTCTATATAAAAATATCACGTTTGATCTAGATGTTTATTTATTTATGTGAAAGATATATTAAAAATTATACATCAACTAATAATATAATACAAGAGAAGATGAGCAATTATAAACCCTCAAGTCAACTTTGAATGGTTAACTTAAATTAGTTTAAGATGAGAGGGTCATTTGCTATTTTGTTAAGCCAATAAAGGCGTTTCCACCAATTCGGTGCGCTTTTGTACTCTTGCAAGTGTCCCTTTGCATAAAAATCACCATCTTTTTTGTACAATGGTGCTAAATATCATATCGAAGTACAGAAGGTGGGAAAGTAGTAAGAAATTTCCTTTGCTCTTTATCTACCTATATATATGTATTGCATATATAGATATCCCAGTTGCACAAGAATTTGTTGATGAGTTTTGGCAGAGAAAGCAAGATGAGCAATCGTTTGCTTCACTACTCTTTACTTAAGGAGGTAATGCCTTTGTATTCCTTTTACGTGTTCTAGTTAAAGTTCTGTTTGAGTTTATACAAGTAGGTATAAGAAGTACCATATGCATGTATTTTTAAAAACAAAAAATCGTTTTTTGGCATATATGTTGTGTTAGGAGAAGATTATTTCTTTGGAATTGTATTGTTTTTAGGATGTTAGTTAATCATATAGATAAGGTCGAGTGAAGTATATTTTAATTAAGGCTTTAAATTGTGAGTTACCTTATCAATATTACCATTTGTAGTTTTGAGAGGTGTGGGATTTAATTTGTTATTTTATTCGTCTAAAAGATCAATATATATGTATGGTGGTTATATATAAATAAATATTATATTTAAATATATATAAATTATATTTAAAATATATACATAAATATTTTTAAATATATAAATTATATTTTAAATTTATGATAAATAATTTATATAATAATAAAATTTGTATTGATAACTTATTTTAAAATATTATTATTTAATTTATAAATAATTATACTAAATAAAAATTAAATTAAATATAAAATTAAAAAAATTCTACAAACTCTCGTTGAAAAAAAATTCTAAAAATACTCTTTCACAAAATAAAAGTTCATATTTAATATTATATATATATATATATATATATATATATATATTACAATCATAGATCAATTGTCAAAATTAATTAGTGATTATACGTGAGAACTTATATAATGATTATATGAACAGTCTTATATTTAAATATTGATGTTTCTAATTTTAACTTAAAAAAAATAATGTATTGACTTTTATGATTATTTATTATCACAATGTTTTATCGGAAAGATTGGCTCTATTTCCATATAAAAACTTTTAGTAACATCCATACAAAATATTATATATATATATATATATATATATATATATATATATATATATATATAATATATATATATATATAGGGGAATGTTAATATATTCTCACCTATTTTTTAGTGGGAGTATGTTAGCAACTTACACCAAAATTTTAGGACAAAAAAATTACTCATTTTTTTTATTTGGTTAATTCGTACAAAGAATATTATAGTAATTTAATTTAATTTTAAATAAAAATAAAATACTTTTTCTCTCTTATTAATTTTATTCTCCAATTTATTTATTTTTCAGAGAGAAGGGGGAGACATCATGAGAGATGAGAGAGAAATGAGTTAAAGAAAGAATTTAATAGAAGAAAGATAAATAAGTTAAAGAAAGAATTTAATAGGAAAGAGAAATGAGTTAGAGAAGAAATTTAATAAGAGAGAGAAATGAATTGGAGAAAATGAAGTTAATAAGAGAGAGAAAATATTTTATTTTCATTTAAAATTAAATTAAATTACTATAATCTTTTATACAAATTAACAAAATCAAAAGAAATGAGTGATTTTTTTGTCCTAAAATTTGTGTAGGTTGCTAACATACTTCTACTAAAAATAGGCGGGAATATATTAACATTCCTCATATATATATATATATATATATATATATATATATATATATATATATATATATATATATATATATATATATATAATCTTCATTTACAATATATATTTTAAGGGAACTACTACCGTACCCATGAATACTGAAGGGTTTTAGTACATCACATTATGTAAACAAATAAATTTTAAAAAATAAATTTAAAATAACATAAATTTTAAATTAAAATTTTATATAAAATAAATCAATTAAAAAGACTAATTCAAAACAAAATAATCAAAAAGTCAATTTTTATAATAAATTTTATTTATATTTGACCAAATTAAAAAATTAAAAACAAAAAATTATAATAATATTATAAAAACATTAAAAAAAAATATAACAGAAAAACTAATTTATACTATAAATTTAAAAAAGTTATCACCAAAAAAAATTAAAACATATTAAAAAAATATTAATATTAAACTTTTTAATTATAATAGATGTTATATTAATATATAAATTAAAAAAATAAAAATAATATAAAGATACAGAAAAATTATTAAAAATATTATATTAAAATAAAAATAAAACAAGTAATTATAAAAAAAATAAAAATAAAATAACCGTTCCGGTACCCCACAATTATAGTGAATACTGTAGAATTTCTCATATTTTAATTGTTTTTTTTTTACAGTCTCAATACATGCAGAGACTTAGATATGGAAAATGCTATTTAGTAAATAAAATGCTCACCATGATTTAATCTTCATCTCATGATCTGTCTCCGGTGACTAACTGTAATGAGTAGAGAAAAAGATACAGGGCCATCTTATTTGCACTAAGTCCCAGTTCAACTTTGTGCCTTTCTCTCTCTTCAATGTACCATGCAACTTCTGGGGATAATCCAAGTCCCCTAATAAACTCTAATTACTTGAATGTCATGATCTAGGGCAATTCAAGGGACATGTGATCGATATGGTCTAAGGCAGTATTTTAAAACCCGGATCGATCCGGCCGGTCGGACCGGTTAGACCGGGAACCGGTGGTCTAGTCGGTCCGAATCTGAAGTTGGATCGGTTATGCAGTCGACCCGTTTCAAACCGGATTGAATCGGTCAATTTTCCGGTTCAACCGGTGAACCGGTGGGTCAAACCGGTTCAACCACTTTTTTTTTTTTTTAATTTTTTAAGGGACCATAAATCACAAAAATAATAATAAAAATTGAATCTCTTAATGAAAAAACAAGGAGTCTTATTAAATATAACAATGACTACTTGTTCTAATATATTTGTTTGCAATATATACAACTTAAATAACTTTTATAGTATATTATTAATTTTAAATTATATATTTAATAATTTAATATCTATGTAAATATTACATATATTATTTTGTGATATTAATTGCAAGCATTTTATATATGTACATATTATTTATATTTTAATTTGTATTAATATATTGTTTAACATGTAACTTTTTTATGTATTTTTTTTACAAAATAAAAATAAAAATAATTTTAAATAAGATAGAAAAATTTAAATTTAAAATAAGATATGAATTTATTAAAATTTATAAGTATAAATATATTTAATATGAATATTTTTTAATAAAAATAAATAAAAATCGAGTCATGCGGTTCAACCAGTGACCTACCGGTTCAACCTTTGACCCACTGACTCAATACCTTAACCGGTTCGATGACCGGTCCGGTTTTTAAAACTATGGTCTAAGGTCCTCATCAGTACTAGTGTCATTCTAATATTAATGATTTTCTTGTTGGGACCATCATTGAGCTCCGGTGTCGTATGCTTATTAGTTCTTATCGAATCCATATATACAAGGTTACGTAAAGTTTATTCGGATAAAATTTTTCATACACACCTACGGGAGAAGAAGAAATAAAAGTTCTTCTTTCACGTTAATTTTTTAGATAATTAGAAAATTTCACCGATCATTTTTTAGTAAATTCTCTTATGTTAATCACATTTTTTTCATACATAATATAACATCTTATAGAATTTTTCCTTCTTTAGAGTGATTATGAAGTGACTTAATTAGTAGAATATACATTTGAAAATATCCCACCAAAAATCAATTTCACCCCCATGAAACGAAGCCCATAAATATCATATCATATCATCAGGTGAGAGCACAAACACAATGTCCAACAAATTTTATATGGTGGAAAATCATGGTTCCATTCTAGCCACATCTTCATAAACATTTTATGTCGTTTGCACACATATCTCTATCATGAAGGCAAAGTCTCAAGACCCCTCACATAGTCACATGCTAATCAGAGACAAATAACATCAGTGTCCTTTTGTTGCTGTCCTTATCAACGTTTCAGAATTCCCTATCTTCTCAAACTCCTCATTTCAACTTCACATATTCATCACATTACCACTTCCCTCCAAAAACACATCATCTGGAAACAGTTGCACTCGTATATATCCCAATCTGCTACATAGAAACCCTAAACCACTCAACAATCGACCCAACAGTCACATTAATTAAGTTTTCACCTACAAGAGATAGCATGCCCCCACATACGTGTGTTTCTCAATGCCTTCGCAGCTTCTGCGAAGCTTCCTCTTTTCCATTCGAAGCTATATATCTTGATCTATAATTGTCTCACTAGATAACTCAATCACTATATATAACTTTTCTTTTTCTTTTTTTTTCTTCTATCTTATGAGTTATGGCGTATTCTAAATAATTCGTGTATCGTTCGGTCGCTTTAGAAAGGAATGCTTACGTAATTGGAATTGATCGTTGAAATGCTCAATTTTGTTTGATAGCCAATTTTGTGAAATTCAATTTGTATTATATTTCAACTTAATTATGATGTGATGTCTAAGAGATTTTATATCATTCATGAATAAAAAATTCTCTTTAATTTGATTTAAAAAGTAATAATTATAAAAGTTATTAAGCTATTAGTCCCTAAATTATTTGAGAATTTTTAAGTATATTCTTAAACGGCTCTTTTTTAATTGGATCTAAATTAAATAAAATCCCAAAATTAGTTTTTGACAACTTAAAACCATCAGAAAATAAGAATTAGTATGCTTTTAAAACCTTATGGACCGATAAATAAAATACATGGATGAAGAACTTAAATATTTTTTTGCTTTTGTTTTTGTTTAAAGACCTGTGGACTTATTTAAAATTTATGGAAGAGAGACTATAAAATCTCATCAACAGATAATCATGCTACTGTAAAAATCTTTTGCTCAAATCAATTCTATATCTTTTGTAATACTTGTCACGTCATTAGGAATTTAAAAATTAAATAATTTTATTTGAAGTTTTGAACATCTCTTTATATATAAAACTTTTCTTGCATAGGGGTTACCACATACATACACATGTTTTCATGTTGGTAAGATATTGTCTGTTACTCCGTTTTGAGCCTAGTCTCACGATTTTGCTTTTGGATACTACTCAAAAGGTCTTTCAACCAATAAAGACAATTGTATGTATATAAACTCATGTTCATCCTCTTGTTTGAATGATGTGAGACTTTGTTTGCATCCCAACATTTTTAAATATAGATTTCTCTATTTAAAGAGAGATTTTCACTAAACAAAATCAAGAGAAAGAAAATTAAGAGAGAGAGAGCCAAGAGAAAAGAATTAGAATTGGATCGTTGTTAAGAATTATTGGTTGAGAAAAAGAGTGTTAGATTTGTGTTATTATCCTCATTACTGAAAGTGAATCAAAGTTTGAGTTTTCTTTTGTATTTAAGGGAGTGTTGTCCCTTGAGGGTTGATCTTAAGATATGGACTAGTCAAGAGTGTTCAAACTTCAAAGAGAAACGTCTCAAGTGAAGCAAGTGATTTCCTCGAGCAGGAATGGATTAGAGGTAGATAATTTCATATATTTGTCAGTGAATATAAAATAATTTTTATGTAAAATTGTTTGAAAATAGATTTAACCAAAAAATCTTTGTGGAGAGCTTTCAATAAACACTGGTGGCAGCCGTTCTAATAGGTTTACATTACTTGTAAATTTTAACTATGAGACACTCGATGACGTTGAGTTCAATTAGTAGTGATCCAAGAGTTTTCGACTTTATAAATAATTATATCATTTTAAATTTTAATTAGAGGCCCTTGTTGTGCACTTCGGAGTGATTCAGTGTATGGCAAAAGGCTCTAAAACATTCGCCAAATTCAAAAGAACATTGGTCGGTCAGAGTATATATATTCATATAGATCAAGTCCTTCATCAGGGTGCAGATGGAGGAATATATATAGAATTAAGGACAATTATTTAAAAATAAATAAATAGAATGACCAGAGTGTTTATGCAGAGTATTAAATTGTACACAAATGTAAAATTATAAATAATTCTACATAAAGTTAGAGATAAGTAATACATAGTTCAAAAAAATATATAGTTGTTTCGTCTATTTTGTGCACGTATAGCACTTCCCAATATAGATGTAATCTACTTTACCCAATAAAATATTTCTCTCATTTGATTGAATCAGAGAAGATTGCTGACCATCTTTGTCATATCTATATCTACAGTGATTTAATTATATTTCCTTAACAATGAAGATAATAAATTTAAGATGAAATTCATATAAAATGTATGCAAAATTAATTCTCAAGTAGAATAACCGCATTTTTTTAACCGTTAAAGATTGGTATATGCTTAGGTAGAGAAAATTCAGAAAAAATGAAAATAAAGAATTTAATTTTTACACATCATTTGCCAAAATTATATATTATTAACCAATAACATTAATATAAATAAATTTAAAAGTAATTATTATACATGACATATTGTGATTGAATGACACTATGCTGATGCATTTTAATTTAAAAAAAGATTGAACAATATTATTGAATTTTTTTTCAAAAACTCGTTAATAATGCATCCACATTTAGTTGATATTAGGATATGAAAACAATGATTTTATAAATAAGTAAATAAGTGCTGTCAAATTAATCCTTTTAAAATCATTTATTAGTTTTCTGAGAGTTATTTTTATTAAATTAGTCATTTAAAATAGATAATTATTAAGTTCCTTCATTTGAAAAACTAAAATGGTAATTTAAGATGAAAATTCAATTACAATTTGCATTTTAAAATATTAACTTGGTGAAAAAAATTTACTAAAAACTAATTGCAATATTTTAGCCTCTGAAAAAAAATTAAAAAACCTTAGACCAATAAATCAGGAAGATCCTGGTTTTGGAAAGCAAAATGGACAGGTACTTGTTTTTATTTTCTTCAACACAAAGGTAGTCTTTTACTTCCGTACCAAAATTTCTTTATGTTGTGTTTGGATAAGTCATTTCTAAAATTCAAGGAATTTCAATTACTAAGTATTTGAATTACTCTCAATTGAATTTCTTTCCTTTTTCAAATATTTTGTTTGGATATAGCATTTTTCAATATCTTGTATTTCAATTCTCTTGTTTGGATAGAGTATTTCAATTTCTACTTAGCAAAATTTCATTTTTAAATATTTATTAAAAAATTAAAGTTTTAATAATAAATTTTATTAAAATATATTTAATAATTGAAAATTTTAATATTAGAAAATTTTAATTAATTCAAAAATAGTACTAGACGTTATATTTGATCAATTTTTTCTTTATAATTTTAAAAAAAAAATTAAATTCACAATATATTTAAAAGCTTCAAAATACCATTAACATCCGTAAAATAAT
The DNA here is from genome assembly GCF_000230855.2 of Cajanus cajan. NCBI lineage: Eukaryota > Viridiplantae > Streptophyta > Magnoliopsida > Fabales > Fabaceae > Cajanus > Cajanus cajan. The sequence continues at coordinate 27,269,753 of NC_138519.1, read as the reverse complement.
TAATGCACGTTAATTCTTGATATGAAATGATTCCATTTTGAACTAAGAAAAAAATAATAAGAATCTTAAACTTTGAGTATAGGTGGTTCAAAACCACAATATCCCATACGAATTTAAACTAAACAGTAATGAAATTCCAAATGTACTTTATATTCATATTAAAAAAAACAAAAATAAAAGATAGTTTGTTAAAGATATCAAGGTTACAACTTCATGACCAAAGATTTTCAACTCCTCATAGAAGCAAAGCCTACAAAAAAACCAAGATACAATCTTGTTACCATGCTATATCAAGATCACAACTTCAAAACAACCAAGATGAAGAGAGGGAAAAAGGAAGGTAAAATCCAAGAAAAACAGGACTAAATGTTCATCTTCATTCTTCAAATATTCAAAATCATTTTGTCTTTGTAACCAGATTGAGACAGCTTCTAGGGACAAAGGATAACCAAAAAAAATTAAACAAATAATATAGTTAAGAGAGTAAGAATCGAAAGATATAACATATACTAGAATAACTCTCATTGCAAGAAGTATAAAACAACAAAATCTTTTCATATATATATGGATCATTTTTAGCATATATAATCAAATTATATATTATCCATGAACAACAATTATGCAAGCTAATTATAAAATTTATAAAGCAACTGACCTGTAACATCTAAGTATTCATGGAATACATAAAAGCTCCAAACCTGAAACATACAAAGTACATGAAAAAATTAGAAAGTTAACTTGCAAAACCAATCAAATTACATATAAATTCATAATAGTTCAATATACAAATATTAGCAATGATAGGTAATTAATAAATGATATCATATTAACTGAAAACAAATTAATACGCTAGTTGACTACTTTAAGCTGTCAGGGATATTAAAAGATACTTGCTCCTAATTATTTATGTGCAACCAAATTTTTAAATAATATTTTTCATTGATTTTACAAATAAACAAAGTGCACATATAAATATATAAGTACTCAACGAGTCCCGGTATGTTTGTTTAAAGTCATTCTTAAATAAAAAAATTCCGTTGAATAGAAAAACTATCCAGTTACAAAGTCCACCCATTATTATTCTTGAGAGTTGAGACCCTGTACAGCGTAACTCTTATTACTAAGTGGATTGTAATATCCAGTTGTTCTGTTAAGTATTACAATGATGAAATGCGTGTATCTATTGTAGTTGTTCTGGAAGTTGGGATAATAAGCGCACAAGGGCTAATGCCAATGAAAACAAGAGATGGTAGAGGAACCACAGATGCTTATTGTGTTTCTAAATATGGACAAAAGTGGATCAGGACAAGGACAATCGTAGATAACTTATCTGTGTGTTGTGTTTATATTTCATGTAAGTTTTCTAATGTGTCCTTTACTTGCTGCATGATTGTAATGTGATTCTTTTTATGTATTTTTTGTATCAGGAAGATTCTAGGGTGTATGCAGGACTGAAAATACATCCGTTTTTTTCATTGTGGAAGGTAGAGAAGAAAAATCAGGAGGAGGAATGTGGTTTGATCCCTACTAAGAGGGAAGGGAGAGGAGTTACATGTGATTCTATTCATGTATTTGAAAATGTTCAAGTATGATTTGATGTTGCTACCTCTAATGTGAACAAAGGTTAGCTTGGATTTGTGAATTGTGAAAAAGATTAGGTGTTTGGCCTAAAACAACATGTGACCCTTTTGATGGGGTTTCACTCGCAAGTATGTTGAGTGATAGGAAGTTCTGTTCTATTAGTTTTTTCTTTGTTTTTATAGTTTCTTCTCTTCATTACAAAATTTCTTCTTTTATTAAAAAAATTATAAGATTTAAATGAATTTTCTTGTTTGGGATTTAAATTCTGTAATTTCTTCTTGTCAATGCAGGATGATGTTTCACCCCTTGACTGGAGTGGTTGGACATTTTTGAATGATACCACCACCACTGCGGAGTTTGGTCCACCAAGTTTAAATTTATGTTTTGTTGAATCCTTAAATTTTGATAACTTTCCTGATGTAAAATCCTCAAGCGCTTCAATTTCTCAGAATGTCATGTCTTGCTCAGATCAACTTTCTAAACAGTCAGATAATATGCTGGAAATATCACTAACAAACTCAGCTGGCCTAGCTAATGAGCAAGCAATATGTCCATCAAAGCTAGAAGGTGTCAAGGTCGTATATAATTTATTGTATAATATACTTTGTTCCCAGTAATCCATCCCCTTTTCACAACTAAAAATAATCAGTAGAAACTAGTTTAGAAGTGATACTTTCATCTCAGTGTACTTATAACTTACAAAAAATTATTATCAGGACTTGGAATTGGAGGGGAATGAAATCAATACTTTTTCAGGACATAAGAACATTTTCAGAAAGTCAGATACTGAGCCACAAAGTAAATTTCTTCAAGAAAGGTTAACACACATTACCCAAACCAAATATCTTCTTGGTGATAATATGCGTATATTTTACATAGTGAATCTTTTTTTTTTTTTTTATGTTTATGTCATGCATATTTTCTATCAGGATAAAACTACTGGAAAAACACATAACAAACCAAGTTTTGCATTGTACCTCTAGAGAGACTGAAGGAACAATTAATGGAAGTTCTACTGGTAACCTCCTCAACCTGCTTGCTTTGATAATGCAGTGACATTTGCAGACAAATATCATAACAAAACAGAGAAATAATAATTGGTGACAAATGAATCAATGTATGAATTTATTGAAATCAAACATGGAACTGCAAATAAAACCCTAGATTAATACAAATTCAATAAGAACTAAAATATAACCCTAAAATTGAAAGAGAAGAAAAACTAACCTGAGCAAATGGAGAAATCAAGGATTGTAAGTTAAACAATCATGAGCAAGAGGAAAATCTAGATTATGAGCATGCGGGAGAACGAAAATCGCAAAAGAATGACGAGTACGAGCGAGCAAGAAATCGAGATCAAGATCAGAAATGGAGAAATCGAGCGAGCAAGAGAACGTGAATCGGAAAAGAGAAAGAACCGCTAGAGATGATCACGAGTGTGAGAGCGAAAAGCCAAATCGCAAGTGTGAGAGTGAGAGAGCCAACCCCGAACGTGAGAGACCCATCCGCGAACGTGAGAGACGCGTGCGTGACTGAGACAAGGAATTTCAAATTCTTCTCTTTTTGGTGGAATTTCAAATTCTATTAATTTTAGTTAATTGAAATGCTTCATAAAATGAGAGATTTAAAATTCTTTTTAAAATAACTTATCCAAACAACATAAATTAGAGTAAAGTATTTTAATTTCTTTAAAAAAATGAATTACCTCATTAAAATACTTTATCCAAACACACCATTAGGCTCATCATATCCGTACCCCTCACGTCCACTTCGAAATGAATGCAAAATTTGCGGGTCAAACTCTCTAAAGATAATAATATCACACAAATATGGCTAACATACCAGCTTTGTCGTCTTCGGCAAAAACAAAGCCACAATAGTTATTTGCGCAAAGATACCGAAATTAATGGTCAAGTTAGTAACAACTTCAAAAAAAATGGTACATCATACCAACCCTTATAGGCTCCACATGCCTTACAATTTTGGGTTGATGTTAGAAACCAACTTGGATAGCAATAAGTGGATTCTACGTTTTTTGAATTTCAGTGACAACTTATACTAGACCAAAAATATCTCTGTAAGGTTACATCATGATATCTTAACAACCAAACAGAGATTTGAATTTCAGTGATGTAACAACTCACAAGAAAATAAAACATGATCTTAATGGTGACAATCAAAACCAAGAAATGAAATCCGGTGATGTAAAAACTAACAAGAAATAAAACAAGTCAAAGAAATTGTATCATAGTTAGTCTCAAAGCTCAAATTGATGAAAAGTTCAACTAGGAGCTGCAAATTAATCTACAGAAGCTATAGCTATGACTAGAAGAAACTCTATTAATGGACAAAACTTCCAATTTAGACTTCATTCTCCCCCATGCATGCTTGAATACCAATTTCATTAATCAAGTTTTTGTTTCTGATATCTCATTTTCTATGAGATTGATGCAATATACACGTGAACCAAAATGCTTCACATTTAGACCAGCTTTCTCACAACCATTGAAGAAAAGCAATTCATCTTCCTTCCCAATTCTGCGTCTCCAGCTCATTAGAAAGGCTGGCCGTGGCAACACTACATCTCCTGTCAACACAAGATTCAGTAAAGATGCAACCTTGAGTAGCTCAAGCGTGTTAGTTAAAGGGGTCTCTGGCACTATACCGTCTTTCTCATCATTGTCAGTTGGAGATGTTTCTCTCCTATCTCGGGGCTTATAACATTTGAGAAGAAAGGAAATGGTCTGTATCAAATTTGCATACTGTTTTACATCTGCAAACGTTTAAGATTTGAGACAGATACAAGGGACTGCTTCAATATGTAATAATCTCTCTTTCTCAATGAAAGAAAATCAAGAGAGAAAAAAAATCATAAGAGGAGATCAGAAACACAAATTAAAACATTTCCCAGAGCATGATCAGGAAACTTGTCTGGTAATTGACAAGGAGTAATGCTACATGTACAACAAATATTCAGTGTTAAAGATATACTGGTAATTTTACTGGTTTACAAACCAGTAGCAACGGCAGGCTATTCCTTAATTGATATATTTCATTAGTGACAATGAACTAATATTCAGTTTTAAAAATAAAAAATAAAAAAGAGGGGGAGGGGGTTGGATAACCAAGTTAGTAAAAAGATAATAATCTTACACAATAAGATATCACTTGCAATAATCAGGTCCCAGTCAGGTTCAGAATTTGGAAATTTGTCTCCCCAGGTGTCTGAAAATACAAGCACAATTAGTATTTGCAATAGAAAAATTAATAACAGAATCAAAAGTAATATAAAGAACATGTAAAATGATGTAGAATTAAATACGTGAGATTAATAAGTTTACATATGCATATATTTACATTAGGTATAATATTAATTATAATCACCTACTAGTCAGTAACAGCTAATACTACTAACCATCATGTGCTTATTTCCAACAACTCATCATACATGTCCTTATTTCTAACCTCCCCCTCAAGTAAGAGCATATATGTCACATGAGGCAAGCTTGCTACAAATGCTACAAATGAAGTCAGCCCAAGGCCCTCTAATGGAATTATAAATAAATCAACAAAGTAGTTATCAGAGTTGACAACACCAGTAGTAATCTTGTCAGATAAAACATTTTCTCTGACAAAATGACAGTTAATCACTATGTTTACGGTTCTCATAAGAAAGATTGGGTTAAAAGCAATATGTTTGCAGCTTGGTTGTCAAAAATCAGTTTAATTTCCTTTAACGACTCCCAACTTGAGCTACAAAAGCAATATTTTAACCATGCAAGTTCACAAGTTACTGCCACCAACGCACGACACTTGCGTCCACATAGAAACTAGCAACTATGTTTAGTTTCTTAATCACCCAAGAAATTATCTCCAACAAACACACAAAACCCTGAAATGATCTTCAATCTGATGATGAATCTGCCCAAACAGTATTAGAATAGGCAACAACTTGAGCATTGCCAATGTTTTCATGAAGTAACCCATTTTACCTGATGCATTGTTGATGTATCTAAATGTAAAGTACTAATCATCCACATGTAGGAGACAATAACATAAAGCAAGCAGATTAAATCAAAGGCAGCAAGTTTTGTTAACTAAGCAATGATAAGGCTCAAATACAAAATTGTTTTATGTCATAAAAGGTTTTGAAGTACAACCATAAGGGAAACTAAACTAACTAGCCAGAAAACAGAGTATCACCACTTTGATACCCATCTCAACAGCTAACTAAGAAGCATAAGACAACTAGGTCAATTGAAAGAAGACTCACGTTTTATGTGAGGAATGACAGGTATTTCATTTGCCCTGCAGTTATGAGCTATGTTCTTCTCTATTTCTTGATCATCATAGTCTGAAGTTGTAATATCAAGATTATATGATTTCCGAAGAAATATGGCCAAAGCACCTGTGCCACTGAAATTGGATACCACATGAGCAAGGAAAAAGAAATCAATTTTCTGCAATGTGGAGATCTACAGACATGGTAATACACTCCCATAAGAAATGCAGTTAAGTGACTTAAGTCTGGTAGTCACAGAAACCGAGAGTGATTATTGATATATGTGCAGCTGGATGCAATCATAGGATCAAGTTAAGATCCCTTCAGTAAGAAAATTTTGAGTAAAACTTCTATGCTTTGCAAATAACTATATCTTAGACCAATAAATTAATGTACAAGTACCTCCCCAGCTCAATGGCACGCCGTCCTTCAATGCATGACCTGTGCTGAACTAACCATTCTGCAAATGCAAATGTCCCTGGCCAGAGTAAATTAGCATTTAGTTGATGAAAGGAAAATTCTCGGATAATCAACTCCTGCATAAAAGATAATGGAGTAGAGCAACTCAGACCAGTACATTACAAGTTAATGCTAAAAAAACCTCAAACATGGACATAATTAAATAAGTTTGGAAATGTTTTAAGTCCTATCAAGATATGTAGGTTCTAGTTTGGAAATAATCAATATCCAATTTGAGAGTTAAGCTTAGTTTGGAAGAGAATCTTAACATTCCATGATGCTCAACAGCCATGGCGCTCATGCAGGCTGGCCCACATATTTTTATGCAGATTTAGATATGTGTTTTATACGTATCATATCCTTTATACTTTTAGAATAATTGTATTGCTGTATCAAATGTGTAACATATCTGATATACATATCAAATATGCACATCATAGGCAGGCAGCGCACTAATCCTTTGACTAATCTAGGGTGAATTCTACAGTGTTGGGTCACCATCCATGCCCCCTCATTTGCAACTGAGACAAGATTTACAAATGGTTTTGCTGAATTGCTCGAGGAAAATAACCACAACAAGCTATATTATGTTAACAAGATTTACAAATAAATCAAAATACACATAATACTGATACAGTCCCTAAACAAAAGATATTTCCCTGAATGGGAGATACTTTTTGACAATCTTCCACAAGTTGGAGCATATAAATCATATGCAAATGCACCAAACTTGTTATAGATGAATTGAATCTGAGGAAGTCAAAGACTATGAGACTTTGTAAGAACATCTTAAGATGATCACTAGAATTGACAAACTCAAAAACAATTTCCATAGAGAGAAATTTCTCCCTGACAAAGTGACAAAATTGACAATCAATCTCTATATGCTTGATTCTTTCATGAAAGACTAGGTTAGATGGAATATGAAGCGTAGCTTGATCATCAGAGTACAGTTTTATTTTATCAATGCTATCAAACTTCAACTAACAAAGTAACTGCATTACCCATTTAAGTTCACAAGTAGCCATTGCCATAGCTCAAACTCAATACTCAACCTCTGCACTAGATTGAGCAACAATATTTTGCTTCTTACTTTTCCAGGGTATGAGATTTCCACCAACAAAGACAATATTCTGTACTAGTAGATCGCCTATCAATGAGGGAATCAGCCCGGTTTGTGTCTGAATACCCCACCACACAAGTGTATTTCCTTTGTCTTTAATATAACATTCCTTGACCCAAGGCATTTTTAACACATCATAAAAATCAGTGTATTTCTGTGATCACCACAAGATGATAACACAAACTCACCACACTTACTGCAGGAAAAAGTTTTCCGGGTCTACATACTGTAATATAGTTTTGCTTCCCAACAAACTTCCAATACCTGCCAGGATTGGAATAAAGCCTCTGATCTGGCAATAATTTGCTGTTTGGATCCATTGGGAGTATCAATGGGTTTACAACTTATGATACCAATTTCCTCCAATAAATCCAAAGCATATTTTCTTTGTATAATCACAATGCTGTTCCATGAGTAAGCCACCTCAAGACCAAGGAAGTATTTTAGTTTTCCCAGGTCTTTGGTTTGGTTGGAAGTGGAAAACAAATACAAATACTTCATCAATTCAAATATTCCCTCGTGGTCATCATATGTAATAACTCATAACTATATCACCACATAAACCACCAAATAAATGTACCTTCAAAATGTATGTCAATGAAAAAACTAAATAATGAGCTTCACTTCACATTATATCAAATTCCTGCAAAATAGTACTAAACTTATCGTATCAAAATAGATGAGACTGTTTTAAACCCTAGAGAGATCATTTGAACTTGCACACCAAGCCTGACTCCTCCTAGGCAACAAACCAAGTGAATATTAATCTTTACTTCGCTTGTTTTCATCCCAAACTTGCTTAAACAATGGGTGGATTTCCAAAAAAAAACAGTATGACACTAAGATCTTCCTAAAAGAAATAGTTTCTTTCTAAGACTAAAGAGACCCTACATCGTCAGAACATCTCCATTTCCTATATACTCAACAATATTATTCATCATTCACTAGTTTTCAATATTTTCCTCTTCCAAACGGTAAAACACTTCAGCTCAAGTTTTGAACCTTCCAACACATCAAATAGCATTCCCATTGAAGCAACTCTACCAGCACCATTACAAGCTCACAGCTGCTCTAGCAACAAGACTCTCATAGCAACCAACCCAATAAAAACAAAACATAAACATCCCTCTCAATTGCAACATCCCCTTCCTAAAGTGCACGGTACTTTATCCAAACCCTTCAACAATACCCCAACTAAACTAAAACTTTGAACATAATACGAACCTGAAACTGACAGTCCCCAGAACAAACCCACATGAAGAAATCTGCTTAAACATCTATTAAAGGTGGAAACTTTACCATCCCAGGAAACTGGTGCTTCCTCTCGACATAGCTCTCCTCAGTGTCTGCATTTTCCTCACCTGCATTCAAAACCCAAATTGTCCCACAACGTAGAAATGGATTAAGAAGCTAATAGAAGAAGATAACGAGAGAGAGAGATTACGAGTAGCAATTTCATCTTCGGAGAAGAGGGATGATGGAGAGAAGATAGCTATATCCATTTGTAGGTGGCGATTAGTGATGGAACATGAAATTGAAAAGCTGGTGAAGCTAACTAGATTACTCTTTGGCTGCTTAGTCACTTTTCTGTTGTTAGTGATTTCGTTTTGGAGTTTTGGGCATGGCAGTGGGATTGCACAGGTGCGGCGTGTTTTGCCATGACTTGGTGGCACGGTGTGCGATTCCTTTTGCTCAGGGAATAATTATTTTTTTTGAAAAATATATCAAAAATTATTTTATTTTATTTTATAACTAGTAATTTATTGGAAGTAACTATATAAAAATAAATAAAAATAATAATTAAATAGATGATTACTTAGAAACTTATTGAAAGTAAAAAAAAAAATAGAAATTAAATAAAAAAGACAAATGAGAGAGAAGGATAGTAAGAGATTTTTTTTTAAAAAAAATAAGAAAAATTACAAAGATGGTGGCAATGAAGATTGAACCTAGGTTCTCATGTTTCTAACTACTTCAACCCTTTCCCACTGAACCACTAGACTAACCCTAATAGTTTAGAAAGATAGTAAGAGATGGTAGTTTGAAAATATAAAGGTACAATAATTTAAATTTTGTGTATGTTAACATATGTTATTATTTTTATACATTGTTATAGATTATAGATAATAATTAATAGTAATTATATATTATATAACTATAATAATTGTAATTATATAAATTAATTCATATCTAACATAAATTATAAATGAAACAACAAACTAGAAAGCTTCTATGGTGAAGCTGATGGAAGAGCATGGGCCAAAGGCCCAACCACTAGAGCTATGGCCAGGAGATTACTTGAAGATTTGTCTGCTTCAGAGCTTAGTGGGCTTGGTGGGCCTAGGGTGCTTCTCACATGGACCTTACTTGATTAAACACCATGTTTTATTGCATTTTATTAGTATAGGAAATTACGTTGATTTTGGTCTTGTATTTTGACCATAGTTTAGGGTTTATGTTCTTGGGCTTATAGTTGGGCTTCTTAGGCTTTGGGCTTTTGATACCCAATATTAGGCTCATTTTTCTTCTTGTAATTTTTCCTATTCATTATATTTCTTAGGCCAATGTATTTCGGTCAATAGATTAGGTTTATATGAAGTATACATTAATAGGTGCATTAGGGTTCATTCATATGACATTTAGAAGTAATTTGAATTGAATTTGAGTCACATGGAATGCATGGAGAGGTTCCGGCCATGTGAGCTTCAAATTCAATCCAAATCACTCCCAAATGACATTAGAATGAGGTACCTATCTGGATTTGTCTCTTGGTTAAGCCTAAGTTTGAATTTCAAATTCAAATTTGAAATTCAAACTTGGCGCCAACTAAGCTACACGGATTGGCGCCAATTTTTGACCTAGTTTTCACCTATAAATGTATCTCTCCCACCTTGTACAAACACTTTTGAACATATATTGAATTTCTGATTTCATATTCAGCAATTCTTCAAGAGTCACCGAAGTTGAGAGAAAACTAGAAAGAGTGCATTCAAACACCATAGCAAACCTTCATTTCCTTCCCTTTGAAGTGAGCAATCTTTTGATTGTTAAGCTCGGATACTTCCTTCTAGGCTTAAGCCTCTTCAATCCGAGAGTTCTCATCCTTCTAAAGTGTGCAACACTTTGGACCTTTCTCCTTTAAAGAAGATCCGTGCTTAGGAGGAGCTAAGGAGGAGTCCATTCTTCACTTCTTCTACTTCTTCTATCATTTTTTGTATCAAGAGCAAGGTCTTCAAGGAGATAAGTTGTTTCACTTTTTGAGTCTGTTTCTTCTTGTGTTCTAGTGTGTCTTTGTGTTCTAATTGTCTTGATTGAGTTTCTTTTCGGATCTATATGTTTTGAATCACATTTTGTTCCATAAATCCATTGGTTGATTGTTTTTGAATTTTCTTCCACAATCAACATGTTTAGGACCTATTAGCTTGTGCTTATTTTGAATTTCTTTGAGTCTCTCCATTCCAGTATGTGTCCGTGATTGGACTCCATGCATTGTATTAGATTTTGGTTTTGAATCCATGTTTTGTCTTAGAATGTTTGTTTAGTCCTTATATGTTTAAGAATTCCTTGAATAGCATGTTGACCTAATTTTGTTTTTGAGTGCATTGTTCATCATTTGTTGCTCTCGGTTTGTGTTCTATTGTGCCTACCTATTTGTGCTTTTTCTTTTGCCTTATTGTGTTCATAATTTGCTACTAGTTCTAGCAAATTTCTTTAGAGTTAGGTTTCCATTATGTACTTAAGTTTTCAAATTACTTTCCATTGAAAAATCTTAAGAAAATTTGTGTTACCTAAAATCTCAAGTGTTTAATCCTACTTCTAGTGCACTAACTTTGTGGATTCAAATTTTATAAATAAAAAAAAAAGAATTAAGAGGCTGAAAACAGAGATAAAAATAGAGCCTAAGTTGCAAAAGTTCAAAAGAAAAGAGTACAAAAGGAATCCAAACACAAAACCTAAAAACTAGTGCACTAGTTTCATCATTTTCACTTGAATTTTTGGTTAACTTGTAGTCTCGGTTTTTATAGCTTGGAATCATAAAAAAATTGAAACAAAAGGCAAATACCTTCTCTGGAATCTTAATTTGAATATAGAAAAAGAAAGAATTAAAAAAATAGAAAAAGCAATTTAAATTGAAAAAGCCGAGAGGTGTACATTGACAAAAAAAATACTTGATTCCTTGGCTTGTTTTGACTACTACTTGTTCTATACTTATCCAATTGCTTTCAAAATTTTTTTGTATTGTTCATCTACTCTAGTACCTATCTAGGAACCTTCCTAACTGAGTGCTAGCTTTATTTGGAGTCTTATTTTTCAGTTTTACTTGTTGAACCTCTTTGAGTCTTGTCATATATACATATTAATCTTCATTTTTGGTATAAGCTTTTCAAATTGTGCTTTTATTGCTTGTCTTGTTTTCTTTCCTTAAAATTCCTGTGCTGGAAGTGGCCTCAAATCCTTGCTTAAGGATCAAGCATTGACTCAACAAAGAGTAGGAAAGTTTTGGACACTAATACCACAAAATTTGACCTAATTTAGTGACCAAACTTTTCCTAAATTTCCTTCACTTGAGTGACCATTCCTTTCACCTTGTGAGGAGCCTCCATTAACCTCTTTTGTTGTGTTTATTGTGCAGGTCCAGGAGCTTCTTTATTGGAGAGTTGGTGACGGAGTAAAACACTTAAACAAGTTTTAGAAAATTGGACAACAAATCCGTCACTAGCTTGGTCACTAAAGCCGTCATTTATTGCTTTCTAGGCTAGTTTAAATTTTTGCAAAATCTCTTGTATTTTAAACCAATTTGTAAAGCTTGGAGGGAGTATTAAGAAGCTGGTCAGGTATATCTAACTCCTTGATAGCCTTCTCACGTGTAGTACTAGTGGAAGTGGCTTGGAAATTTCATATGTTTCAAGCTTCCACTTAGGGTTATACGACTAGCTACTTAATCTTGCTTCTTTTAAGTTTCTTGTTCATATTTGTGTTTACTTTGCTGCCCTAATTCGTCTAGAATTGTGTAGTTTTATTTGCTCACGTTTAGTTTAGTCTCAAAAAATAAACAAATTGTGAAAAGCATACAAAATTTTTGTGAAAAGTTTTGGGGAATTGGAAGTACCACAAAGGAGTTTAGTGATTTCCGCTTGAAAATGCTTGGTTATTAAGTGGCTCTTTGTAGCTCACCTCCCTTGATAGTTCAACTTGTACACTTAGACTTCCAAGTGCTATTTTCATTCCTAGAAAATTACAAAAACATTTTATAACTTTTTGCATAGCATATAAATTCTTATTGCTTAATCATGAGTCATCATTCTCAAAGTAGTAGTGACTTTGAAACTCCTAAAAGTTTTAAAAGAATTATCAAGGAGGTTGAAGCACTAAAACTTTGGAAGCATGAAGAGGTACTTCAAAAACAAAAAGAAAAGGTTCAAAGAGAAGTACAACTTATTGCTTTAGAGGAAGAGATACAAAAGATTAAGCAACGAGAAGAAAAACTCTTAAAAAAATTACATAAAAACAAAAGTCAAAAAAGTTCTTCTAAAAGTTCCACTAAGAGTTCCAATGACTCTCAAAGCCAAGAATATGATGGTAGTTTGAATATGGATGCATACTACCAACCTAAACCTAGGAGAGTCATTAAGGAACCAAAAGTGAGGGAATCAAGGGTTGATCTCCCTTACTTTCATGGAAAAGAAAATGTGGACGCCTACTTGGATTGGGAGATGAAAGTGGAGCAAATCTTCACTTGTCATCAAGTAGGTGAGGAAAGAAAAGTTCCCTTGGCCACCTTAGCTTTCCAAGGACAAGCTATGTATTGGTGGACATCCTTGGAAAGAGAGAGAAGACTTCACAATGATCCTCCCGTTACTTATTGGAATGAATTAAGGAGTGCTATGAGAAGAAGGCGCATTCCTTCTTATTATAGTAGGGAGCTTATGGATAAGCTCCAAAGACTCCAACAAAAGAACATGAGTGTGGAGGAGTATAGACAGAAAATGAAGTTGTATCTTATGAGGGCTGGGATTAGGGAAGAAGAAAGGTTGACCACTGTTAGATTTTTGAGTGGTCTAAATTTTGACCTAAGAGATAGAGTTTAGTTACTCTCTTATAGGGACCTTGATGATTTGGTCCAACTTTGTATAAGGGTGGAACAACAAAATTTTAGAAAAAGCTCTTTTAAAGGCAAAACTCAATCTAGCTTTTATATCAAGAAAGACTACAAGAGGGAGGGTCAATATGATTCCTCTAAGAAATTTGGCAAAGGTCTAGAAAATGAAAAAGAGAAAAATGAAAATGTTGTCACTTCTAGTGGTAAGACTAGTGACATCAAATGCTTTAAATGTCTTGGGAGAGGCCATATAGCTTCTCAATGCCCCACTAAAAAGGTGATGATTTTGAAAGGGCAAGACGTTTATAGTAGTGTTGATGAATCTAGTTCCACTACTTCAAGTGATAATGAAACAAGTGAGGAAGACCATCCAATTGAAAGTTCATATCCTTGTGATGGTCAACTTCTAATGATTAGAAGGCTTCTAGGAAGCCAACCTCATGAGTCTCACCTTTCACAAAGAGAGAATATTTTCCACACAAGGTGTAAAATTTTTGATAATGCTTGTTATCTCATTGTGGATAGTGGGTCTTGTTGCAATTGTTGTAGCACAAGGTTGGTGGAGAAGCTTGGTCTTACTCCTATTCCCCATCCGAAACCATATCAACTTCATTGGATTAATGAAGATGGGGATATCAATGTTGATAAAAAAGTGAAAGTCAAGTTCTCTATTGGTAACTATGAAGATCAAGTGGTTTGTGACATAGTTCCAATGGAGGCTTGCCATATTTTGTTGGGAAGGCCATGGCAATTTGACAAGAAAACCATGCACAATGGCCTTACCAATGAAATTACTTTCACTCATAAAGAAAAGAAGTTTGTAGTTCATCCTTTGTCTCCTTCACAAGTGATAGAGGATCAAGTACAAATGAAAATGAAAAGAGAAGAAGAAAAAACAAACTTGATTAAAAAAAAAAGGAAAAAAAGCATAAGTCTTCAAAGAAGAATAAGGAAGAGAAACATCTTCCAATAGAAGGAATTCAACAAGAATTTTTAAAACAAACTTTAATTGTTGAAAAACCTTCTTACATTCTTCTTTGTAGAGGTATGCTTCATTGTCATAATTTAAGCATTGAGCCTAGTTCTTTACCTCCTCAAGTTTTTCAATTATTAAAAGAATTTGATGATATATTCCCTAGTGATGGTCCAGAGGGCCTTCCTCCTTTTAGGGGTATAGAACATCAAATTGATTTTGTGCTTGGGGCTAGTCTACCCAATAGACCAGCCTATAGGACAAATCCCCAAGAAACTAAGGAGATAGAGAACCAAGTTCAAGAATTATTGGATAAAGGGTGGGTGCAAAAGAGTTTGAGTCCCTGTGTTGTGCCTGTATTGTTAGTGCCCAAGAAAGATGGAAAATGGAGAATGTGTAGTGATTGTAGGGCTATTAACAATATCACAATCAAGTACAAGCACCCAATCCCTAGACTTGATGATATGCTTGATGAATTACATGATGCTATTATATTTTCTAAAATTGATCTTAAAAGTGGTTATCACCAAATAAGAATCAAAGAGGGTGATGAGTGGAAAACTGCTTTTAAGACCAAATTTGGATTGTATGAGTGGCTTGTTATGCCTTTTGGTTTAACTAATGCACCAAGTACATTCATGAGGCTTATGAATCATGTCTTGAGAGAGTGTATAGGTAAATTTGTTGTTGTTTATTTTGATGACATCTTAATCTATAGTCGGTCTCAAGATGATCATATAGGACATCTTAGAGAAGTTTTGATGATCCTTAGGCAAAACTACTTATTTGCAAATTTTGAAAAATGTACTTTTTGTGTGGATCATGTGGTTTTCCTAGGGTTCATAGTAAGCAAAAAAGGGGTTCGTGTGGACCCCGAGAAAATCAAAGTCATTCAAGAGTGGCCAAAGCCTAAAAATGTTAGTGAAGTTAGGAGTTTTCATGGATTAGCAAGTTTTTATAGAAGATTTGTGCCTAACTTCTCTAGCATTGCTTCACCATTGAATGAGCTTGTCAAAAAAGATGTGTTATTTGAATGGACTTCAAAGCATGACCAAGCATTTCAACTTCTTAAGGATCAACTTACTAATGCACCCATTTTAGCTCTACCAAATTTTGAAAAGACTTTTGAGCTAGAATGTGATGCATCAGGAGTTGGCATAGGAGCTGTGTTATTGCAAGGAGGACATCCCATTGCATATTTTAGTGAAAAACTAAAAGGTGCCTCCCTCAATTACCCTACCTATGACAAGGAGTTGTATGCATTGGTTAGAGCCTTACAAACTTGGGAACACTACCTTGTGTCCAAAGAGTTTGTCATCCATAGTGACCATGATTCACTTAAATATTTAAGAGGTCAAGGTAAGTTAAATAAGAGGCATGCCAAATGGTTAGAGTTCCTTGAACAATTTCCATATATTATTAAATTCAAGAAAGGAAAATCAAATGTTGTAGCTGATGCTTTATCTAGAAGGCATACTTTGCTTATGTCTCTAGGTACTCAAATTCTTGGATTTGATAATGTTAAGGAGTTGTATGAGGAAGATCTTGATTTTGGTGATAATTATAAAAAATGACAACAAAAAGCTTTTGATGGTTTCTATATGGCTGAGGGGTATTTGTACAAAGAAGGAAGGTTATGTATACCCCAAGGATCCATTAGGAAACTATTAATTAAAGAGAGTCATGAAGGTGGGCTTATGGGGCACTTTGGTGTTGAGAAAACCCTTAGTTTACTAAAAGAAAAATTTTATTGGCCCCATATGCGAAAGGATGTCCAAAGGCATTGTTTTAGATGTTTGGCTTGTTTACAAGCCAAGTCTAAAGTGATGCCTCATGGTACATACACACCTTTGCCAGTTGCTTCTTCCCCTTGGGTAGATATTAGCATGGATTTTGTGCTAGGTTTACCTAGAACCCAAAGGGGAATGGATTCTATCTTTGTGGTAGTGGACCGTTTCAGTAAAATGGCTCATTTCATTCCATGCCACAAAGTAGATGATGTAAGCAATATTGCAAAACTCTTCTTTAGAGATGTGGTTAAACTCCATGGGTTTCCTAGGACTATAGTTTCAGATAGAGATACTAAGTTCCTAAGCCACTTTTGGCGTGTCTTATGGTCAAGACTAGGAACCAAACTCCTCTTTTCAACTACTTGTCATCCTCAAACAGATGGCCAAACTGAGGTAGTGAATAGATCTCTGTCTACTATGCTTAGGGCAGTCCTAAAGGGCAATCACAAATCTTGGGATGAGTTTTTGCCTCACATTGAATTTGCCTACAATAGGTAGTTCACAAAACTACCAATATTTCTCCTTTTGAGGCTGTGTATGGGTTTAATCCTTTAACTCCTTTAGACTTGATACCTCTTCCTAATGTTGAACACTTCATTCATAAGGAAGGGGCTTCAAGAGCTGAGTTTGTTAAAAAACTTCATGAAAGGATTAAAACTCATATTCAACTCCAAAATGAGAAATATGCCAAACAAGGAAGTAAAGGCAAGAAACCTATGATCTTCGAGGAAGGTGATTGGGTTTGGCTTCACTTAAGAAAAGAACGTTTTTCAAATCAAAGGAAGTCCAAACTCAGTCCTAGAGAAGATGGTCCCTTTCAGGTCTTACAACGTATCATTGATAACGCTTATAGACTTGATTTACCCTCTGATTATGGAGTCAGCACTACTTTTAATGTTAGTGATCTCAAACCTTTTGTAGGTGCTAGTGATGAAGAGGAAGAGTCTTCAGATTCGAGGACGAATCCTTCTCAAGAGGGAGGGAATGATGGAAGAGCATGGGCCAAAGGCCCAACCACTAGAGCTATGGCCAGGAGATTACTTGAAGACTTGTCTGCTTCAGAGCTTAGTGGGCCCAATGGGCTTGGTGGGCCTAGGGTGCTTCTCACATGGACCTTACTTGATTAAACACCATGTTTTATTGCATTTTATTAGTATAGGAAATTACGTTGATTTTGGTCTTGTATTTTGACCATAGTTTAGGGTTTATGTTCTTGGGCTTATAGTTGGGCTTCTTAGGCTTTGGGCTTTTGATACCCAATATTAGGCTCATTCTTCTTCTTGTAATTTTTCCTATTCATTGTATTTCTTAGGCCAATGTATTTCGGTCAATAGATTAGGTTTATATAAAGTATACATTAATAGGTGCATTAGGGTTCATTCATATGACATTTAGAAGTAATTTGAATTGAATTTGAGTCACATGGAATGCATGGAGAGGTTCCGGCCATGTGAGCTTCAAATTCAATCCAAATCACTCCCAAATGACATTAGAATGAGGTACCTATCCGGATTTGTCTCTTGGTTAAGCCTAAGTTTGAATTTCAAATTCAAATTTGAAATTCAAACTTGGCGCCAACTAAGCTACACGGATTGGCGCCAATTTTTGACCTAGTTTTCACCTATAAATGTATCTCTCCCACCTTGTACAAACACTTTTGAACATATATTGAATTTCTGATTTCATATTCAGCAATTCTTCAAGAGTCACCGAAGTTGAGAGAAAACTAGAGAGAGTGCCTTCAAACACCATAGGAAACCTTCATTTCCTTCCCTTTGAAGTGAGCAATCTTTTGATTGTTAAGCTCGGATACTTCCTTCTAGGCTTAAGCCTCTTCAATCCGAGAGTTCTCATCCTTCTAAAGTGTGCAACACTTTGGACCTTTCTCCTTTGAAGAAGATCCGTGATCAGGAGGAGCTAAGGAGGAGTCCATTCTTCACTTCTTCTACTTCTTCTATCAGAAGCATAATAATAATATTTGATTATTTATTTTTTTAAAAATAATAACTATTCAAAATTTATTTTACATAAATGTTAGTGTTTCTAATTACAAAAAATGTTACTGTTTCCAATTACAAAAATATCTTTATGCAAAAATTATTTTTATCATGCACGACATTGTGTCAGCATTTCCATCGATACTCCTTCGACGGCTCCATCAACAACGTCATTTAGCATTATATCAACTACAAGGACGTATAAAATCAAAAACATCATTACTAGAATTCAAACATGAGTTGTTGCTGTCAAGTTCGCAGAAAAAGTGGGAACAGTGGAGAGCGAGCTTAACTCAATGATTTTTGCAAGGTAACTCGGAGACGGTGTTACAAACATTTCTAGAACACAACGAAGGTATTAGTCGTTAATCGTGACATTTTCATCTCTTAGTGTTGACAAAGCGAAGTTCTATCCGTGGTGGTAGTGATTTTGAGTTTGTGTCTTATCCTCTTCCCCTTACAATGAAGAATCCATATTTTTTTAAAAGGAAAAATACCTATTAATAAAAAAGAATATTGGATTTGTCACAACAACAAATAATTATAAAAAAAATCTGCTTACAATCAATTATGATACTTTAGTTCTACTAAAACTCCACTCAATGGTGTTCGAAGACTAAAGAGGTGTTCGGATTTCGGTTCCAAAGTTATGGAAACGCGAATCTATTTTTAAAATTCAATTAATAATGACATTTCAAACCTTTTATTGGCAACGACGGCTATGAACTCAGGGAAGCAATCATCATCCTTATGATATAGGATTGACACAACATGGCTACCTAACCCCAAAACCATCACCTCCAACAAAAGACAATCTTGGGTCAACATTCAAATTTTTATAAATAATGGCAAAAGTGTAAATTACATCCAAATAATCTCAACCATTCCATGTAATATGAAATATCATATAGTGGGTAAATCATTTACCCCAGGTGCACCACCCTAACAAGATATTTTATTTTGTTACTACATGCATGAATAGTCTAACATGCTACTTCATGTTAGAGTCTCTCACCTAATTTATATTTGTTAAGATAAGAAAGATATAGTTTGCCTGTGGGAATTTATAAGCTAACTCTCATTAAACCTAATTCAAATTAGATTGATTTATTGAGATAAATAAGTCATGTCAAGTTTTTTTAAGAAATCATTTTTAAAAAAATCTTTTAAACTTAATAAAAATACATATTCAAGTAAATATAATTAATATTATTGGCGTAAAATACTAGAGATACAAGAAAGGATTCTATTGAGTTTCAAATTATTTTTCACAAATATTTAAAAAAAATGAATTTTGTTTTATCACATAATCCAAATCTTTTACTAAAAAAATTGTGTCAAAGCTTTTATCAAAAGGCTTTCATAAAGATGAAGATTTGAAACATAATGTCAATTAGTAAACAAGGATAAAAAAGATATACAACCACGAGTTTTTTTTTTATAGTGGTTCGTGTTTATCTCAAGACTAAGTTCATTTCTTAGCATATCATCAACATTTATCATAACATTTTAAGCTGTAAGTATATTTTTAACAAGTTCTTTAAAGTTCAACACAAGTAGTCTTTCATTCGTATCTTTAAGAAATTAACTCAAGTGTTATTTGTAACAAAGTCATTTTAGTCTTCTATCAAACTCAAGTTTTCTTTATGTATAAAGATTTAAAGTATCAAAGCTTAAGAAATGAAAACCACAATGATTATTATGTTTCAACAAAAAATATTTTATCCTTATGCAAGTCTTCTTTAATATTTATTTAACCTCTTTAAAAAGTACTTATTTAGCGTTTAATAAAGTTTTTCTTCACTTGTAATGGTCGTTGAGACATTAAATGCAACATTTAATGTTATTTTCTAAATAATCACTTGATATCATATAAAATAAATAATTTATCTCCTCATTATTGTACTCAATATCTTCTTACATAGAGCATATTTTGCTTTTATGTCAAAATGTACACTAAACTTCCCTTTTTTTTGTATAAGATTTAGAAATCAAGTAGTTGAAAACCTTGGTTACTTTGCCTTTTGTATTTTATCTTTGAAGATCCTAAGAAAAGTCACATTATGAGCTTCATAAAAACTTCTTGTTGAAGTGACAATCCATGTAACTAAAAGATATATATATATAATGTTATTACTATTGTTTGTTCATATAAGCACATTATAGTACTATTTGTTGTTCATCTCATAATAAATTAATCATCCTTAATTAAAGACATTGAGCTTTGTTGTTAAATCAAAACTAGTATTTAAGTCTATGCATTTCATAAGCTAAATATTGATTATATGTAACAAAAAATATAAAAAAAAATTATATAGAAAAATAAATACTAAATTTGAATATATAAATTATATTTAAATTTTTGTATAAATAGATATTTTGAAAATATAAATTATACTTTAGATGTATGATAAATAATTTAGACTGTGACACAAGGTTGTTTTTAATTATTGATAATTTTTATAAAGATATTAAAATTTGTTTCATAAATAAAAAAAATGAATTATATAAGAAGTTAAAAGAATCTCTAAACACTTTAGTCAAAAACTAAATCCTAAAAAGACTCTTAGGCAAGATAATTTCACCATTAAAAGAATTGGATAAATAAAAATTTGGATTAGATAAGAAGTTAAAAGAATTCATACAAATATCCTCATTAAATAATTACCCTTAAAAATATTTTTGTACAAGATAGTCATTTTTGTTTAATATATAGAAATTGATATTTAAATAATCTTATTTATTCTTTGTCCAAAAAGTTATTATATTAAGTTTTTATTATAATAGTTCAAAATTATATATGTACTGATTTATTTAAAAGGTTAGGCTAGTTAGCTTGTATAAAGTCTTAAGTCATCAACTTAACATATAATGGAAACTAGTTTTCAGCTTGTATCAAAGACCAATTACACAATGAAAATTAGTTTCAATTATGTAATCAAGACTTTTTAATTCATGCTTACTTGTTTGTTTAACTTTTATTTATGTAGTGTAGGTATGATATGTCATTTATGCAATATGATGATAAATATACCAACAAGGTTACTTTTAGGTCTTTAGGGACAAATACGATCCAAGTAGAGGTGTGGGATTTAGGTCATTTAACTTTTAGGTCATTTACAAGATGAATCTTTGTCACATTTACTATTCACACGTAAAGAAGTGAAATATATTTGAGAAGAATGTTATACATGGGTGAAGGTGTTACATGTGATACCACAATTAATTTTTAACCATTTTTGCCAACGCTCACTTAGTGGTGTATTAAAAAGAAAGGTCACGAATAAATAATAAGTCATTTCGGGGTTACAGTGTGATGCATATGGCAACATCGAAATGAATGCATCATCAAAGAAAAGGCTTATGAGAAGCATATAGTAATGCATCAAATTTTGTTTTTTTTCATGAAGTTGGATTTTTGGTTTTGTAAAGGAATTATTTATTCTTTTATCTAATTGAGTGTTATGTTTGTCGAAGGGTGAACATAACCTTCCATCATGGAGGGAGCTATAAGTTTGTCAAAAGGAATTCAATCGTGAAGGAAATTGATTATTTGTGGAAGGAGCAATAAGTCCAATTTAGTTTTGATAAATGGTCTGTTAATTCAGGTGAGTGCATTGTTGCATAGCTATCAGAAACATAGGGGATCACGGGAATGAAAGGTACATGTCACAAGTGGTCTTTTAGGATATAAACTTTCGAGTTTGTTAGTATTAGATAACCCCTTATCATTGTAAAAATGCTGATGTAGAGATGAACAAATATATGTTGGGAACTACTTGTAGAAAGTGGTGAAAAAGAGACTAGGGGAAGTGGATAATATAAATCTATAGAGATGTTCGATAGAATAATTATCAAACATGTTGGATAGGGTATGACATCTCTAAGATCTACCAAAGGTGCTCAATATGTGCCACAAAATGGATGGGGCACTAGTGGTGAATTTTTACGCATCCTACTCTTCACATCCTATTTGGCTCATTTTTGGACTCTCACATGGATTCTTGGTCTAATGGTTTAGCAACACATAACATGTAGGGACCCATTCTAGTCAATTATAAGTGTTGTAATTTTTCAAATAATTGTTGGTGTATTGAGTATTAACACTGGTAAGGAAGATCCATGGTTAACTCTTAATTTGTACTCATAGGCAAATTACATCTAACTAGAGAACATATTACAGGGGATCTTATTTCTTTATCTGTAAAACGGTCCTTGGTACCCCTTGTACCAAATTAATATAATGTTGTTTTGCTGATAAAAAAAAAGTAGAGGTGATACATTCAAAGTTAAGCATCAACAACCCACTACTCCAACTCGTAAAAATAGTTTTAGTCATGTAACAAGAGGCAACAAAGACAATGGTTGCGACATGCCACAAGAGCTACTTGTTGCTCTTAATCCCAAGTACTAGCTCATGAGCCATGGATACGGGCAGGACTAAACTCGAGGGGTTTAAGGTGGTCAACCAAGATCTTATTGACTATGTGATGGAGTTACTTGGGATGAAATCTCACTAAGCACATGTTGGGATTGAATTAGGGTGCTTTCTACCATGGAGAACTATTTCAAGTGTTTCATGCGTGAACCATCAAAAAATATTTTTTTAAATTTTTTTAAAGTTTTTTAAAAAATAAAAAATGATGGTGACTTTTATACCCTTCCCCTTTTTATCTTCCTATATGTGAGGAAAGAAGGGCAGCGGTTCATCCCTTCCTTGAGCCGTTGGCTCGATTGCAATTATCCTTGGGTAGGGGTTTGAGTTCACTTGGGGTTTATCGTCGTTGAAATTTTAGCCACCATTATTAATATTATTATTCCAAAGTTCCAATTTCAATATTATTCTTCCATAGTAATCAACAATAATTGATTCGAAACTCGAAAATTGAAATTGGAAGTTACTTCTCGCTTCATGTCTTCTTCTTCATCTTCATCTCCTCCGAGAAGATGCCACTCGTCGCTAGTAACCAGGGCGCTAAATTCCACCATACCAAAATAGTCGTCAACAGATATCTCTTCCTTTAAAACTGGCCTTCAAATCAATGCCAACCACCACCCATTTTTCTCCATAAACAACCAATTAGCATTACTTTGTTTTGCAGATTTGTAATAAACAGTTTTAGATCACCACACACCAAGTCCTAGTCATGGTGTATTACATCAGTAGTTATATTTTCATAAACTAAACCAACATATATCTTCTAACAATGACACATTTCATAAACAACGTAACTGACAATGTCACGCTCTCCCAACACAAATGGTGTCTCCTTCGTCACATATGTGTCCTAAAACGCATTGGTGGCATCGAGAGGTTTAGGAGGGCAAGCAACACTGGGACAATCCATGACTAGGGATGGCAACGGGGCGGGGCGGGTACGGGTTTCATGATACCCATCCCCGTCCCCGCAACTCAAATCCATACCCGTCCCCGTCCCCATACCCGTTGGGTATGTAAATTTTGTCTCATCCCCGTCCCCGTCGGGTATCAGGTATACCCGTACCCGTACCCGTAAAAAATAATTTTTTAAAAACGGTGTGATGTGATGAGAGTGAATACCTAAAATTGAGGGCAACGCTATGATTCGCGTTGGTGTGGTGAAAGTGGTGGGGCATGTGCTTGTTCACAAAACGGCTGCACAGAACCTGCTTACAGGAAAGGCACAACCAGTTTTCGGTGGGGTGTTGGCACGTGTTGCAGTGAGTTTCAGGGGTCGAAATGTGACTCAGATCGTCGGATAATGCGCCCAGGTGGTCGCAGGAAGTTCTAGCAGCCACCCATCCCGATTCAGACCCATCTTCTTCACTTAAACCTAAACCTTCCTAATCCATAAACATTTATTCAGTCATATAATCAAACAAACATTTATTGAACCATATAACCAAACTTTTAAAGGTTTCTTCAAAAGCAGCCCTACGAGCTTTTCTCCACTTGTTCCCAATCTGATGCAAAGCCGTTAGAGGAGTAAGTAGAAAGCTCACAAGAAGGCTGAATTTCTTGATTTTCCGCTACGAGGGAAGGAAGAAAGAAGATTGAGCGAGAGAGAGACGTACCAGTCGTGGTGAGGGAGCCGCTCGGAGGGAGAAAGTAGAGGCTAGAGTGGTCGGTGCGGTGGCTCCGTGGCTGATGCGGTAGCTCGGAGGGAGAAAGAAGAGTGCTTGGAGTGTGAATGAGATTTGAAATTGAAACCCTAAGTTTTTGCTTGCTCAGCGTGGCCTAGAACAATATTTGAAATGTTATTTTTTTTAAAATAATTATACGGGGACGGGTATTTAACCGGGGACGGGGATGGGGATGGGGATGGGGACGGGGACGGGGCGGGTAAGTATATACCCGTCCCCGTACCCGTACCCGATTTCTTTTATCGGGTTTTACCCGTACCCGTACCCGTACCCGGTCAAAGCGGGTATTCCCCGTCAAAGTCGGGACGGGTTTGGGTATTACCCACGGGTACGGGTTTATTTGCCATCCCTATCCATGACTTCAATATTATGGGTAAATGGACATTTCTATAATATAAAAAAGTTTATTATAGAATTATTTTTTTCAACCTATCTCAATCTACAATGTTTATTTTTTTAAAAAATATATCCAATAGTGTCAAACAGTTGGTCACGTATTTCAAATTATTTACTGTAGCACTTTAAAAACTTGTCCACTGATACACTATTTTTTAGTGGTCCTTCGAAGAAAGTACCTTGAATGAGGAGTGTGAGGGTCATTTTCTTAAATGTAAGAGGTACATGATGCACATGTCCATGTTGGAGACATTGTCTATGCGACTAAAGCCTTTATGCTATGTTTGGTTATTTCAAGTTGCATAATATCTATTGACAAAAGTTTCACTCGTGTGAACGTGGCTTACTTAGAGTTTTTTTCACAATCTTGATAGATGTTGGGAATGCATTAGGTGTTGTTGCCTCGTCGATGCCTTTTGGCTAAAAAGATGAAGTTGATTTTTTTTAAATGGTTAAAACAAAAATTTCTTGGTCAAAAATATTATTTAAGCAAAAAAAAGGTTGTATAGAATTCAAGGACAAAGGATGAAATTTATGAACCACACAACAAAATATGTTATATTCACCCACTTGTATCCGTCTTTACATAGGAAAATTCTAACATGAAGTACCTAATTAGGTGCCTCATGGATGAAGCAATAATTTTCACCATTGGATATATTATTTAGAAATTGAATGACTAAGATTTGTGACTGACAACCTAAGATTTTAATTAAATAATTTGATATTTTTATTTAAAGTAATATAATTAATTTATAATTAATGTATCATTAAATGAAATTAATTGATATTTCAAGAATTAATCGAAAGGATTTGGTTTACTTCCAAACCCTAACTCTGAAACCCTCTAATTTGTGGCGGGGGACTTCTGACTCCAATGAGATGAGTGAGATGTAAAGCTTTCATTGCCTAAGGAGAGGGGGATAGTGAGCGAGCCAAAGATAGAGAGCAATAAAAGGGAGATGAGAAAAATGGGTGTATGGAAGCAAATGCGCGATAGTGGTGTTGGTAAAGTATGAGGAACAGGGAAAGTAAGAGAATAAAAGAGAAAAAAAAGGAGAAAATGGTCTCAAACAATTGTATACAGTGGAACACCACCTTTCCAAAAGAAAGGGAAAGAGATAAATGTATGAAAAGAGGAGATGGTGGTGCAAGCGACTCTGCCACTACTAGGGTTGAGTGTGAGGGATGTAAAGAATGTGGATGAGAAGCATTGGCGCAACATACGATGGTCATAAATAGTTGTTGTAGTATTTCATGAATGTTCAACGACTATTTTTCCCCCCCTCAATTTTTATCTGTTTGCATAGTTATGTATGATTGAGGCATTATTTATGAGTTTGGAGTCTTATAGGTTTTGTATTTATTGTGATTTTTCAATTGAGCTGAATGTGTAGTGTTGAATTTGGGTTAATAGATATTTTCTGGGTTGAACTATAAGAACAATCATCCTCTTGAGTCATAATTCATACATTAGAGTTTAATTTACTATAAATTAAAAATATTTATGATTTTTTTTCTTCCAATCTTAACCGATAATAACAGGTCAATTTAATAGTATATGAATGAGACATTTGATAAAGTACTTCATACTAAAAACACTGCTTTACACAAACAAGAGGAAAATAAGTATTATGTTTTTCTCTAAATTATAAAAAAATTATGGAATATGTTATAGTGTGAAAAGTTTGAAAAATGAATTTAAAAAAAATTTAAAAGCTAAATAATAAAAAAATAAAATTGATTTAGAAGTCAAAGGGACAAAATGATTTTTAAAAAAAAGTTATACATGAAAAATATATATGGTGGTTATTAACTATAGAAAATATCGATACAGATTTTATTTTTTAATAAAAATAAAAGTCTAAAAAAAAAAAACTTTAACAACTAAATTTTAGAAAGAGAAAAAAAAAAATATAGTCACCAATACGCTTCGTTTTGCCGCGGAATTTACAACTTAGATGCGGTTTCGAAAGTGGGTCCCACCCTTTATCCATCACATCGTGTCATCGTTCAACAAACCAACAAAAAAAAAAAAAAAAAAAAACGAGTCCAAAACAAACGGCGCATCGTATGCAACCGACCAACCTGGACTCGCCAGTAGTAGTACAGCACTACAGCCTGGTCTGAACTTCGGAAACTGCTTCTCTTCTCTTCTCAGTTCTCACAGCCAACACACAAAAACAACATCCCCATTTTACCCCTCCACCCCCAAATCCCTTCCCCTCCCCGAGGGGCACAAGGGTAAATTCCTCCAACCCCAATCCACCCTCTCTTCTTCGTTCGTTCCCATTTCCCATTATTCCCTTCCCCACCCCAGATCCGACAAAGCCCTAACCCTAATTCCCGAACGCTCCGATCGATCGAGAATGGGGGACTTCAACCTGGCGCTGGTGATCGTGGCGATCGTGGTGTGCGTGATCGTGTTCCTCGTCAACGTCTACCTCCTCGTTAACTACCAGCACCCCGACGACAAGAACCAGGCCTACTTCCCCAAATTCGTCGTCGTTTTGGGCCTCTCCGTCGCCGCCATCTCCATCCTCATGCTCCCCGCCGACGTCGCCAACCGCCAGGCCTGCCGCCACGCCATCTACAACGGCGCCTGCAGCCTCACGCTCCCCATGAAGGACCTCTGGCTCGCCGTCTACATCCTCGACGCGCTCCTCGTCTTCTTCGTCATCCCCTTCGCCATGTTCTACTACGAGGGCGACCTCGACAAGTAAGTGTGTGTGTGTTTGTGTTTTGATTTCGTTATGAGGCTTTTTCATGTGCTTTGTTGGAGGGATAATTGAGAAATGTGCTGCGGTTTTGGGAAACGCAATGCGTTTTTTTTTTTTTGCAGGAGTGTTGGGAAGCGGGTTAAGAGCGCGTTGTTGTGGATGGTGACTACCGCGATTGTGTGCGCTCTTGTTCTGGGGATTTTGTATGGTACGTTCTCGTGCTCTTGTTTTATTTTCTGCTTACGGTTGTGCATTGATAGTGCACGACGCTATCATGCATTTTTTTTTTTTTTTTTTTTTTTTGTGTGAGGTAGGGGTGAGAATGTAAGTGGTAAATTTGCCGTGTGGATTTGGTTGTTGGTGTTGGGACTTGGGTGGGTGAATTTGTTTGGTTTGGTGAGGGTAATGTTATAGTGACTGGTGTAACCGACAAGTCGTTGTCCGTGTGGTATTAGACTTGGTTTTGTTAAGTGAGTGGAATTGGTGGGATTGGACTGTGTTGATGTTAAAGGATTTGGATCGGTTCTTGCTGCTGGTCACTTGTTGAAGCTTCTTTGATTTGTAAACCCCTGTTTAAGCATTTTTGGATTAGGAAAAGAAGTGGTTTGATGGGGATTAATGATATAAAGGTTGGGTTTTAACAAGAATAGTCTGGATTTCACTTTTGTAGCATTATATTTCTCAGTTTATGCAAGTTAAAATGTGTTATATATTTTTCAGGTTCATATATATATATATATTAAAAAAAGGAGCTTTTTATGGTCTGACCCGATATATGGTTGTACTTTTGACTATAATATATTTTAGAATTTCAAGATGTAGCATATATTACAATTTGGTTTAAGATTCTAGAAGTATTTAAAGTTAAAAAAAGAAATCCTTTCTTCTGAAGATTATATAGTTGTTCTGTTACCTTAGAGGCATGATACCCCTGCCCTGTTGGATGGCTGTTGGTTGGATTATTTTGGATACTTTCAAGGCTGCAGTAGTGCCAAAAAAAATGGGGTTACACCTTTCACTAGTTTATAAAATTTACTATGCTAGCCTAGGACAATATTATTTTATATGTTGTGTATATATATATAAGCCCCAAAACAATACTTGAGCTACTCATGTGTTTAAATGTCAAATAAACTCATTAGAGACAAATGAAATTCCGTGAGTCAACACCCTTAAATTTGTAAATAGCAAGATAAGATGAGATGCAGAATTTACTAAATTTTAGTTTTTAGAGACAGTTGATGGCTTGTAATACAAGATGTAAAAACCCTATCAATTCCTTGTCAGTTGTTTGAGATTGACTCCAGAATGATATGTTACCATGGTTCTTTTCTGCATTGCTTGTTTTGCAACCATTTCACATAGTCTGGTCCAGTTTTTTTTATTGAAGCATTATGCTGCCAAATTTTGTTAGAAGTGAGTGAAGACGAAGAAACTTTTTTATTTATTTATTAGAAATTCAGAAACATTTTTTTTGTCTTTGTCATACAGGTTGTGTGAGAGATGTAAAATTTAAGCCTTACCCTAACAGGTTAAGCTTTTAGAATTGATCCTTTACATGGTTTAGAGTAACTATGATTAAGAACATGTTTGGATTCACATCAATTTTGATTGGATGTGGATCAGTGGAAGCAACAATTAGTTGCTTTTACATCAATTTTGATGTGATTCCTGTATAAATGTGAATCATGGATGTTGAACCAAACATGTACTATGTGGGCAGGAATTCGTTTCTGGCTGCCACCATTCATAAATCATAATTAAATAAAATTTCAACAAGGTAACAAGGTTTGTGATTTATCTGTTGCAACTTGCAAGGTATTAACTTCACCAATGCTCCAAATACCACCCTCTGAAATTTTATATCATTAATATTACTCGATTCTAATCTTTCGTAAAAGAGTTTTTCATTACTATAGTTATTAAATGTAAAATTTGTTACTAAGTGTAAAGTCTGATTGTTCAATGTTAACCACCCATGATTGAGTGAACATTTCAAATCTGCTTTTGCTGGATGTGAACATTGACCTGTGTCTGACTGATGTATTAGGACTTATTGGGAAGGTGGACTTTACTGTTAGGCATCTCTCTTCTTCTACAAGCTCATTTCCTAGCACATGGGACTTCAATAGTGGTCAAGAATGTATTGGAACCAGTCATCAGGTCTGTCTGTCTGTCTCTCTCTCTCTCTCTCTCTCTCTCTCTCACCAACAGTCCATATTTTTTTGCTGGTTTTGCTCACTTAGCAGTAGTTTTTTTTTTCTTCTTTCATAGTTTCTCATTCTGTTTTTTTACCTTTGTCCTAAAAACAGTGTTCTGCATACACTGCTAGTCCCTCATCAGAGAAAACATGGACCATGCGTACTACTTTTCCAGAATATGTTGTTGCTCTTGCCACTATTGTTGGATCTGTGCTTTTTGCTGTAAGTTAATTCTATCTCATATGCTGCCTAGGTAGTTTATGATTTTATGCAAACTTGGATATCTTTTGTTTGTATTCAAATGGAAGTACTTACTTTTAATTATTATTATTTTTTCTTGTGAGAAAAGAGAGGGAGAGAGGAACATGAATCTGATATTATTGATTCAAGAATGGATACATTGA
Organism: Cajanus cajan; assembly: GCF_000230855.2. Classification (NCBI taxonomy): domain Eukaryota; kingdom Viridiplantae; phylum Streptophyta; class Magnoliopsida; order Fabales; family Fabaceae; genus Cajanus; species Cajanus cajan. The sequence goes on along the minus strand of NC_138519.1, from coordinate 27,239,604 downwards.
ATTTTGCTGACTGAGGTATTATACAAAGGTATATTTGTAAACTATAAAGTTAGATTCAGTACAGAGGAAGCTACCTCTAGGAACTTAGTTGTAACTGACTACCAGTCAGTTACAACAATCTAACAGAAAGAAATACAACTGAAATGAAGTGGCAAATGAAATTACAGTTGAGTAAAATTTATAGACAAATATATGAAAACTAAACAGAGAAATGATATCTTACAGTGTGTACGAATTAGGATATTGTGTTAGATCTTTTTGACTTCCTAAAAATATGAACTGATCCCATAAACTGCACATAATCAGAAGCAGTTGCTTTATAATGACTTTACTAAAGCTTTCCATCCCAGGTCACAGTTACATTTCTATTCATATTAGTGATGATATATTAACAATTACTTTCTCACCATTCAATCCAGATATTTGGTGGTGTTGGTGTTGCTTGTCTTCCATTGGGACTTATATTTTCATTCATTAGGCGTCCAAAGGCTGTTATCACTCGCTCACAGTATATCAAGGTGGTGTATGCTTTTATAGAAAGAGACATACTAAATGTTGATTGTAAATACTGTATTATATTTATGGTTTGGTTGGTTGGTTATGATTTTAGGAAGCAACTGAACTTGGTAAAAAAGCAAAAGATCTGAAGAAAGCAGCTGAGTCACTTCAGCAGGAAGAAAGAAGTGGGTCGAAGGGTAGGAAATTTCGTAAAAATGTGAAATCGGTAGAGAAGGTAACCAGATATCAGAGATTTATAAGGACTTTATAATGCAAACTTTCTTTTAAGTATTTTATGTTGACCTTTGTTGGCATGAACTTTGCATATCATAATTTGATGTGCTGTTCTAGTTGTGGCTGAAAGTTGTCAACAGTTGATGATTAATGAAATGTTCTTTTTCTAGTTTGAGTGGTTCTGGTTGTATCTTATCTATCTTGCTTAATTTGCCAGGAGTTGCTTCAATTAGAAGAAGATGTCAACCTTCTTGAGGAGATGTATCCACAAGGGGAAAAGGTAGTTACTTGACATCTAGTCATAAACAATATGCTGCAATGTTTCTCCCATTTACTGATCCTCTATGAATGCAGGCTGAGACAACATGGGCACTAACAGTTCTAGGGTATCTGGCAAAACTTGTTTTGGGAATTTTAGGGTAAGCAATGACATATAACAATCTGAGTTGCTTGGAATGCTAGGTGCTGTATAACCCCTTATACATAGTTTTACAAATTTTCTTTTATCGAATGGGTTGTTTATTCCCCCTTCCTTGCATCATGGAACAAATTTATTTTGTCATACCGATGGACTGATTTCTCACACTGAACTGTACATGTGATAATTTTCCAAAGGTTCTCTCACTCGATGCATCTCATAGATAGATAGATTTAATGGTTTCTTTCCATTATTTTAAATTGATAAAATAAATTAAAAATTAATGGATGAAATTACTGATAACTAACATACCCCAGTGCCAGAACCCTCCTTGCATTGCGAAGGTATGGGCGAGGGTCATTGTACGCAGCCCCACAGCCCTCACCTTGCATATGCAAAGAGTCTTTCCAGATTTGAACCCGTTACCAACTGGTCACAAAGGCCAACTTTGTCGTTGCACTGAGGCTCACCCTCAAATTCGAAATTACTGATAAGGAGTTTAAATAAAATTTTAGGTGTGGTAATAAAAAAATTAATTTAACTAGGAGAAAATAATGGTGTTGTAGAGAAATTAGAAAAAAATTAGTTAAATTGGAGTTGTAATAGACATTTAAGAGTGGCAATAGACATCCCTGTAATAGGGAGTGAATACAGCCATGTAACTATTGCTGGGACATCACTCGCTATCTCACTGTTACGAGCATTGCTTATTCTGTAACAGGTATTATATGTCCCATGTATTTTCTAACCTACTTTTGAAAATTGTTCCAGGTTTATAGTTTCTGTGGCATGGGTGGCTCATATCATTATTTATCTATTAATTGATCCTCCTCTTTCTCCTTTCTTGAATGAAGTTTTCATCAAGCTTGATGATATCTGGGGTATGTTGGAATACTCTTCCCTTTTGTTATCATTCCGTTATCATAAGCTATAGAGTATAGACATCATGTTTTTATTTTCATTCAGTTATTCTTCATGATATATGTATTCTGCTTTCATCAGGTCTTCTGGGTACAGCTGCATTTGCATTTTTCTGCTTCTACCTTCTCCTTGCTGTGATTGCTGGAGCCATGATGCTTGGGCTGAGACTAATTTTCATTACTATACATCCCATGAAGTAATTAAACTTTGCAGTCTATGCATCATTTCACTTTGCTTTTAATTTGTATTGGTCACATACTGCTGCTATTGATCACTCACTATGTAAAATTCTCTATGGCAGATGGGGAGCAACTCTCATGAACTCTTTTCTGTTCAATGTGGGGCTTATCCTTCTATGTTCCATTAGGTTAGTACAGCCTGTATTGATACATTTCCAAATGGTATTATGTGTAAAAGTTTACTTTAAATATGGCTGCCCTATTGATTCAACATTTATGTTTTTATTTCAGACAATGATAAATTTTATAACAATGATTTTTGTCATCTTTGATTACATATAGTAGGAACTAGGAAGAGATAGTTAAAAAATAATGCATAGTTGAAAGTGGTCTTACTTTCAAGGCTTTGATTTTCCTGTTTAAAATTTTAAAAGGAGCAGGGAATTTTTCTTAGTTGTGCAAGTGGTGTTATGAGTGTTTGAGGAAGTTATTTATGGACATGTACCAAGTGATGTTCTATACTTGAGCGAAAAATTGTGCTGCCTTGACAATGTCATACTGTGACAACATTGCTGAAAATTCAGTTGTGTTACCTTTTCAGTGTGATCCAGTTCTGCTCCACAGCATTTGCGTACTATGCTCAAGCAACTGCAGCACAGGAAATATTTGGCCACACCTTGGAGTCTCTTCGTGGAATTAAATATTTGTACAAGTAAGTTATTCTAGATGTTTTTCCCTCACTCTTCTCCAATCCTCTGATTGGGGTGAAGAACATAATCTATCCCTTTTGTTAAATTGCAAATGTTGACTATGTGATGGGATGGTCCCAACTTGCCCCTCCAACCCTTATAAATCACTTTTTCAGTTGAGATTCTCTGCAGAATGATTCTATTTACATTTCACTCACCCAAATTGTGCAAAAAAATAAAATAAAATCTATAGGCCATAACATTGTTCGGATCTAAAACCCAGTAGAGGTGTGTGTGTGTGTTTTCCTGTGTTGTGTGTTTGTGTAGTATCATTAACATCTGCATGCCTACATTAGGGAAGTATTGCATGTATTATTTGGTACTGACATCTTTTATGCCTTACTAATGTAATTAACCCATGCATTTGTCACATCACAGGTACAACGTCTTTCAGATTGCATTTGTGGCATTGGCTGGATTGACTTTTGTATATTATGCTGCCTTTGTAAGTTGACCTCTGAAAAATTTTATTTTCTGTTGTACGTGTTAATGTTCTTGCTGATCCTGAAGGGTTTTGAATTGAAAATATCAGGGATGGAGAAGAAAGAAGCCTAGTGGCAGGTTCGAATTGTCTACATGAGTATAATATGGTTTATAGCATGGAAGAGTGTCTTCTTAAGGGAGCCATCGGGTATTCTTTTCGCAAAATCTCATTTGAAGTGGCTTTTATTCGGATGTGTATCAGCCTAGTTTTGTATTACATGAAAGCTATAGAGTTGCTTGATCAGCATCCGAATAGAATCATTTCCCTGCGGTGTAATCATTAGTGGGTGCTTGTGCTTCCACTTAGGTCTCTGATTATTCTTTCATCACCCTTGTATGTATTATTCCTTGGTTTGATCTGTGCAACACATTCTTCCGATTATGTAATTGAATATATCATGTGCACAAGAGGCTACTCGGTTTCTACTAACCCTTTGATGTATAATGTAACCTTTCCCAAACATCAAGTTGTACCAGTCGACGTTTTTACATCTACATTTCTTTGTGCGGCATATTTCTAATATTAACAGGGCTTTTATGAAAAGGAACTCGTGGCTCTTCCGAAAAACGTAATAATCTGACAGACAGCAATCTACCCATCTCGTAGTAGTTGTGTGGCTACTAGAGTTTTCACATTTGAAATCTCCAAGGCTTAGAATGATGCCTAAGAGAGTACCAAATCTCTGGAGTGAGACATGTCGGAGGGTTTTCTTTTTTGACATCTCCAAGCCCTGGAGATTTACAAACTGACGTTTTCATGGCTTCAGTTGATGATTATAGGATATCATAGCATTGTGTAAATTATGGTTTGATCTATAAGTAATTTTTTAACTATAAAAATGATGTTCAAACACATCTTGTAGGTTAAAATTAATGGTGTTCAATGGATTAGGTTGATTCAGATTTGAATGAAAATTTAATCCGAATCAACTAAATTTAATTGGTATGGATTTCATAATTTTTTTTCTTAATTCAAGTTGAATCAATCTGATGTTGATTGGATTAATTTGATTTGGATTATTAGGTATTTAGTAAATTTTTAATTTTTTTTTTAAAGTAAATAGATTTTTTAAGATTAACTTAATTAATAATATTGTCAAAAATTAACTAAATTAATTTTTTAATCTACTTAAAGATTTCAAATGTATTATAATGTAAAAATGACACTCAATATTCTTTTTTCTTAAATTAAATATTAATTTAATTGATATATTGTCAAAAAATTAACTAAATTAATAAATTTGTAATATAATTTCTCTTGAGTTTTTTTTCTTCTTAATCTACTTAATGATTTCAAATGCAATACAACCTGAAAATGATATTCAATATTTTGGAATATAGTTCTTTTTTTCTTTAAGTATTTGAAAAAAGGAATGAAAAATATATGTATTATAACATAAAATTATCTTTAAAATAATCAAAATGACACATACATATTAATTATTAATTAAATAATAAATATATAATATATAATATATAAATCAATTGATTTGGTTAAGGTTAATTTGGATTTTTGATGCATAAATAAGATATCTAAATCAATCAATATCGAATTTAATTAGTTTGGTTCAGATCGGACCCGAATGAACAAAAAATCTAAATCAATTTAATTGATTTGGTTTGAGTTTATCATATTAACCCAATCTGGTGAACATCCTTAGTTATCGATTTATCTTTTCAAATAGCCACACATATATAACTATCAAAAAGACGAACCAAAATCATAAAACGGTAACACATAATTAGGAATGAGAATATGTTAAACTTTAAACATAGACTTATAGCCTGACCTCATTAAAAACTGATATGACCTGGTCTGTTTAATAAAAAAGTCAAGTTTAGACTTCTAAAAAAAGTATATTTATATAAAAAGATCAAACTTAAACTTATAGAAAAGTCTATTAGATCTAATAGGTCACCTATTTATTTATATAATATAATAATAAAATAATATATATATATATATTATTAAAATATAAATAAACAAATAATTTTATAAAATAAAAATACATTATTAATATTAAAATATTTTTTCATACAATTATTTTTTTTCATTATAGGTTTATAAGTTTATGATCTGTGTATGAATTTATATCAATATACATGGTTACACTTCAACAGAAAATATTTATTTTTTCTCTTATATTTCTTTTAATTTTAAATTTTAATGATATTGAGTAAACTATATTTTAAAAATAATTTTGTTGATTTTTAAAAATTAAGTTTATTAACTAAATTAATATTAATAATTTAAATAAATTTTTTAAATAAGTTAATAAACTAAATCAAACTTTAAAAAGGTAAAGGTTCAGCCAAACTTATAAAAAAAAATTATAATAAATAATAAGTCAAGGCTTTAATTTTGCATAATATATATTAAAAGTCTGACCCGAGGCAATCACAATTTCCCAACATTCACTCGCTCAAAATTAGATATAACTCGATCAGTTGCTCAATATGCACTAACAACACCAAATTTCTTTAAGCACAACAAAATTTTTCAAATTCCTGCTACTTTGTGATTCATTCTACAAAATATGGGCATTTCCGTAGCTTGAAAACGCAAAAAAGTCTACTCCAGTTGAGAATTTCCCTGGAAGTTCAAGTTGGAGACATTTATTGGAGTTTTGTTATCCGCACCAATTGGATCATATGATGAATCTTAAGCAAACTCATTTGGCATTGAGTTCCAGTGCAGACTAGGTTCCCAGTCTGCTTCTCTGAGGACCTTCAATATCTCTTTAGCCACTATCTTGCTCCCCTCAGATGATAAATGAATTCCATCCCTATCAAACACCACCCCATCAAATGAACCAAAAGCACTTTTCCTTTAGATATGTAGGCACGTTTTAGTAAATTTCCCAATAAATATTTCTAGAAGAAAATAATAGAAAGGAGAAATGAAATAATAAAATTAATTTATGCATAAACTAGTTTGTAGAAGCTCTTTCCAATTAAATTTTCTAAAATCTTACTTTTAATTTATACATTAGTGTTAACTTATGAAGATTATTTAAATTTCTTCATATTTTTGGTCTTAGGAGTGTTAGATCCGTATATGCATGTAATATTAATAGAGAGCAATTGGCATCTATATATACTTACGTGAAGCAAACATCCAACCAGTCATGTCTTTGCTGCAGTGCAGACCACATATCAATGGCCTTCACATTCATCTCGCGGCACAACTCCAAACACGCTTCCGAGTATACTCGACACGATTCATTAGTCCTTCTTATTTGCCCCAGATGACTGATTTCAGTTAAAACATTATTTCACTAGAGTATAAGATTGAAATGCAGGTTTTAATAGGATCAGATAACAAGAATGTCAAAGTTTTAGGAAGGTGCCTGTGATCCTCTAAATTTATCATGTGCCAGCCTAATGGATACAGGTCTTGTTGGTATGAAGCCAAAGATGCCAGTTTTTACATATCAGACATGCCAGTATTCAAACTTAGTCTCAAGTTTGAATACCGATATAGATATAGCACATAACCTATGAGCTAGGGTACTGGTTTGATTTATAAATAAGTAAATACTAACCCTAGAGTTTATGAAATATTTGAGCCAGTTTGAGGGGGGAGGATATAGTATAAGACTACAGGTAAGTGTAATTATTTAATCATATAGCACACATAAAGTATAGGTGTCATCAAAAAGTAGAAGTGCATCATGCATCAACATCATAGCCTAATGATAATGTGAAATTATGTACAATAACCAAAATAAGTTGTAGTCAGAACCTGAGCGTTTCATGCATTTGTGTCTCATTGATGGGAGGGCAAGTAAGAAATATTATGCGAGTCTTCTTTGAAAGGCTCTGACAACCATTAAGATTTGGGTCAAATTTCATTGTGATAAATATAGAGGTTAAGAATAGTTGAATCAATACCACCAAATAATACTTGGAGTCTTAGAGATATGATAATCCTTTTTTTTTCTTTCTTTTTTCATGTGATGTGTGGAAAAAGTAAGGAATTAATGTGGCATAAAAGTTTACCATAAGATGGGTAGCAATTTTCCTCATATTTTCAATGTATTCTTGGAGGGGTACATGAAGACCATGGCTTGATGGATGTGGATGAGTAGAATCATTACCACCAAAGTACACAATCACCAGTGATGGTTGAATAGTGGCATCCTGAGTTGAACATGACAGTGAAAAGGTGATTGGTTTTAAGTCAGTCTAAGCCTGAATCAGAGTAATCACATGTGCAAAAATGAACCTAAAGATTAATGTATATGTCTGTGTGCATGCTGAAATTGCGACATGCAGTTTATTATAGTACATTTGATGATTTAAATTTCAACAAATGTTCGTATTATATCCATTCTCAGTACTAAGGCAAATTGAGGCCATCATATGCAAGATTGTTCAAGCTAGTCTTTAGCAGTCAATTAGCTAACTGAGGTTCCATTAGTTCGTACTACAAATAAAATGAGTAAATATTAAATTGTAAATACATTAATTCACTTAAAAAGACTTTTAACATACTTATCTAATCACAAATTGTCATATAAGATAAGTTTATTAATTTTTACAATAATTATTTTAAAAGTTATACTAATAATGCTTTTTAATTGATTGACAATATAAATTTTTTTTTACAAAGAAGGTGCATAGAAGTTAAATCCATCGAAATAACCACATTTTAATGATTTTATGATTTGTCAAGAATATGTGAGATTTTGAATTAACACATGCTCAATACCTTGGGAAATATTATATCCAGAACCTGCAGAGCACACCTTGAATTCCAACCAGCATATCCTCGCAAAATTATATCTGCCTATGTCAAAGTCAATGTGTGATAAAAGTTAAACTCATTTACCACTCATAATGCTTCACTCATATATAAAAACACCACTCATAATGCTTCACTCATAAAAAGCAAATACATTTGTAAATTTAATGTGTTTGTTTAGGCTTATATTTCAAAATACTTACACACTTTAGATGCATATGGAGAAGGGGAATTCTTTCCAACAACATGTAACTTGCTTGGATTTCTCAAACTATAGTGAGTTTGAGTTGTTACGTTCTTGATAACATCTATTAATCACTCAAAATAATGCTCAATTTATGCAATATAGTTACAAACAGCATTTTCAAACTTTTTATTTTTCCTTTATTTCACATTCAGTCTCTCTTAAACATTTGGGCAACCTCAATAATATGGAAAACCTTGTCCATTTTTTTAAATTTACAATTGACTAAAATCAAAATTACACTTTTGATATTCTATATAACATCTAATTCATATCTTTTCTTTAACATGGCTTATTGTATAACATTATATATAGAAACCAAAAATACAATTTATTGATGTAATTTTATGAGGGAACTAAAAAGTCTTCGTATGGAATGGGATACTGAAAAGTTAATAGAGGGCTTCCATTGTATTGGAAGATAGCTTGTAACAATATCTAAATATAAAAAAAAAAAAAAAAAAAAATTCCTTCGAAATAATCTTTTATTACTTTTAAGAAAACTTCGTGGTATGAAATTGGCTAGATCTTTTTGGCATTACTTTTGCCTACATGTGAGAATGCCGCGTGTACAAAATTCTTGTGCAATTTGTTATAGCATTTATCTTTTTCTGTTTAGTATTTCTTTGGACATTCATTTCTGAGCTTGTATCATATTGAACTATTTGGATATGGAGGAATCTTATCTATGATTCCACTTTTTACCAAAATTGCTGGTCCACTTGTCCTACAGGACCACCACTTCCTCAAAAAGTTCTCAATATGGTGACTTATGGTTTTTTTTAAATATTTTTTTTTAATAATTTCAGTTATTTTACTTTTTATTCTCTATAATTTAAAATTGATTATTTAGTTTCTATATTTATCTTTTTCAATCATTTTTATAGTTTAAGATAGAACTTTTAGTCTATATACTTGCAAATTTTTTTAATCTTTTTAGTTCTGTCATTAATTTTTTTTGTAACTTTGTCTCTTTTGTATTGATTGACAAAAATATTAATTTAACTTTATTTGTCTAATATTGAATTTATTTTGTTAAAATTACTAGATTTCTCGACATTTTGTATCTCTTTTATATCTATACTTACGACACCTATTGTTGAGACACCTTGTTTTTATTCTCATAAAATTGGAGATATTTATCATGTTAACACAAAATAGACAACATTATAAAAAAATGATAGAGACTAAGATTCTAAGAGGCTTACAAAATTATAAGTATATAATTAAACTAAAAAAAAATTTCTTAAATTATAGAAACTAAAAAGGATTGAAAAAGATAAATATAAAAATTAATTTACTTTTTAAATTATAGAAACTAAAAGATAAAATAAATAAAATTATAAAAATTAAAAAGATATTTTAATTTTTTTTTATAGAAAAATATGGTGACTGATGTTGAAATATTCTAAATAACATTTTTCCTCGATAATTGACATCTTACTTATTTTTATTTCTCCACAAGAAAATGACCCGCCATACTTTGCTTATGTTCACATTTTTAGTTTGAATTGCATATGTTCACATTTTTAGTTCGGATTTCTGTAATAATCCTTTAAGTAGACTTTGTAGACTTTTATTCACAGTTCTAACATATCGTTAACACCATGGTTAATAGTATAGAAAGTATCTTAACATTGTATTACATTTTGTATATATAAAAAAATGTTAATGAGATCCAAAATTAAGAAAATGCTTATCATCAACTTATTAATTTTCTCTTCCATCTCATTTCCGACTATTTATTTATTCCTTTCATATATCACATCACCTATTACGTGTTTTACTCCTTTATTTCTTTTCTTTTTCATCCTTTTTCTTTCTAATGTCCTCTCTTCTGTCCACCCAATTCAATCTATTTTGCAATACATGAATATATATCATTACTCTTCTATTAATAACGGTAAATGGGATAATTTTTCTTTCCAAAAGGAACTGTTCCATTGCCTGAAGTCCTGTTCTTGATTAAAAACTAAAACAAATTGTAAAAATATAAAACTGAATAAGGGTCATCCATAGACCACAAAACCCTCGTCTATCTATGAAACATGAATGCATAAACAAAACAAAACAATTCTTCATGGTTATCCAACATGTAAAATCAAAGGATAACAGCTTTTACCCTCTTTCAATCATTCATTAACTGAAGCTACAAATGAAATTGTGCAAATCAAAGTGCATGCAATGAAAGAAAACACAATATTAACTTGAAGTCAAAGAAGATATATGAGAAACCATAAATTAATGGAATGAAAAACATGAATAGCATAACTATATAAGTACCTTGCGAGCATAGAAATTGGCAAGAATAGCTCCCCAACCTTCATTACTATAACTGAATTCAACTATGGACGAACCAAACAACACAAATTGAGGTCTCACTGGTCCTACCATTTCACTTCTTCAATATCAATAATACACCAACACTGTAGCTAGTATTCAAAATTTATAGACGAGGGTTTTGGTTTCTTTCTCCTCTTGCTTTCTCTTGTCAATATCAACTGCCATAATTTTTCAATTTCTTTCTCTTGTCAGTGGGACATCATATTGAAGTGTGTGGACTTTTGATGCCAAGTTTATGGTGTAGATAACGCTATGAAACCCTTTATCTTAATGCCTCCAAATGTTTAGAACTTGACAATGACATAAATCGAATAAAAGAAAACTTAGGGACTGGTATTTCATGTATTTTTATTTTTATTTTCCGACTAGTTTGATAAGTAATCTAATCTGACGTGAATATTTATTGTGTGAGTTGATGGGATAAAATTTAATTTTAATCGAAAAATAATACTAAAATCTTTTATATTTTAGCTTTATAATCTTATCTAAATGAAGATAAATTTATTGACTTTTATATTAATTATCTTAAAAAATATATTAATAATAATTTTTGGTTTAATTAGTTAATAATCTAAAATTATTGTATACCGATAATACATTATTATTAATATTGTCGATTTATAATAGCACGACTTTGTTAATTACATTTAATTTTAGGTCAAAAGATCTTTGTTTCAATGAACTGATTGCAGATATGGGATGTTTGTACACTGCAACTATACTATTGTAAAATAATTTTATATATTTTTTAAATTATTCATCAGAGTTAGAAGTTCCTCTATAATATGTAAATTTTTACATAATATTCTTTATATCTTCATTCATGAATGATCACATTAGATTATTATTTATATCTTCATAAATGAATGATCACATTATAGATAATTATTTTATATCATTATTGATGTGTATCAAGTTTTAATCAATACCTATTAAAATTTATTACTATTTCAGAATTCTTATAATTAGGGATATTACATTGGAAATATATTTTTTGAACTTGATTGATGCTCTTTGTGATGTATATATTGGATAATGACTTCTCTCGTTATTTAATTATGTTTTCAGGGAAAATTATTAGTAAAATTTATAACACTAAAAAATTACTTCTCTTCTCGACTCTTTGTTATTAAAATTTCAACTTGGATAAAATCTGAGTCACTCAACAAACACCACATTTATCAAGTAATTGTGATATTAATTAGTCAAACTTTGAACAAAAGGTGAGGAGAGGGAGATAATACAGCTAAAAGGTAGTTATTTAATTTAAATTTCGTAGTTATGGGAATAGTTTGATATCATATTCATGTTTTTCATTTAAAAATATATATTTTTATGATATTTTGTACCAAGTATTTTCCATTGATAAGAGTGCATTAATAGGAATGTATTGTTCTACCATGACATTTCTACATTGATTGGAATAAAAACAATAATAGAAATAAAATATAATGATATTTTTATAATTAAATATGAAACGTTAACATATTTATATCGATTTTAAGGAAAAATAATCTCCTCGCACCCAAATCCTTTTCAAAGGACATTGCATTCTCTTCTACAAAAATCTCTCGTCCTACTTTTCCTGATATTAGGTTCATGGATCAATTTGTTAGGGAAAGGGAAATTGTTCATACTTTTATGGCTAAGACTGGCCTTGAGTTTGATGGATATGTATGCTAGTTGGGTGTAATTAAGGGGTTCGAACAGGTGTTTGAGGAAATCCCTAAGAGGTATAATGTTTCTTGGAACATCATAATTTCGGGTTATGCCAAATTAATGCATGAGGTTCCAAGAGGTTGTTGATGTTTACCAGAAAATGCGAATGGAGATCGATGAGAAGCCAAAGGAAAGGAAGTCATGGGCAACTTTGGTTAAAGAAATCCCAAGTAGAGATTAAATACATTGACTTTCTGGATCAAGCAAGAACAATTCAAATTATATAATTGGCTAATGCAAAACTAATTTCATTAGTCAGTGTTTGCCTTCTTATTTAGACAAGTCTAGCCAATCCATGTTGACATGAAGGTTTTGAAACCAATTGGGTGAGAATTTAATTAATTTGCTTGGATATATAGGTAAATACATTTTTAGTTGTAGCTATTTGCTAAACTAACCAAAGGCCTTAACTAATTTTCTATTTTATGTCAATCAATTGTAGGTTGTGAATTTGAGAAGTCGCAATGTTCTAGCAAACCAAAATTTGGAGCTCATGGATCTTCATGCATGTTGTTATTATGCAGCTCTTCTTATTTGTAGGACATTCTTTTTGGCCACATATAATTTAATAAGCATGTGGACACTACGGAACCATTTTTTAAAAAATATTTTCTCTTTTTTAAAGATAACTGTTAACATTTTTTTCAAAATAAAGGCTCATATAGTATTGTTTAGTAGAACACTATGTTAACTTGAAATTATAATTAACTTATTTTTCTTATGATTTTTAATTTGTCAATAGTTTTGGTAATATTTTAATTTGTTATTTAATGTATTATGTAACATAATAAATAAACATTTAATTGTACGAATTAAATCCCTATTCAATTATGATAATTATTCAACCATAAGATATACTTTATTCCAACAAAACGATTTTGCGAATCCAACTCAATTTTAAAAAGATGAAACATAAGATAGATATTTGCATCTTTCCATTTCTTTTATTCGTTTATTATTTTAATTTTACGTGAAAGAAGTCATTCCAAATAATTAGTTTGTATATTCATGATTTTTTTTAAAGAATTTTTTATAGAATGAGATGACACTCCAAATAGGACGTTAATAACTTCTTGGGACTATCAATAAAGACTCATCTAGAGAATTATTATACGAATTACAAACAATTTCACCTAATTACAATTACTCAATTAATTCCTGAGTGTTAAGGGATTTTCCTAAGAAGAGTTTCCTACCAAACAAGAAAAGTGATGTTAAAGAGATTAAACCCATCCGACATATTTACATACGAAGGTCCCAAAAAAAAACTTGTAATGAAATGTTCAAATATGAATTAGTAAGGAAAAATATAAAAGCTGCAATCTGGCAAAGAAAAAGACATTAACAAAGCTACACCATTCAAATTATGTATTAATTTCTTTTCCATTAAATCAATAAATTATGTAAGGAAAGCACAATGCAAATGCCATTTCCATTGGCCAAGCTTGAAGAATAGTTAATGTTTAGATTAATGACGATCACCTAAATATTCTACTCTCTTTTTCCTCTCCTTACGATCCTTGATGTTTTTCTTTAGCCTCGCCCAACTTTTCTTGCATGCACCAACAGCCTTCTTCCCATGTTTGATTATGGCCTTCTGGGCTTTCTTTGCTACAATCTTGGCTTTCTTTGTTGCCACCTTTACTTTGTCTTCAAAATCTGCCATATTGAATTCTCAAATAGAATTCAATTGCAGCTTGTAAAGACAAGCAAATTTTGGCCTTAGTAGTGTCAATATAATTTTTTTTAGTGTATTTATATATGTGACACAATGCATATATCTTGTCCCAACCTAGAATGACTCTTTCTTGACCTTGTTTTCGTATGCCATATATAGAAGGTTAGCCTTAAATAGTGTTAACCTAAACGCCTCTCATTCCACCATTATCATTGTAATGTTAAAGTGTCATTACCTAATTAGTAAATTAAAATTCAAAGTCCCCTAATTAACAATTAATTAACGTCATTCTGTCTTATGTGTAACTTTAGGTCATGTTGCGCTTGAAACTATTTGGTTTTGACCATTGTACTAATATGGGTAAATACTACCGCACAAATAAGTGGTTGTATGTTGTTAAGGTTACATATGTTGTTAAGGTTACAGATACAATTAAATTTGTTTGAGGATTAATGTGATTTTGAAATATGTTTCATGGTGTAAAGTTTTAAAGCTTTTTTACTACTAGATTCTAAATGATATTAGAAACTTGAAATCAAAATTTAGAGTTTTGGTAAGTCGACAATGTTTAATTTTAGATCAATGACATACATATTTGAATCAAAAATCTTAATTTAATATTTTGATTAAAATCTTGATTTGCAAACAAGAATATAAATTAAATTTATTTTATTTTATTATTGAGTAATGCATATTATTGTAAATTATAAATTTGACTTTATTATTTTGAACAAATTTGTATAAATACTTGTGCAAAAATCATTGATTTAATTTAATCTTAATGTAGATAAAATTTGAATGTCAATTGATTAAATTGACAAAAGATAATCGATAATTTGTCCATAATTGCAAAGTTATGAGAAATCAATTGTACAAATAAAAAACTATGACTCAATAAGAATTCATTTTAAAATAATTTAAATTAGGAAATACAAATAGAGACTATAATTTCTAAATGCAAATGAACATCAAAGGAAAAATGCATAAATTTAAATGAAACTCCGTATACATAATAATAATAATAATAATAATAATAATAATAATAATAATAAATTGAATAACATAATCTTAATAAATAAAACTAAAACGTGTTTAGGTGGAAAATATTACATTCTTAAATTAAACAAATTAACATAATCAAACTAAAATTACAAGGAAATAAAACTTATGTCTTCAAAATAAATCAACAGAAGAAATATCATAATTAAGTTTAATTATGTTTCGATGTCACATCCCATCAGAACACAACTCATCATTGAGTACTAAGTTTCATCACCAATATTTTTAACCTCATGTTGATGATCACCTGCATTACAAACAAAGGAAAACAACAAAAAGCAAAAGGAGTGAGAAACATTTCATTCTACCTCATGGTGTAAGAATGCAACTGGATAGCAAAATACAAACAAAGCATACATATATACATAGTATAGGCAGATTGGTATCAATAACACACTTCACTCATTCATGTCATAATAATTAAATAACATATAACATTAAGATACATATACAATGGATACAAACTACATATTATCATGCATGTAACACTAATAAAAACATCACATGATATATTGTCACTAGCAACTCACAAAGTAGTCTTGGATTACATGACAAGTCACACATTCAATGCACTCTCACTAGAAGCACATACTATCAAGGTCTAGTTGAGATATCTAAGTCACATAAGATACATCTCATGCACACAATATGCCAAACTAGGACTTCCAAACCAATTTATTCCCAAGGATTGATCCCTAAACTTTTACACAATGGAATCTTCGTTGACGGTGTATTCCATATCGTACCCCTTTAAAATTATTTATGTATATGATGCATGTCAATCAAGACTCTATGCATTATCATATCACCTTAGTATATCATCATGTCAATTCAGCCATTCCAACTTATGTCATATTGTATAATCATCAATTGTTCTCAATATAACAATTAATAATACAGTTATATCCATTAAAGGTTAGCAATCAATAGCTCAAGGAATCATATTCACTAGCAAAGAAGGAAAGAAACACAACTGGACAATTAACGCTTAGTGCCAGACTAGGCATTCAACATAAGGGCTTCTAAAGAGTAACCTTGACTCTCAACCTGAGTCACGCTTAACATGAAACTCACACTCAACCTAAGGGTCATAGAAATAATTCTAGCTCTTAGTCATAGTGATGCTCAATGTCGTTTTTGTGATCAAAGACTCTACAACCTGCGATTTTTTTATTTTAATCTTTAGCTCACCAATCTATTTACACAGTTGGTGAGACACTTCAAAATTATCATATTACACTTCAGAAAGCAACAATTGCACATACTCTTCTATTTCTATTAACTACTCATACAATAACCATTACCTCTCTTAGAGTTTTCACAGAAACCCACCAATAAATCTCGATTTCACATTCTAATCCATACAAATGTTTCAAATCATGTAATAAACATTCTAAACAGTACAATTTATGCATACAATTACATACTCAAGTCATCTCCTCATACAACCACTAATGCATTCCCTTATGATTTCTCACAAGAACCCATGGGAACACCAATTTATACAATTATAAGCCAAACTCAAAAATTACTAATACATGCCTACTAATTATATCAATCAGAACATACAAAGAGAAACAGAGAAGATAAAGACGCATTTGGAGAAAATCCCTCATACATAGACATATAACAAAGACAAGATTAGGGGTTAATCTCGCTACCTAGCATACATCTCCACATTCAAAGTGAGGTTTCTCACTCCTCCTACCTTGAAAAGTACTAGACAATGGACGAGCGACTCCAAAGTGGTTCCCTTTTCCTTATGGTTCTCTAAGCTCTAAAGTGAAAAAAAATGTGTGTTCGTAAAATGAAAGAAACATAAAACTGATTAAGAGAAAACTACTCTTTTTAAGTTTATAATAATATAAAATATTTTTTTACTAATTAATAAAATAAGAAGGGGGTGAGAGAAGGAAGAAGAATTTGGGTTGGATTATGGGCCTAACTAGAAGGCTTTTAAAAACAAATAAGGGTTAGGTCTTCATTACGTATCCTTTTAAAATCCTACAAGCACTTACAGAAGAGAACCTAAAGGAATACTCGTATCTTTATAAAAGATAGTGAAACTTGATCAGATTGATCAAGAATTAGATGGTGTCCTAATCGTTGAGATGAACTAGTATAAAAATATTATATGTTCTTTTTACTTATTTCTTCGTTTGCACTCTTACAATCACATTACTGTTGTTATTTCAAAAAGTGTTGAGTTTTTGAGTGATACTATTTAACCCTTCCCCTTTTAATGTCTTTCTTTTCTTCACATTTCTCATCCTCTCTTTCTTCTCATCTATAATTAAACATAAAAGAGCTAGTACATTTCCTAAAAGAGTTAAGTTATAAACTAAAGCTTACTTTCTACAAATTAAGATAAAATTAGTTCAAATCAAGGAATTATGTCAAAGGAAATTAAATTGAATGTTTCAACTTATACCATAAGATTAAAATGATTACGACACTTGTTACTAAGCATACATTTAAATATACATTCAGACCTGACATACAAATTTTTCAATATCCATTTATTTATCAAGTCCATATGGGAAGAAATATGAATTTTTAACTCAAGATACATGACTTAGAAATATTTCTAAGCACATAAAAAAATACACAATGTTGGGAATAAGAGGGAGGTTAAACATAGGAGAGAACCCCATTATGGGCCATAAGTAAATTACACAGGTGAACTTGATACCACATCTTAACACAAACTTTAAGGTGTTAGATTTATGGGTCATTTTTACTTATATATACATATATATATATATATATACGTATATATACATATATATATATATATATATACATATATACATATATATATACACACACACACATACACACTCAACATGCTCATTTTCATCTAGTGTGAAACTTATCATTCACGTTGTACACCAATAATCTCACATTCAAGTGTAAGTACTTTTCACATTGTTTTCTCCACTTTAAGCAAAAGTTTTTTTTACATCCATAAGTATTCAACAGTGGCCTTAGAGCTTAACCATCATTGCCAATCTACTCTAGATTTTTCATCGCCTTTAAGCCTCTAAAGCTTAATAATTACACCAATTCATTCTAAATATTTACATTGTCATTAGGCCCCTAATTATGGGTTGCTTAGACTAGCTCAATAAGTCAAACTCAATTAGCCAACTCTACTCGTTATTATGATAAACAAACATTTTATTAATTGACCAACTATATTAAAAATATAATTATCGTAATATTTCGTCTCACTAATCAAACAACTATATTAGAAATATTATTATCATGATGTTTCCTTTCATTAGTTAACCTACTATATATTATATTAAGAATATTGTCACCATATAATAGTTTATTAATAGAAATTTATAAGCAACAATAACTAATCACATATGTATATATTCAAACTATCAATGAAAAAGAGGAAGCTTTTCTTATCAAAAGAATATAATCAATTAGTATGTTCCAAATTTGATTACCTTGAACATATATGAAAATCACTTTCATTCAATATACATAATCTCTACTTTTTATAGTTTTAAAAATTATTTCCAGGATTTTCAATGAAAAATACATTTGAAGGAAATTTTTATAAAAAAAAATTATCCATTAGCCAAACTCTCTTTTGTAACCAAAAGAATTAGTTCAACCAAAATCTTGATTGGAAAAACACTTATAGAAGTATTTGGTTTAAATATCATTAATATATTTTAAAATGCTAGGTATATTTAAAATGTATGTAAAAAAAATTGCAATCATAATTTTGCATCAAAATAAAAGAAATGCAAAAATTGATTTTCTAACTTAAAAACTATCAAACCTTAATTTGAATTAAAAGATTGACATTTATCACATTGAAATAAATGTTTGTACTGCAAACTAATATTTGTTTACTTCAATTTTACACCACTATAACATGATAATATCTTGCTAAGATAAGAATTTCGTTATCATTATATAACCTGATAATAAACTTTCATACTAATTAGATGAGTTTTTATTTCTTGTTTAATTGTAACAATATATACATTACATGAATAATAAATTCAACAATGAACAATCATTGGGTATTTACAATTTTGTATGATGAATTTGATTAATTTACTATTACTAATATAACCATGAAGATTATGGGTTTAACTCATCATTACTGACTTATAAACACATTCTTATTAACTTATAAGGTAAGAAGTGTTTATAAGCTCGTATAAAATACTATCTATTTAATAACTTGATAATTAGATTTTTCACAATAGATATTCATTCGAATCTTGTACCATCCTCTCTTACAATATCCTACAAATGTCCATCCACTCCTGATTAAAATTCCAATACTTATAGACCTCTGCAGCTGCTTATCTTCTTCTTTTGCCTTTGGAGCACATGTAAACATCTTTGATATTAAATACAAAGTAAACAATGTAAATAATTTAGGTGAAATCAAAGTGATGAAGGTTTTTGATTCAATATATATTTCTTTGTTTAGGGATGGAAATTTTTTTCTTAAGAATGACAAAGTTCTTCTCTTAATTTATACCTTTTAGTTTGTTCTTTATATAATGCCTTATGAGGTTGTTATGTTAGTTACATCTATTGTAACAAATTGCATATCTCTTATGATCTGTTTGTTGTAGTATTTTATGTGTATATACTATATTTAAAGTGTTTCTATGTTTCAATTATTTGATTTAATTTAGTAACAAACTTATGTATGTGATAGAAGTCAAAGTCAATGCTTCATATATAATTTTGTGTAATATTTTTCATACCTAATAAGTAATATCTTAATTACTATTTACTGGTCATTTTTTCTAATTTTGGTTATGATGGGTTCTAGAAATGTTCGCATTCTATAAGTTGTATCAAATGTTGACCACATTTTCTTCTCTATTATGTTTTTTAGAGACTAACGAGAGAATTTTTATAAATTATTTTATAGATAAATTTTAATTTTGAAAAAGTTTATTTCAATTTTTCCCCTTATTTTCTTCATCTTTAAGTGTTTATAAAGGGGATTCAAGTAAAATGACTTATAATGTGTTTGTTTTAATGTTTCAACACTTTTTCAAACAATTAGACGAGATTGTGCCAAATTGGCATATTTTTGTTCAAAATAAATTTTTAGTTAAAATAAACACACATTTAGTTATTAATATAAATCATTCAATTCTTCATCTTCTTGCATTCTCAATAACACAAGCAAAAAAAAAATAAACACCTTAATTTGTTCCCTGTATCTCAATCTCATCAATAATGGCAAGCCTTTTAGCTATAGAGTTAATGATCAACAACGATGGTGATAGAGTTATGTTGGATCACCAAATTAATGAGTATAGATAATGTTTTATGCATGACACTTACTGGATTTTAGTATATCATTTGACTATTTTTAACACCTCAAAATATTTGGTCCAAATCTACCGGACACAACTAATGAATACCTAACAAATTAAGCCATTTGACATGAGCAAAAAGTAAAATCCATTACTCATGACCAATAAAAGCCGAACAAATTAAGCTATTTGACATAATTTAGCAAGTACCATATTTGATGACACCTCAACCACCATTTTTGTTCATTCGAAAGACCTACATACATCTCCCGTTGAGAGATATGTCCACACTTGATCCGAGTATCAAAAAATTATGAAGTCATGGGAAAATTTTAAGTCTTCGTCCTATTTTAATATAGCTTATCAATTTATATTTTATTTTTCTAACTTTTGACTTGTAAAAATGTTAATTAAATATAATAATCAAGTCATTACAACATATCACTTTATATTCATTCAATCACTATCTTATAATATAGTTGATATCAAATCAAATATAAAAAAATAATTTTGAAATTTTTTTGAAATACTTCATTTATCAAACAGAAAACTTAGAATAAAGGTATCGCATTAAATTCAAATGTTCAGAATGACAAAACTAAATCTAAAACTAATTACAAAGAATGTCAACAAATGTAGAAATATCTATAAGAAAATAATATAAATCCCTAACGCAATAACAATGAAAATCAGTTTCTTGTCTAAGGTCTTGATGTCACATCTTATCGGAGCATTCCCAACAAAAGGCTTAAACCTCTCTATTATCATAATCAAATTCATATGCACATATACAACAAAATAAAACTCTAAAAAAAAGAAAAGTGAGAAACATCTTACTCCAGCTACTAGTGTAAGAAATGGTCGGATAACCATATACATACATAACAGTAATTATGAATATAAAATAACAACAAATATCATTAATAACATTTATAATTCTCAATAATCAAGGGATACAAAACAATCTACTATATTCACATGATATACCAAGGCTTGTTCTACACATCTCGATATCCATCCAATTCATAATTAAAAAATAATGAGTATGTTGTGATCATGCAATGAACAAGACTCTCTTAAAATTATATGCATGTGACACCAGTAAAACTAATTTATCATGGTCCAGAGGCATGAGAATCCTAGGAGAACATGCTGGGTCAAACCATCACAACACTCTCTACTAGGAGAAAATACATCAATGGTGTGTCAAGATTTTAAACAATGGAGTCTTCCCTAGCAACATATTTCACATTATACCCATAAAAAAATAATGCAAATGATACATGTCGTATAGACTCTATGCATGGGCATATAAATCTCATTAACAATCCACATATACACGATTTCACATTTCATTAGTCACATTCCTACTAGTCAATTCATCTAGACTTTCACACTACTAAGTTAAAACAGTCACATAATCACTTGCACTTTTATCACATATCACATATCTCAAGGGTTCGCATTATCATCACACACTTTCTCATTTTTCCAATCTACACGCCTAACCCACTCATCCCAATCAATGAATTCACATGATTTACTAATCAAGGATATTCTCATTAGTTAATCAATTTCTTGCATATCATTCGTAGGCATAGGACAACGCCTAGCGTGGGATGCCCTACACCTAACAGGATCAAGACTAAGAGCCTTTGGAACAGTCACACTCGACATGACTCTCCCAATGCCTAGCGAATTTTACAACTAGGAGCTTTTGGAGCTCCCACGCTCGATGTGACCAAGCTCATGCCCAGTGTCAACCAAGTCGGGAGCATTTTATGGCTCTCATGCCCAACATGCACCTCCCCATGCCCAACGTGATTGTCATAGAAAGTTCTCTATTACTTTTGCACCCAACAATCTTAGGTCGTGCCCAACGTTGTATCAATATTATTTTTTTCTGCATAATTTGCAAATCACATTCGCATTAAGTCTCACAACTTACAAATTCATTTTAGAAATATGGTATATATAGTCTAATTAATTTATTCTAGTAAGGGTTTCCTATTCCTAATTGTTTCTCCAGTAACTTGCTTTATATTTATTTTTAGAGTTCCCTCAAAAATCCACAAACACTTTTAAATTCACAATCAAAGACAACATCACAGATCAGGAGCACAAATATAGTATAACAACATGATTAGAAGGCAAGGGAAGGATACATACACATTACATTCATAATCAAGTTTGGATTTAATTCCTCATACATTCAAACATAAACAATGAGATTGGAGGTCAATTATGCTACCTTGCAAATAGCACACACTTGGAGCATGTTGATATGGAAATATTTGAATAGTTAAATTATAGGTTTGCATAGTTATACAAAATATTGTATAGTTAGGACTTCCTTAATTTTGTCAATGATTAGTAAAATCCTTTATTTAGCCCTTGATTTGTATGAGTAAAATATTATAAGAATAGAGTATTATGTATACTAAAAGCATAAATAAATAAAAATTATTAAATTTATTTTATTTTTCAATTTGGTACCACAACTTATACTTTTTTTTTTCTGAACCCGTGAAGATCTTTGCTGGAGAGATGGCAAAAAAAACATAAACTGTAGTGGTAGTTTAATTTGAAGGTGTCTTCAATATAGGCATCATCCTAAACAAATCCAATTATGACGTGTGGTCACAACTAATGGAAATGCACATTGTAGAGAGGGAAAAATTGTCCTACATTCGCAAGAAGGTGAAGCCTCTAACAGAAAAAGATGAAGGATATGAAAAATGGTATGTTAAAAACCAAAAGGTGAAAGAATGGTTGTTAATGCCCATGAAGCTAGAAATCATGAAAAGGTATCTTCGATTACCCACTACCCTTGATACTTAGAAAGCTTTGTCAAAGGTGTTCTATGATGGAAGTGATGAGCTACAAGTGTTGGTCCTGAATCAAAGGGCATTCACTGCAAAACAAAATAATAGAACACTAACTGAATATTATGGGGAGTTCATAAAGATTTTTAGGGAATTAGACCATTGTGACAAAGTAGTCATGAAGAACCCTGATGATGTGAAATCATATAAAAGTCAATAAAGAGATTGAGGGTACATATATTCCTTGTTGGACTAGGTGATTATTTTGAGCAAATTCATGGAGAAATCTTGCAAAAAGAAGTAGCATCTGATTTAGAAGAATGTCATGTCTTGATTTGACGAAAGACATTTTGATGAACAATATTTAAAACAAAAGATATCAATTCAGATTCCACAGCTATGATGATAAGGAAGCAAGCCAAAAAATTAAAAGGTTATAAAAAGGATAACTACAAGTGTACTTAGTGTAATAAGGATGGATACACCAAGGAACGATGTTATGAAATCATTGAGTACCTGAGTGGTGGGATCATAGTCAGGTGTCAAAAACGAATTCAAGAAAAATTTCAATTGTTGATGTTGTAACTACCATTAAGAACAAGGATGACAAATGCATGGCACTTGCTACCACTATAGGTAGTGATGACCTCAATGGTAAGGCCTTAATAAACACAAGCACTATTTTGAATAATGCATGGATAATTGTCTTTGTATGCTCCGATCATGCGAATTTTGATGCTAGACATATTAAAAATCTTAAACCTTTCTTACAAAAAAAAAACATTTCCATTGTCAATGACAATAAATCCACATTGGAAAGGGAACTGACTCTATTTCAAAATATAACCTATTGTTAGTCTCTCAAATAACCAAAGCTCTATTATGTGTTGTAATTTTTGGGCCTGACTCTTGTTTTTTTAAGGATATTCAAACAAGAAAGATGATTGGTTCTGGTATTAGACGAGGAAGGTTGTATTACATGGATTTAATAGAAAAATACTTAGAGAGGCTTGGTCAAGTGCTAGTGACAAAAGGGTCTCAAAAAGTAAGAAAAGGCGAAAATATTTGGTTATCATATAAACGTCTAAGACATGCATCTTTTTGGTTACATAAAGAAATTATTTCCAAATATATTTGATCAAATAGACACTTCAACTTTGTATTGTGATGTTTGTGAGCTTGCAAAGAGTCATAAAACTTGTTTTCCTTTAATTTCAAATAAAAATCTAAGGTATAATGTTGGGTGGCTCAACATGGTTTGTAACGTTTATTGATGATTGTACTCGAATGACTTGGATAAGTATGATGAAGTCTAAAAGTGAAGTTAGAAGACTATTTCATAAATTTCACAATATGACTGAAACTTAGTATAAAACACAAGTTCAGGTACTAGACAGTGACAATGGAGGAAGGTATATGCAATCATAACTTCAAAATTTTCTAATAGTTGTACAAAATATTGTATAATTAAAACTTTCTTAATTTTGTTTGTGATTGGTAAACTCTCTTATTTAGCCCATGATTTGTAAGAGTAAAATATTATAAGAATAAAGTATTCTGTCTACCAAAAGCATGAATAAAAATCATTGAATTTATTTTGTTTTTCAATTGAGCGAGGTTCTCACTCCCCCTAACTTAATGGATGTCAAAGTCTTGTTTGGGATCTCTAAGATTGTCACTTGTTGCCTCTGGTTCTCCCTCCTTTTCAAATCACAAGATATGTGTTAATGAGTAATATGGGACAACCCTAACTTTACTAATGTATTTATATCAAATTATTAATCCTATCTCACATGTAACTCATCGACAAAGGTCGAATTAATTATTTCTTGCTATTTAAAATAATCATGTAATATAATAATTATTTATTATTTATAAAATGTCACTCATCTTATAATAAAACTCTAATTAATTAATTAAAAATCTTTAATTAATTTATTTTGAAAAAATAGGATGTTACACTTTTCACAATGAGAATAATTACAAGTATTATTAATAAATTTATAAGTATGTCAATATTTAAGAATTTTTTTAATGGTTTAATTCTTCTAATATCAATAGGGCGTTATTTTTTTAAAACAATTAATACCTTCAATTTAGGGAGAAAATCACAAAGACCACTAATATCATGTTAATTCTCACTAAAACATATATTTGTTTCAAAATTAATAATCTTTTAATTAATTCTCCTTTAAAATTATCAAATTTTGGGATTTAAATAAAAAATACAAAGAAATTTTGTATTAACTTAAATATATTTTAAATCTCTAAAAATATGACTTTGTTTGATTTTAGTATTTACATTTTTTTTATTTTTACATCTTTGACATTTTTGTAATATATTTTTTTAATCCTACTATTAACTCTAGTCCCTAGTTAGTTTAGTATTGACTTGATTGGATAAATAAAGAACACTAAGATAATTCAAGTAAAAATAAATTAAGATAATTATATTATTTTTATCTACATGATTTAATTAAGTCATATACTTATTATTTTATATAAATAAATTAATTATATATAATTTGTTTTTATGATTTATTTTTAATTTTAATATATTATAAACAATGATTTTTATTCATTCTAATAATATTATTATTTCGCAATTTACTAATTTAATTTTAATATTTTACTTTTTAAAAATAAAATTACAATTTACTTAGACTCTTATATTTAATTTAATATATTATTTTTTCTTTAAAAAATACATCATTGTTTGTGATATATTAAGAAATATATATTACAACCAATCAAAATTAATGAAATGAAAATATAAAAATAACACTAAAAGCAATATGTTAAATTATAAAATTCTAAAAGGTACATATTAATAATAAGTTAATGAGTTGAAAAGTATAAATTACTATATTAAAAACAATATAAACAAATCACTATTTTTAATATTAAAAATTAAAAATAAAATATGAAAATAAATTATATATAACTACTTTTTTACATAAATAACAAATATTTTAATTAATTAAATTATGCACTTAAAAGTAATCTAATTATCTTAATAATTTTTATTTTGTTAATCATGCTAGCAATAAGCTAACTAGAGTTTATAGTAGGAATTAAAAAAAAACACCAAAAAGCATGAAAGATCTAAAATGACAAAAAAATTAGAATGATTAAAATGAGACAAAGAAAAATTTGTTAAGATTTAAAATGTAACATCCTTCTACTAAAAAAGATTTAATAATTAAAATATAACAAAAATTTTGATAAATAAAATAATTACAATAATTGCTCACATAAAACTTGTAAAAAGGGTTTCACATCTTTGTTCGTCACTTAAAATAAAAACATATAAAGCATTGTTTCAAAACACTACTAGAAACTTATTGTTCAACATCGTCAATTCTACATCGATTTAGGTAGAACCGATGTAAAAATTGGATGCGGTGGTATATTCGTAAATATGAGTTGAATGTAAAGCAAATTTACATCGATTATGTACAAAATCGATGTACTTATTGAGCATTTTACATCATTTTTAATTGGACCGATGTAGATTTAAATGCGCGGTGGCAATTTTGTAAATATTTACAAGTAGATTTACATCGGTTTTCAAAATAACCGATATAGTATAGAAGCTAGCATCTTGTTCAACACGTAGTGTGCGTTGCAATGCGCCCATAGCCTCTCCCGCAGCAGATCTTTGGCAAACCCTCCAAGAGACATGGTCTTTGGCAAACACCAACACCCAGCCACCAACACCAACACCAACGTCCGTGTCTCCTCCTCCCTCCAGGATCTCTCCTCCTACCGCCACCACCACATCGATCCCACCACCCTCGCCGTCGCCTCTTTCTCCAAAAGCAAACCCCTGCCGCGCCGGAGATGCCTCCTCCTCTCCCTCCTGCTCCCCCTCCTCTACACCCTCTACTCCCGCTCCCACGCCTCCGCCAAATACTACGTCGTTCTCGACCGCGACAGCACCAGCACCCACGTCTACGTCTACAAGGCCCAAATCCACCACCGCCCCAACACCAACCTCCCCATCACCATCCACTCCCTCAAAGACGGCCTCCGCCCCAACCCCGCCAGCGCCCACACCTACGACCGCATGGAGATCGAGCCTAGCCTCGACAAGCTCCTCCACAACGTCACCGCTCTAACAGCTGCCCTCAAGCCTCTTCTCCACTGGGCCCAGAAGCAGATTCCACAATGGTAAAACCCTAACCCTCTTTATTTTATTTTATTTTTTTGTATTTTGTGTATCTTCTCTCACTCTCTTAGGTTTTGGAACAACTCAGTGGCCAAACCCCTGTTTTCTCCAAAGGTATTGTTTGTTATTGTGGCAGTGGTGATGAGATGTCTCAATTATCGCCTTATACTATTTTTGTTCCGAAAAATGGAAGATTTGAAGATCTGACCCGTGCTCTTAGTGTTGGAAAAGAATGGCCCAATCCAAGAGGGGGGGTGAATTGGATTCAATGACCCTTTAAAAATTTATCAGAGTTTTTGGATCTTAAATTCAATCAAAACTTTTCTATGACAGAATTTTCAAATGAAGCACTCTTAAAGACTTGTTACAATGATATGAATGCAATGTGCAACTTGATTACAAGACAATGAGGTTCAAATATAATATCCAATTATAGATTTAAACCATCAAAATTCACATACACATGTTAATCAAGTTTTATCTTCTTTAAAGCACAACCAAGAAATTACAAAATAAGAGATAAGGTTGAAGAAGATTGCACAAGTCTTTTATACTGGTTCAGCCACTCCACATGTGACCTACATCCAGTCCTTAATCACCACCTGATTAAGATTTGATCCACTATCTTTTAGCAAGAAGGTTTACAAGCACACACACATGCATATACTTCACTACAAAAAGATAACCACTTTCTTGATCCCAAGAAAGTAACCCTTGTAGAACCCACTACAAGAAACTTCACCACTTGAGAAACCCTTCTCAAGATTTTTCACAAAGATTCACAAAGAATAAAATGAAATGAATTCACCTGGAATTCTTGAACAAATCTTTGTCTTTCTCTTTCAAGAGTATGATGATGATGATGATTTCCTCACAAGCTTTTCACAAACGTTTTTCTCTTGGATTTCACAAAGAAAACTCTCCAAGATGTCACACAGACTCTCTAAAACGTTTTTACCAGTTGATTATCAGTTCTTACTCAATGTTATGAAGTTTCAAAAGAGTTCAAACTATTTATAAAAATTCAAACCCAGATAATTGATTATTTTAAAGAATAATCGATTATTTTGTTCTTCAGATTTCTGGAAATCAATCAAGAACAATTTAATCGATTATTTAGCTGGATAATCGATTATTCCAGAGATTTGTTCCTGAAATAATCGATTATTTTGGCAAATAATCGATTATTACAGCAAGGCATTCCACTTAGCCCACTTGCTGAAATAATCGATTATATTTAACAATAATCGATTATTTTGAGTCAGTTCTTAAAACTTCATTTTAAGTCTCAAAATAATTTTCTAATGTTTAACTCATCATCATCTACTCCCTACTTGATTCTAGACAAGATTTGCTCAATGCACAAAGCACACACAGACACAAATATAACAATTCATTTATAACAATTTGCTTCCTAAGCTCTATTACATAGCTATACTTCAAGGTATTTTTCTTGACTCTTCCTTGACTTTGTTTGTGTTCAATGTTGTTGTTGTACACACTTGTTGTCTCCAAGTTGTTGTGATCATCAAAACTCTTAAAGTCTTCAGCTCCCCTAAGCTCAACACTTAGCACTGCATGCTCTTTGGGGGCTGATGAGACCTTATTAGTGACTGAGGTTTATATTTCTTCACTATTTTTTTAAATTCATTTGAAGTCACTTCCCCTCCATTTTGTGTTTCTTTATTGATACTTTTTAATCCTTTTGAAAACCATATGTGTGAAGCTAGGACTCTGGTGCAGGTATACAACAATTGCATCATTCGTTTTCTTGAAGATCCAACTGATTCATTATCCTTAATCAGAGATGCTGACAAACTAGTTGCTTACCGGTTTTTGAAATATAATGTCGATGCCCCTTTGATTGCCTTTATAAATCAGCGGATGGAAGAGTAAGTCAATGTGTTTGTGATAATTAGATTGATTTTCTTTAATAAAGATATTTTCATTATTATTTTTTCTTTTAACAGTGTGATGAACTAGTATAGTAACTATCAACATCTCTCTCATCAGCCTCTAAGGCCAAAATAGTTTATTAGCATTACATGCACATTTTGTAAAATTTTGCCCAACCTATCCTTTCAACTGGAAAAATTGAACAGAGAACAGCTGTAGTGCAAAAAATTCCTTTAACACATTGGTTATCAACTTATGTTGACCAATGGTCAACAACAATACAAAAAACCATGCATTTGGACATGAACCAGTTTCTTTCATTTGATTTAGATACACTTTTTTGGCTCCGTTGTTAGTGTCGTAGCTTTTCTTTACATTTTAAATTGATGCAAACTCTTTACTTGGTTTTGCTAATTCTTATCTGCAAAGGAATCTTACTAATCGATGAAATTAAGTTGCCTGCACTTAAACATTGAAAACATGTAGAGGGAAAATCCTAATTGCATCAAGCTTCTTATTTATTGGTCAAGGCTTATTTAGCTATTAAACATTGAAAAGAATATAACTTTGGATTTTGGATATATATTAGACATAATGTTTAACAAGATATTTAATTTCATATAGATGGTTACATGTGAATGAAGTAATTATATTGAAAAGCTTGTATTTTAGGAACACTATATCATTTTGATTAATTTGAACCAGATTCATTTATTTGACAATTCATTGGAATGCAATAGTAATCTATTTATATATTTTTCATGGATTACTTTGAAATCCACCTCCTTTCTTTCTATCTTTTCTTTCTTATATTCAGGTTCTAATTTAAGTCAGTAGAATATGCAATGTCCAAGCTATGAAGCCTTTTATAAGAGTAAAAGGATATGCAGTCATGTGTGGGCTTAACAATTTCATAGTGTTTTTTCCCTGTCTTATTATCACTATTGCATGTCGCTAGAATAGTGTTTGATATAATTTTTTTTTCAAGCAGTATGTCTATGGGAAGCCAACTGCGACTTCGAAGGCCTTTGGGATTCCTTTTGTAGCTAGGCTTTGTAATGTTACAAATGGATCTGATCTCTGCAATTTGTATCTAAAGTGGTTCCATCCACTTCAAAATTCAATTGAAGAGACCTTAGAAAATTGGATGTTATTCTTCTCATTTCCTGCTTAGGGATATATGTTGCAACAATTACAATGCTGTAACATTTTCCTTTTGTCCTATGGTTTAGTTCTCTTATTTCCTAGTTGTTAATTTTCATTTGTCATCAGCTTTATTTTCTATTTCATAGTTTATTGTTGTTTATAGGGTTTATTCCTCTTTTATATGAACCCTCATTTTTTAATTCTTTGAATTGATAATTGTGTTTGAGATTATATATATATATATATATATATATATATATATATATATATATATATATGTTTATTACAGGTAATCAGAAAAAATATAAAAAATAAATGAAATTTTTTTTATAAAAAAAATACAATCTACATCGGTTGTCAATAGAACCGATGTAGATTTGTGTACAAATCTACATCGGTTTTACTGACAACCGACACAAATCTACATCGATTGTCAGCAAAACCGATGTAGATTTTGCACAAATCTACATGGATTTTTAAAATCGATGTAGAAGTATATGTATTTCTACGTCGCCCTATTCTACATCGGTTTTCGAACCGATGTAGATTACCTCGTAGAACCGATGTAGATAATACATCTTGTAGTAGTGAAAGGAATAAAACATCTCCTTAAATCAAATAAGGTATAATAATAAAGCAACTTAAAAGAAATCCAACTTAAACAAATATTAATCCTAAAACTCACTCTTGATGTTACTATTAGAGCAATATTTGTCTTTATTGTACTATTTCTTTAAACTCATCATCTTATACTTATTCTATTCTTGCAAATGGTGTTCAACCCAAATACAAACATACAAACACGAGAAGTAATAATACATCTCATCCATCACACCATATACGAAGCATAAGGATAGCCACACACACAATTCATACAAAATTACATCATGTATGTACAATTTCATCAATTTCTCTCATACAATATTACTAATATATTAACATATTACATTGCATTTATCATTATTATTCCATCAATCACAAATACATCATATTCAGCAGTTGAGACTCATGAGATGTATGTTCCTAATTCTACATGCATGTGGTATCAATCTCATCATCATCGAGTGTACAAAATAGACTAAGAGTAATGGAATGGGATCACCCTATTGAATAGTGTAGGGACCACTCCACAACAATGATCCCCCCAAACAACCTTTCTAGGGGATGTTTACCAGGACCCTATCGAAGTGTTGTAGTTGGTCATGGTAGCCTCCCATTCTTGATAGAGGTTTCCCCACTATAGTACTCCTAGGGCATAGGTAGATAACCTATGACAACTCATCTACATAGACTCACATTATCCCATAAAAAAATATGAAATGCATGAACTCAAATAAACAATTCAACCACACAACTGCATCCTCAACTCCTTGAGTGTTAGTCCGCAAACATCATGAATTTCTCATAAATTATCACTTCATAACATTCATCACAAACATTCAAAAGTATCTCAAATAGACAATATCACAATAGATCACATCAATTCACATACTCTTATTCATTAACTCCATTTATTAGTAAACGGTCACAACTCTTCCTCATGATTCAATAGTCCATAAAATAATTAAAAGAATATGCATAATGTTCGACAAGGTTTAATCCACAACATTATTTATTCGTCACATATTATAACATTCTTCATTATAATATCATTATCATAATATTTCAATCATAACATCATCATCATCGAACCTCAAACATTATCATCATTAAATATCATAATATTATATATTATCATTACTCATATAATATATATGAACTTAAGGAATAAAACAATATACCAATATAACTCAAATTATTTATTCTTATCTTAAGTTTGTATAACATCGTATGGTCTAACTGTGTTATATAGAGATGTACCTATGCTATCAAGTTTATATTAATTTTATTATAAAGTTAAGATAATTATCTATAACTTTTATGTTGATCTTAAGAGTTGATTTTATAATCTTCTATTTTTTAAAAATTAAAAAATTGCAGTATTTAAGTCTAACTTTAACAGTCTAACATTTACTTGCTAATTTAATCATAACTTGATTTCTAGACCTTTTTTTTTGTGATTACAATGCCATTGAAAATCTAACATCCTAGTTTGTAACTCTTATGAATAACACGAAACCTAATTCAGCCATCTAATGTCTTTCGATATTCTTATAAGTGTCAAATGTTATGTTTCGTGCACACAATGTGAGACTCATTTTATGACTCACATAACTCACTTGTTTTTTTATATAATATTTTTACGTAATTCTTATATCTAAACTATAACCCAAAATGTATATTATCGAACCTAGAAAATAAAATCTTATTTAGTTAATCTCATAGAGAGCATTCATCTAAATACCAAAATGTGTCTACACCAAAATTTTCAAAATCAAACAAATCACAAAAAATCTTTAAATCTTCCACTCAAAACCCCCATAATTCATACATAATAACCCTAACCCTCAAAACACACAATCTCAATATCAATTTATTTTATCTAAACCAATATGAATCATAGCATACAACAATAATATAGTTTTAATCAATTGCATACTCAAGAAACCTCGTCAAATAGCTCACCTCTCTACCCTTATCTCTCATACATAATTAGAACTTGATAATTTTCCTCCCCCATCTAAACTGATGAGTCTCTAGAATCTCTCATACATACTTAGAACTTGATAATTTTCCTTCCCCATCTAAAGTGATGAGTCTCTAGAAGCAATGTCCCTCTAGTAACTTCTACTGTCAATGTGTTTTCCCCCACGACCTTCTTTGTTTCTCCTCATGTAAGCTCTTAGAGTTTTTGGATACAGGCAAAAAATGAATTAACACTTTCTAAATTCTCCTATTTGAATTAACATCCAAATTGGACCTAGAGTTTAGCTCAAAAACTTTTGATGAGCTCATTCTCCCTTTTATTTTATCAATAAAATATTTTCTTTTTATCTCTAATTAGAAATTTATTTATTATTTATTTTTAAAAAATAGGATGTTACATAAAACATACTTAAATCTTTTATATTTTAATTTTTAAAATAAATTGTGAATAAAATAAATGCATTTGATATACATACGAAATAATCAAAATTAAAATAATTAGTCTTTAATTGAATGTGTGATCTCAGGTTTGCCATTTTTATTAAAATATTATTTCTATGAATTATATTATCTTAATGAAATTTAATCTCTATATTCATTTTAATGTATTTTTTAAGAAAATATAAACTAATTTTTTCTAAAAAAAATTAATTGGGTAATAAAAGTTTTCAGATAATCTACAATAATGTTTATGTATAAATATATATTTAAATTATATGATTTTACTAAATAGATTAATTGGAAATAAAATAATAAAATCTATCATTTACTAATTTAAATTGAAATTTTATAAAATTATATGTAAAAAAATTAAAACTCGAAAGGGGTATAGGACTTGGGCTTCTTTAGTCTTAAGCAATCTCATTCTTTCTTAAAGTAACATTTAATTGTCTCAAATAAGATTTTACAAATGAAAACATAAATAAATAATAAATAAATAAAAATTTAAAAGTCAAAAGTCATGATCGAATTTCAATTATTACTTTGAATATGCAATCACAACTAGAGATAACACATTATTCTTAGAGTTAATCATCTGTACACTGTTAATGTAAAGTTTTTTTACACTAGCAACTAATTATATTTTCTTAATTGTGTCATGTCACTGTAAACACATTTATTTTTAATAGTGATATGACACAATTAAGAAATATAATTGGTTGTTAGTGTAAAAAAACTTTACACTGACAGTGTATAAGTGATTAACTCTTATTCTTATTTATAGGAAGTGACTTGATAGAAAGAAGTTATACCTCCTTATAAAAGATAAATAAATAAATAAAATAAAAACAGTTACATACTACTGGCAAAGAAAATGAAACTCATTCGGCTATGGAAATCAACAATAGAAGGTCATCCACTAATTCACCAAAAGTTGTCCGTAGAATTTCTCTCTCAACAGGGAAATATGTAAGAAACCATTTAATGAGGCAGAGTAGCAAATAATCACCTTTGTGGCCTTTCACTCTCTTGAAGTTGGTGCCTAATAATATACAAGGGACTAAGGGTTATTGTGCCAGTATTTTGAAAATGAAAAATAAACCAAAATGAACCACTTTAGTAAACAAAGATTAGGAAGCTCATAAAATGAACTGGAATATTCACACTACAAATATATGATATTAAAAATAGATATCTAACATTGATAGTGAATCAGTGATAAATGACAAACTACTTCTGTAAGTGCATGATCTGTGAAATATGGGAACCTGGCATGAATAATATCTACAAAATTTCAGTCTTAATTTAGATGGAAGTTGAACAAAATGTTCTTGCAACAAGTCAACAACCATGAACATGAATAAGCTGTGAAAATAACTGCTAATAGCTTAGCCTTAATCCACAGCCTGCAGAAAAATGAGCAACTGAAGGAACAAGTAAGACACTCCTCCAACTGTAGCATGTTGCAGCTTCTCTTTTCCTTCTACTGCTGGAAAATCATTGTCCTTTGAACGATTAAAGCCTCCAGCCAACCATCCCAGATTTTTGTAACCTCCATTATACAGTTTTGAAGCTGCTGTCATGGACCTGAATCACTCACCAAAACCAACAATTTTAGAATCAACTTGCTTTTCTTGGATGATTAGTGTTAAAGAGTTTATTAACTATAAAATTAGGTGTGACAATTTTAGAAGCTTGTAAATCTTAATGTTACATATGCATAACAGACAAGAAAAGATAAATAGATTCTTTCTGAAGAAAGTTAATTGGATCTACTTTCATTAAGTGACTTGATAAAACTAAGATGATCATTGGTTACCGATTAGAACCATGAGAGAACCACACCTCAAAACACTAATTGTTGTAGTGGAAAACATAAAGTCTTATAAATTTCATACTAGAATCTCATACTTTTAATGTGGTACAATTGGATCCTAACATCCCACCTCGTTCTTGTGCACTAGTCCCTTTGACTAATTTTGAACTAACACTGCAATGTTAGTACCACTACTGGTGTTGCTCGTTTGCAGCTACGAGACATGGAAGGTTCTCATATTAACTAATAAGAACATTGGGAGAACCACACCAGTGACACCACAAAAGCTAATTGTTGTAGATGGAGAGTCCAAAGTCTTATAAACTCCGCATTATAATACCATACTTCTAGTTTGGGACATGTCTGGCAATTGAATCATATCAGTTACTATTAAAATTACCAAATTTTCTCACCAAGAACCGGAACAACTTCATTTCAATCAAGTGAGCAAGGAACCATTTTTTTTTTAATTTCCAAACAAAATTCTAAGCTATATATAATTGAGTATACTACACCCATGTCC
Organism: Cajanus cajan; assembly: GCF_000230855.2. Taxonomy (NCBI): domain Eukaryota; kingdom Viridiplantae; phylum Streptophyta; class Magnoliopsida; order Fabales; family Fabaceae; genus Cajanus; species Cajanus cajan. Next base: position 27,203,613 of record NC_138519.1, on the reverse strand, counting down.
TATCCTATGAGGTTCTGTCAAATTTTCCTTGATACTTTTTCTTCTTTATTTTCCTCCAACCTTAACCTTTTGAAATACATTACGTATTATACGTGCACATTATACCATGAATCCCTGAATAAGTTGCTACAAATGTTAAAAGAGAAGGATACATGTAATCTGAATAAAACCTACATGTAACCGTAATTTGCTCTTTTTTATTTATAATCATTTTTTTACTAAATATTTATAGATTCTGTGAAATACAAATCAATCTAATTAGTTACATTTAGTAGAATTTGCTCTCACAACTACATTTTCTAAGTACAAAATTCAAATCTGAAATTTTATTTAAAAAGATTGTCTGACTTTATTCTCAATAACAAAAAAAAATTTATACATAGACATAATTCATGTAGTAATTTAAAATTAACGATTAAAGATTAATCTGAATTCGTGAGACATGACTTCTGTTAGTCAATGATTATTTTAACAATTTGATAATAACTAAATAACAATACTATGAAAAAACAAAAAAAAATTCCTTAAAACTCACCTTAGCCCTTCTCCACACGCCACAAGAACCTTGGCATCCTTACCAGGAATTGCATTTTCCACCTGACTAAGAAACTCAGAATTCACAGTAGTGAGGTACTGGCCAGTCCACAAGCCAATGTACCCAAAATGCACCCACTTCTTAAGCAGAGTCACAGGAGTGTTATCCTCGTCCTCCACAAAGATCGGCACGTGCAGGGACCCCCTCACACGTGCCTTATCCCTCTCCCAACTTGGCCTAACATCAAGGAGAACAAAGCCCTCAGAGTCCATAACTGCGGAAGCATCGTTGGGCCTTATGGGCCTCACTGTGTCGGACTCTATAAGCTGCCTTGCACTTCTTGGTGAGGACGTTGCATTGATCACTTTAAATCTTGGGGCTCTCAAATGAGTCTCTGATTGGGTTGTCTTGTGCTTTAAAATTGAAACTCTCAAGACATGGTTCAATTGGGTTGACATGTTCCTTCTTGTGTTGTGTCTCTCTATCTTTTGTTGAGTACTGACATGTGTTGTTGTGAAGGATCTGAGTGACTGGTTTCGGATGATGAAATTAAAATCTGTTAAGGATCATAGCCATTGGTTCTTTGAGGTTTCTTTTTTGTTTGTTTCCTACTTCGTATGTGTATCTACCAAGAGTCAAAGACATTGCATGCTAGTGCTATCTCAAAAGGATAAGATAAGAAAAGGGTTTTTATTCTGCTGCTAAAAATGCTTTATCAGACATTTAATTTATGTTCTTGTGACTTGTAATGTAGGAAACTTCTAAGTTTCGCACCAAAAATATCTTAACTTGGCATTGAGTTTTGTAAGAAATTCTGTAAATATAAAATTAAATTGCAAAATTTCGGATATTTGTTAAGAATAAATTCAACCCAGTCACATTAATACACTTGAATGGTTTAAAACAACAGAAAGTAAAATTATTAACATACCAGTTGATTCAAAACAATCAACAGATTAGAGAGCAGGCTTATTTTTAAAAAAATTTAAAAATAATGAAGTTTTTTTTAGTTTAATTTCTGGACATTGATATTGTAAAACATTTTAAACTATTAATTAATTAAAATTATCATTGATTTAATTTTTAAAATGATTAATATAAAAAATAATAACTTGTCTTACATGATTATATGGGGTTAGATAATAATATAAAATTTATTTACACCGGCAATCGTACCTATGTATATTAAAACCCCTTCCTGAAAACTTTTTTTGTGCATTTTTTGGGACATGTTAGTGAAACATGAAACTTTAGTAGTATCATGATCCAATTTTGAAAATTTACCAAGTATGTAAGAAATTCTCAGTGTTAGAAGTTCATTTAATATCCTGGTTTTTAAACTTTGGGTGTAAGACCTATGACGATTGCTGTGGCAGTGCATATTGCTACTATGCAGCATTATCTTATTGTTTACTAATGAAGTTGCATTGATCTATTTATTGAAATGAGTGGAGTTTTATTTAAAGAAAAAGAATCATGGCTAAGCTTTACTTTAATTCTAAAATTTTATAAATATTTTCTGCTTATTGTTTTGAAATTTGGTACAAGTAACTCAATATCAACAAGTTGAAGCCGTCTAAGTGTTATTCCGGTCTTTTTAAATAAAATTTTGAATTTATGTTTTGTAAATAAAAAAATATTATTAAAAAGAGAGATTCTAATAAAAATAATCAAAAAGTTATCGACTATGAATATTATATGTGAATAATATGTTTATAAAAATGGCACAGAAGGAATTTATAAATATATCATAATTTCTTTAAATTGATAAGTTGTTAATATATATATATATATATATATATTAAAACTCAGTGCATTCTACTTCAACTTCCACTCCTGAATTAACTTGGTGTTTAGTAATAATATTAACTTTAAATATGTTTATAATTCTTGTAAAATGAATAAATTTTGATTTTGATTTTTGTAAAAAATTTGATTTTCATCCTTCTAAAATTTGTAAATATTACTTTTGATCCTTGTAAAATATTTTTGGTCGTGGAAAATGAATAAATTTTGATAGACCATTATACCTTTCTATTATTTGATTTTGGTCTTGTAATATGTTAATAACTATCTTTGGTCTCTACATTTGATAGACCATTTTATACTTCTTTTATTAAAAAAAAATTAAAAATTAATAATATTTTAGCAACTACCATTTTTTTAACAATTACCTAATCTACTATTTTTATTACTTCACTACTTTTAATACTTAATCTCGATTTTTTTTATTTTTTATTTTTTAAATAAAATATAAAAGTACAAAGTTGCTCGGCCCTACTAGTATATATTATATATAATTGCATATAAATTATAAATTTGTATTTAATATCCTAAATGTAATTCTAAATATTTTAATTTAAATATGTAAAATTTAAAGTATATTATTAATGAAAATATTTGAATAATAATTATAATTTTAAAAATATCATATAATTTTAAGAAAAATAAATTCATAAAATATAATTTCATATAATTTAATAGCCCGCTATGTTTCCTACACTTAACAACTCATCAACACACAACAATAATAAAATAAACAAATAGTGACTTAGGACTACTCGCATACTGATGCATGAATGAGTATTATATAGCATGTATATAAAGTAAAATGATTATACAATTATATTCAATATAAGTGTAACACCATGGAAAATACTAAGTTATTTAGTATATATGTATGTATGTATATGTTATTTATGTGGATTTGGAATGTACTTACTTCTATGCATGTTGTATGTTAATGTGATTTTGATTAGTTATTTAAGCATGATAGTGATTTTATAGTATGAGATGAGAGGTTGATGTTTTGATAGTTTGTATAGGCATGTGTGTGCATGAATTTGGTGAATGATGCATTGTACACCATTATACTGAACCAGTATTAAGAGGGAAGAAGACTGATCACCTTCCTCCTCATCTTGGTTAAGTGAAGTATTATGGCATGCAACTCATTATTCCAAGCATCTATATCTGAAAGTGATATTTGTTTGTGTGTTGACACATGTTGCATTTCATATGGTGGTGAGTTGTGAGTATTGCATGGAAAGGAATAAGATGGGTAGGAGATCGAAGGATAGGAACATAAGATAAATCTGGTCTTTCTGAGTGAATTTGAGGTTGTTTCAGAGCTTAGGGAGTTGAAATACTTCAAGGAATAGGATATTTGAGGTGAATAGGTGCTAAGGGTGAAACTTGGAAATTTTGAAAAATGGCTATATATAGGGACTTAGGACCGGAGGATTTCATTTGTCAGACAGAGACAGTTTTTAGAGAGAGAAAGTAGAGAGAGAAAGGCTCTGGTCCGGAGGGAAGCTGAGGACATATTTGGGAAGCTTATCAAGCCAGGATCAATCTTCACAACTGGAGTTTCAGGAGATTTGGCCTCTAAAGCCTTGAAAATTGAGATTGAAGTTTGAATTGGGAATTTGGGGGTTTGTCCAAATCTTGCATTTCTGAAGTTTCTGAGGTAAGGGTAGTACTTATAAGACTTAATCTGGTATGTATGGGTTTGAAATATCACATTGATTCCATGTTTCATGCATGATTGAGGTTGGATTGAGGGGAAAGGGTTTTGGTTAGGGTCTTCATGATTTCTTCATGATTTCTTATGATTTTCGTGGATTAATGATTTATACTTATTTTTATCACTTATGGTAGCATTTTGGGATGGTTTGTATGTGTTGGGAATCCCCTGTTTGCAGATTTTGTTCAAAAATGGAGGAATTCTGTCACAAACGGCTGAGCCGTTTTGAACGGCTGAGCCATTGAGGGTTCTCGTGACAGGGGAGGGTTTCTGGAGCCAAACGGCTGAGCCGTTTTAAGGCGCTGAGCGCTTTTGAGGCTGAGAGCTAGAGGAGAGTTTCTGGAGGTAAAGCGCTGAGCGCTTTGGAGGCGCTGAGCGCCTTTTTGTTTTCCGAATTGGACTTTGTAATCTAAATGAAAGTTGTAGCCTTGGATCTTAGCTTTCCAATGGCGTTGGAATCACCCAAAAAGGAGGTCTAGAACTCCAGATATGACTGTTTTAGTGAACAGGGGTCAAGTTGTCAGCATTGGTTATAGCTGTTGCGGTTTTTAGAATTTTTAACAAAGTAAATGATGAAATTAGGACTTGATGTCTTCATAAGAGTTGTAGGAAATCTTCTTATCTTTCATATGAGATAAGTATGAGCATGATTGGAGGAGTATAACTCTTAATATGCTATTTTATATGAAGATTGTCATTTCACAAAAGGGTAATTTGGTTAAATTGATAGTTGTTTTGAGTGTTTATTTAATTATTTTGTTATATTGAGTAATTTGGCATGGTTATGGAAAATATTGCATGTAATTATGGAATATGCTATATGCATGTGGTTTGGAAAGCTAATAGAACTTAGAGGAGTAAGGTTATGGTATGGATTGGAAGATTACTTAGTGAGATCAGGGTATAATCTTTGGGAAAATATGGAATATGGGAGTCCCATGGTGAGGATTCCAATATGGAACCTTTCCAAAGATTATATAATAAAACCACTTCAGATGTTTGGTGGATTCTGAAGTACTCCTCTAAGTATTCTATTTGCTACCGGTATGGGTCTGGGCCGAGTCATACCGATGGATGAGGTGGCTCCACCAGGGTTACGTGACGACGTAAATCCAACTGTATATTTTCCATGAGAGGTTAGGCGTGGGACATGGGTTGCTGACATGTTTCACCGTATCAACACTTGGTTTGGATGGTGTTGAGGCCAACATTTGGTTTGGATGTGTTGGTTACATTATGGATTATACAGTGGTGTGACTTTGTTTTTGGATGTGGAATATGTATACATATGGTATGGATTGTATACATTGGTTATGGATTCTTTATTAAATATGTATACATTGGTATGGATGTGTATACCTTAGATTCTGGATTGGTTTATATTTGGCATGGAAATAACTATTTTAATGTTCATTTCCTTGGTATGGATATGTATTGTTGATAAATATCTAGTTTAATGATATTTCATTTTATTGTACTATGGTTGGTTTTTATACGTGCTAACCCTTATGTTTCCATGTGGTTTGGACTGTGATGATCTCACTTTGTGGGGGAGCAGATCAGGTGTGAGGCTTTGGGATAGCAAGAAGTCTTTGGTAGCTGCTTTGAGAAGTAGCTAGGTTTAGAGCTTGACCAGCACCTAGGGTGTCTTATATGATGTTATTATGGGATTACTGTATAATTTTACTAAGACTGACTCTGATATAATTATGTTTGATATTATGAAGACAAATTTTTACACTCTAGCGTAGCTGGCTTTTGCTCTATTTTCTATATTATATATCATTTTATTTTAGTTGGTTTTGATGTGACGGCCTAGGGTGGGTCGTTACAATAAGTATAGTAATTCAGTAAAAGTAAGTTATACAACCTAAGTTGTCAATCAAACAACTATCTATACAATGTACTACATGGTAGTAGTATTAAAACATAAGTGACACTCCACCAATCTGATAGCCTCCACTTCAATAGCATATCGTACCTATCTCTGACTTGTTCGCATACCACATATGATCATCACAATTCAATCACATAAAAACATGCAAAGACAAACTGAAGTTCAAAGATATCAACATATATACGACATAGGGGAGGATAACAAGTATATCATCATTTCTTCACATTTATCACATACATCTCACAACTCTTTCAACATGGTCAACATATAATCTCTCAACAAAATCAACATCAACTCCTTTTAATAAAATATTCAATACTATCAACTTAGTATATAGTAATCTAAATGACAACTTAAACAACACACATCAACATCTTATAACTCCACACATCAACCAATTTTCGTTATAGATCAACACAATTTAAACAACACAATTTAAACAACACAAAATATGCACAACACAATAACTATATACATCATCACACATTTTAACTAGAAGATCTCTTACAACATAAGTGAGTAGTCTAAGTAACTTGATCCTACCAAATCAATCAACATAGATGATCTTTTTGGGCTTGTTAGATCAACAACAATTTTCGGTATAAGTATACCACGACTTTAAAATACATTACCAAATCACATAGAGAGTTAGTCCACTATATATGTGCAAAGAACTACACAACCTTTCCAGTAACCAGTTAAGGGTGATAATCCTCAACTTTATACCTTACTCCATATTGACTAAGGACCTAGAAAAAACTAAATAAAATATATTCCAAGAGTTTCACACCTACTCAATAAAGATTTTCAATAATTAGCCTCTAAAAGTGCCAAAACAGTATTCCCTACAGGGATCTTTAACTTTTTGAACAACACCTTCTCTTTTAGTCCTAAGTCAATCAACATGTTTTAATACATGCAACATTCTTAGCACCAACACCTTAACATACATCTTCTATACACATTATCCCAAGTCAATGCATATAGAAATCAAATTACACAATCATGTATAACATACCAATACTTAACACCTTAACTAAGAATAACATATCAATGTTCAACAATTCATCCATGTATAGTATATCAATGCTCAATAATTCATTCAATAATAACATAACAATGCTCAATAATTCATTCGATAATTGCACATTGATGCTAAACAATTCATTCAATAATAGCATACTAATGTTCAACAATTCATTCAATAATAACATACTAATGCTCAACAATTCATTCAATAATAACATATCAATGTTTATTCAACACTTCAACCATACAATTTATAACATACCAATCATATAAAACACATCAATGTTCATCACCATTTCAACTATACAAATATAACATATCAATACTTATTATCATCACTCTACATACAACATATTCATCAATATTTAGTCATAAGAGAACCCCATTAACAAGTGTTTATCACTCAATTCATCCATTAAGTAAACAACCAACTCAATTAGAAAAGAAAATTTTTGATCAAGCCCCCACATTGAGTGTGAAATCTCACGCTTAGCCTTAGTCACCTAGAGGCATATTTTCCCTTCACGCTAAGTGTGAAACTCACGCTCAGCCTCAGTCTTCCATAGACACTTCTCAATTCTCATGCTCAACGTGAAAACTCATGTTCAATCTTGGAACTCAGAATTTTCAGCTTCAAGAACATCTCTAACAACCATGAACACCACCCAACCTCCAAAACCTCTCAACTTAGGTAAGAATCTATGCATGCAACCCCAAAATTTCCAATTATAACAACATACAACCCGAAAATCCAAGAAGAAGGAATATAAAACAATAACACACTAAGTAGATTGTCAAATCCCTCATTTTTCACCAAGAACACTAAAAATCCGAAACTGTTAAATCTTACATCTAAAAAATCCATAGACACAAAGATTAAACAAATCTCAAACAACATGCACAACATAAATCAACTAGAAGTTGAGTTCTAACTTCCTTTACCACAATTATGAGCTTTCAAAGCAAGGAGAGGAAAAAGGAGAAGAGAGAAAAAGTAAAAGAAGAACTCTGAGTTTTGAGGAAGCTTTGCACCAAACCCACTTTAATTCTTGGGCTCAAGTGCTCTGAATTTTCCCAGCAACAAGAACTACAACTCTAATGCTCTTGAGAATCTAAGGGGAGAAGAAGACTTAGAAAAAGGTATAAACCACCACCAACATACTTGAACCCCCTCCCCCTTGGAAGCTCGATATTAGAATCCCCTCCCCCTTCCAAACTCAATGTTACATATAATATAATTAAAATTAGACTTATTTTAGGTAAAATGTGGTTTTAATTTTTTAAAATTAATGTTTTAGCATATGTATTTATATTATATATAACTAAATTTTATAATAAATTATGAGTTAGGATATGTTACACTATGTATAAATTTAATAATTTATGACAAATTTTATATTTTAATAATTTTTTTATAATGCAAATTTAATTGATCTAATAGTTAAATAATATAATATTATATTTAAGATTATTTATGCCAAAAATTACATTTTATCTAAAAATAAATATTTATTCAAATTTTAATTATTATGCAAAGTAAAATAATATAATGAAATTTTAAATTATGTTGAAATTATATGAAATTTGATAGATACCATCTCGAAAATAATATTACATAATTTAAATAATTAAACGTATATTATAAAATTTTTATCAAATATATAAGATTTAGTTTAAATTTTTACACCTATATATGGTAATTAAATTATGCATTCAAGTAAATATTATATTATATAAATGTCGATATTAAAAAGGAAACAAAGAAAACTGCAGCTTGTGGAATAGCGATTTCAAACGAACCTACTTCTCCCTCTTTTTCCAAGTTCCATCCAAACCCTAGAAAACCACAATCACAACACTGATATTCTTGCGCTTTCGATTCCATGCAAATTCTCCCAAACTAGCCTCTCCTCCTTCTCCCACAGCCATGGTCGGAAAATCCAAGTCCATGGCGGCGTCTTCGCGCGAAAAGCTCGCGAGTCTTGTGAACGCTTCAAAGTTGGCCATTGACATCCCCTCCAAGCTCGAATCTCTGCGCCAACTGCGCCACGAACTTCCCCAAGAAGACCCCGTCCTCCTCACCGAGTTCCTCCCCTCACTCTTCCACTTCCACTCCGATCGCTTCAGCCCCGTTCGCAAATTCGTCACCGAGTAAACCCTTTCTCTCTTCACTATTTTCAATATTTGACAATCTTATTTGCACGCGTAATTGAAATTTGAGGTGAAAGTATTTTTATTATGATGTTTTAGGATGCTTGGTGAGATTGGATTGAAGAACACGGAGTTCTTGTCCGACATTGTGCCCGTGCTGATTAACGGATTGGATGACGACACGCCTGCGGTTGTGCGGCAAGCTATACTGTGCGGAATTGACTTGTTTCGCAGCACGCTTGAGAAAATCACGGTTCAGGTATGTGTTTTGTTTTAAATAGTGAGTTAATTTGCTCTCTTGCGGCAAAAATTGTGGTTGTAGTGGGACGGGTTCTTCTTGTTTTTGACTGTGCGTCTTTATGTTGTGGTTTTTGGTGTGTTAGTGTTATGCGACTTTGTTCTAACATTCATGCAAGTGAATGAGAATTGGAGAATTTAGTTTTATTTTGATTTTATACTCGTTGAGATAGATGTTGGTTTGTTTTCATTGATAGTTAGTGTTCTGCCTTCTGGAAGGGAATGTGTTTATTGGTATAGTGAGTGAAAAGTTGGTTAGTGAAAAGTCAGAGAAGGTAGCATTAATACCAACATTACTTTTATTGGATTTATGGTATGTCCACCGGGACTGCCAACCCTCCAAATCTAGTTTTAAGTTTCAAAATTTTTTGAAAGCCTCTGACATCTATCAACCTGTTTTATTTTTGGCCCCTTATTGGTATAGCATTATAATTAGAAGTCTTGAAAATCTTATATAAAGTGATAAAGCAAGTATATGCTATTGATAATTTCACATCTCCACTGAAAAAACCCTCCTCTGGAAATTAATAAGAAAATGCTGGCAAATATTTAGTAGTTACGCTAACTTTTGAAAATTTTTGATATCTTATTGCAGTTGTTGCTTTCATCTTACCTCATATCTTATCCTTTCATGTATTTTTGGTTTACAATTTAAGATATGAACGTTATCATTCTGGTTTTATTTTGTTTTAGGGTCTATATTCTAGTGATTTAGATGGTGCACTTGAATCTGCATGGGCATGGATGCTTAAATTCAAAGACAAAGTATATGAAATAGCTTTTGAAGTAAGTAATTGCTCTCTTTAAAAATATGAAATACCTGTTTTGGTTTGTTGTCTGATGGTTGTACTCGGTAACATGATTGAAAAGCATGGAAGTGGTGGTGCAAAGCTGCTGGCACTGAAGTTTGTTGAGGTAGTTATTCGTCTTTACACGCATGATTCCAATGGTTCCTCTGAACCCACTTCTCATCAAGGTACTGTATTTTGATTTTGGTTGGGTAATAGGATGGATGTTCCAATATGTTGTTATCATAATCCTCAAATCACTCGCTTACATGGCTTCTCACATTTTTATAGGAAGGCCTGTAGAATTTAATATATCATGGGTCAAGCGGGGTCATCCTGTACTTAATTATGTAGATTTGTCAATTGAAGCCAGCCATCGTTTGGGTCTCTTGCTTGATCAACTCAGATTTCCAACTGTGAAGTCCCTTAGTAATTCGGTGATCATTGTTCTGATCAAAAGGTATTTGATATTTTCTTTTACACCCTTTGAATTTCTGCCCAATGTTATTGCTTAAAGAGTCAGATCTTTGTATTTTATTCATGATGACACATGCATGATGATGATTAGATGGCCATTTTTTACTGCATACACTCTGAGAGATGCACAAAGAGAATTTTATTTTCTCAGAACTTCCTGATGACGTATCTGTAATGATTAGATGGTCAATTTGATAGCTTCTCTTACTCTCATACATGTGCATGTACATGCAAACATTACCGAGAGAGAGGTTTTTTTTTTATTTTTTATTTTTTATTTTTAAAATTTTTAAATTCAATATAATTATCTTATTTGACTAGGTTTTGTTTTGAAGAAAATTGATGCTCATTTTGAAAATCTGATGATTGTTCTAAGACTGTAAATAATTGTTTTTTATAAACTGTAATTACTACCAAGCAAGGTTATCAATAAGGTTATACGGCGGATGGCGGTAAGGACCTTTAAGTGCCATATTGCCATGGCGGATGCCATGGCGGTCTATGGCGGACATCATGGCGGACAAAAAAAAATAAATAAATAAATAAAATAAAAAAAATATATATATATAATATGATGCAAAAACAGAAAAATAACAAACACATATTAAAACCAACAATATAACAATCTAAAATTCATAGCATTCATAATCTAGTAATAGTCATTATAAAGAAACATAAATTCCTAACCAACAAAAAGATTAAATGGCAACGGCGATGGCAGAACTCAAAGGAGGAGGCTTGCGGAGGGAGAATCTATCACGTGCGGAGGAAGTACCAGGAGGAAGAAAGTCTCGTTGGAGGTAGCGGTGGCGCACTCGGAGGTGACGGTGGCGCGCTCGGAGGTGATGGTGGCTCGTGGGGAGGTTAGCGTGACACGACAATGGTGCACGCGGAGGGGGAGAAGAAAGTCACGTCGTAAGTGACGGTGGTGGCCGCGTCGGAGGCGACGGTGGCAGCTGCGTCGGAGACGATGGTGGTAGGCGGAGGCGACGGTGGCAGGGGGTCTTGTCGGAGCAGCCGCGGGTTGCACGGAAGAGAGGCTATTATGTATTAGGGTTTCTGCAACCCTATTTTATGTGTTGGGTGCCCAACCCGGGAAAGAAACTCAGGCCCAAACCGAAAAAGAAAAAAAAAAGGCCCAAACTGAGAAAAATAAAAAAAAAATGGCCCAAAACGGCGCCATGTCCGCCATTCACGCCATGGACCGCCATGGCTAACCCGCCTTAACGGCCGTAACGGCCGCCATCTTCAAAATGGCGGATCCCCGCCATACACAGCCTAAACGGCCATAACAGATCGCGGCCGCTGCCGCCATACCTTTATGGCACCGTTATGGCGCCGCCATAACGGTTATTTAACAACACTGCTACCAAGTGTTAACACCGTAAAAATCCATTGATCTGATCATTACTTTCTTACTATTGACTTTCTTATTGGTGTATTCCCAGTCTTTCAGGCATTGCAATTGACAGGCCTGCCTTCTATAGCCGCATCTTGCCTGTTTTGCTTAGTTTGGAACCTTCCAGCTCTGTTGTTAATGGTGTATGTGTAACAGCTGCACATCTTGCTTTGAAGAATGCCTTTCTTGCTTGCTCAAAATGTACACATCCAAGTGCTGCTCCGGTAATTCTATTAGACTAAGATGTGTTTGTCGTGTTGATTGTTTACTCTTCGTGTATAATTAGTGTAGTTTTTTTTTTTATTTTTATTTTTATTTATTTTTGGTCCACGTCAATGTTTACAAATTTATAGGTGCCATTTGTTTCAACTTTCAAGATATATTTTTATATTCTATATTCCTTGGAGTACTATGATTGATGATGTTGTTTGTTTGGTTTAGCTGACAACAACAAAGTTTATTTTTAGTGATCCATGTTTGGTATAAGAATGAGTTTTATGTTGACTGGTTTGGTCCATGGCTTATTTTGGAAAAATAATGTTATTTTTACTAGCTTCACGAGAGCTTAAAATGTCAATGTAGCTCCTTTCAGTATTACGAACTTAAATGATTTCATGAGTAATCAAAATGCATACTTCATAGTTCATATTTAAGAGGTTTGGTCTTATATATGGCATTATGTAAAACTGATTATTTTTTATTTTGGCAGTGGAGAGATCGTTTGGCAGGTGCCTTGAAGGAAATGCAGTCAGAAGGAAAGGCAGATCGGGTGTTTCACCTAATCTCTGCAAGTAATGGAAGCACAGAGAGAGAGAATGATGAACCTGTTATCATGGTAGCCATCCTCTCTTCCTGGGATGCTTATTTATTTAATTATTTTAAACTTAAAATTGTTCTGTGTCTTACATTCATATTTGAGCTCTGAACATGTAAGTACGGAGGTTGTGTATAGGCTGGATGTAATATTAGCTGTATGCCTGTATATTGACAATTGAATTGATAGTTCAACATTTTTTGTCTGCAGAAGAAATAGATAGTACTGGGTTTCATGTTTTCTGTTGTCTTAGTGAATGGGTTTTATTCCATCGTTTTTGTTGTTTTAGAAAATTAAGATAACTAATTATTTATTTCCAAATTTGTTATTGTCTCCTGGTATATCCAATAAATGGTATGAAAATAAAATTATTAATGGAGTGTAATATTAATATATAATAAATCTGTCCAGCTGCATGCCATCTGTTGTATGGTAACAAATTTTCCTGCTCAGTGGCACTACTGTAAGTTTCTTGCGGAACATAGTCATTGGAATTGGAGTTGCAGGGTATTTTTTGTTTTTTCCCATGCATTTATACATTACTGTGTCTAGTATTTTCTCATGATTGAGGGCATTGATTATTTTCTGATGGTTAAGAATAAGATCCCATATTAGGTAGATATATGGCCATAATACTTTTAATGACTTGAACAATCCTTTTCTCTTGAGTTAGCTTTTAGAATTGATTAGACCCTATCCTAGTCAGGCCACCACTTCAAATGTCTATCTTGCATATTTCACATTCCAAATGTCCAGTCCTAAGCATGATGGAGGTATCTTTAGATCTCACGTAGGCTGGGCATGGGACTGAAGTACTACTTATAATGACTTGGACAATCCTACTCCTTTGAGTTAGCTTTTGGGTTGAGTTATGCCTCTTCCATCCTCAATTGTAATATTGTAAATAGGGAGTAATTAAGCCAAATGCAGTTGTATTCCATTAATTGATGCTATTTAATTGATCTTATAACTTAATCTTTGTTTTTACCATAAACAGCAAATACTTTGAACTAGGAGTAAATGTAAAAATGCCAAACAATTGGAGTTCTGGCTGCAATAACAGAAGTGTTTTGGCTAGCTGCTAGGAATTTTGTGGATCAAAATAAATATTTTCAATAGCATTTAATACTGGCAGGACATCATTGTAATTTTTGTTTACATTTTTTTTTAATTTTACAGGAAGAGGAACCTGCAGTTAATTCTCGTGATTCAGTGAACAGTAATTTGGCAAGAAAACGATCAGGATCGCAAACTGGAAGTGATTTAGCTGAAGGTGTTCCTGGAAAACGTGTCAGGACAACAATTGTTGCTTTGGAAGGACCTAAGAAAGAGCTAGATGACTGTACCACTGCCAACTCTCAGGATGAGACTCCTTCAACTGTGCCAACATCATCAAAAGAAGATGTGGATAATGGGCCTGTACAACAACTTGTTGCCACCTTTGGCGCTTTGATTGCTCAAGGTGAAAAAGCTGTTGTACATTTGGAAATTCTCATCTCTAGTATTTCTGCTGACTTGCTAGCTGAGGTGGTGATGGCAAATATGCGAAACCTACCTCCAAATTACCCTAATGCTGAAGAAAATGATGAACAGCTGCAAGACATTAGTATGATTGGTTCTGATGACAAGGCTAAATATCCACCATCATTTGTAGCTGGTGTTATGTCACTTTCTAGTACTTTTCCTCCAATAGCTTCCCTTCTTGATGCTCATCAATCAGTGTCTAATGAGGTAGTGGTTTAATTATTAATTTATTTATCTGGTATTTTTGGTTTTCAGGCCTTGCCTTTATATTTTTCAATTTATCACCAATCCCTTTCATTTGTAATGATTTAACCTGTCTAATTTTTTTTTACATAGCATTTTTCTGAGAATCATCTTTTGAATAAAACTTTTACACAAATATTGCAGAAGTCACAAGGGGAGGAAGAAATTTCAGCAGCTGCTCCAAATAGTGATGCTGTGCATTCTGGCATGAATCTTGTATCTGAAAATATACCATCACCTACTGATTTTCCATCTTCTGATGCCAGTATACCTGGAGTAGAGAATGACTGCACAACTATGCCTACTGACATCCATGATGTTGGAAACTCAGAGAGTGGAATCCCTGGCCTAGAATCTTTTGGTCATAATGATGCTTTGTCACAAAGTTTGGCTCCTTCCTTATTGGCTTCCTCTGAAATGCACCTAGAAGATAGCAGTCAAGAGCAAGATACAAGCTTGGATCAAAGGTCACCTTTAAACTTAGCTCCATCCATATCAACAGATAGATCGGAAGAGCTGAGCCCAAAAGCGGCTGTTAAAGATGTCAATAGCTTGGTGTCCTCAACAGCTACTTCAGTTGTGTTGCCTACCCGTTTAGTCTTGCCAAAGATGATTGCTCCTGTTGTTGATCTTGCAGATGAACAAAAGGATCATTTGCAGAAGTCATGTTTTATGCGTATTATCGATACATATAAGCAAATAACTGTAGCTGGAGGCTCCAAAATCCGTTTTTCGATACTTACATATTTAGGAGTTTATGTGAGAATTCCAGCTTCCCGAAAATTTCCAGTTCTATAGTAACAAATAGTTAAATGCTCTGTATAGGCACTTATATATTTTAAACGTTTTCATATTACCTGTTTACAGTTCTCAATTTCAAGCAATTAGGATGTAAATATTCATTACTTGTCTAATGCATAGTTATTGTTCATATTATGATTTTTCATCTTGCTTACAGTCAATCATTCCTTTTCTCTCTATTAAATGCTTTTATTTTGTGTAATTTAGATATCTTCTTAAGATGCTCAAGATTCCAAAATAAATGCTACTTTTATCTAGCAATGTGTGTGTATACATTTTGCTTACAACGACTTGGAATTGATACATTGCACTCTTTTTCATTGTTTATGCAGTTTCCCTTGGAATTAGACCCATGGAAGTTATTACAAAAGCATATTTTGATTGATTACACTAGTAATGAGGTGAGTGCTTGTCTCAAGTGTTACTGCATCTGTATGTTGTCTCTCTTCTTTTTTCATATTTGTTCATGTTTTATCAATTTAATTTCAAGAGACAATCCTAAAGTGCCTATATTTCTCCAATATCAATTAAGAACTGGTTTTGAAAACATTAGTTGTTTTCCATAGGTGAATAGTGTTTTTCAAATTTGAACTTTAGAGCTGACATTTTATACTAACATTAGAGACATGTTATCCAGATGGGTTCAATTTGTAATATATGTTTTGTCAAAAAAAAAAATGTCTGCAATGCTGGATGTTGAGAATATAAAGATTAAAAGATCCTGTTTAGTTGTATTAGATTCAGAGTTGGTAGGTATTGTTCTGTATGTATAATGTACACTGTTGTTAATAGAGCTAAATAATGTATGAGGAATAAGTATTTAATAGAGCTAAATATTGTGTCTTGTGTTGGATATCTAATATGTTATAGGCTTTATGGATACTACTGTTTGGTTTAATTTAGATAAGCTAGTGGCTATTATGTGCAAGCTGCATTTATTTATAAATGACAATGATTACCTTATGTCTCAGGGACATGAGTTTACATTGCGTGTCCTCTACAGATTATTTGGTGAGGCTGAAGAGGAGCCTGACTTCTTTTCTTCCACAACTGCAGCTTCTGTATATGAAAAATTCCTCCTGACAGTGGTTTGTGTTTTTATTTTTTATTTTTAGTTTCATTCATTTACAATTCATGAATTGACCTTTTGGTTCACTTTGAATGCAGGCAGAAGCACTTAGAGATTCCTTTCCACCTTCAGATAAATCATTAAGTAAATTGCTTGGTGATTCTCCTTATTTACCTAAATCAGTTCTGAAAATTTTAGAAAACATGTGTTCTCCTGGAAATGGGGATAAAGGTGAAAAGGAGTTACACTCACTGAATGCTGATAGAGTTACTCAAGGTCTAAGTGCTGTATGGAGCTTGATTCTTCTAAGGCCTCCCATTCGAGATACTTGCTTACAAATTGCTCTACAGGTTTTTTCTCCTACTTTTATTATAGGAACTTTCATGTTTAGTTGTGGTTGTTTGTCATAATTGCTCCATCCCCTTTGTTTTTCTTTCATCATGTTTAAATTGAACTTTAAGTGGGTGGCTTAATGATATTGTGATTATTGTTCCTTGCTCTTCTACTTAAAATTGTAGAAACCGAATTTTCAGACCTTGCTTCCCCTTGTAATTTTCTGGGTCTTACATCTGATCTCTTTTATAATATTATTTTTTTCCTTTTTCCAATGAAAGAGTGCAGTGCATCACTTGGAAGAAGTGCGTATGAAGGCGATACGTCTGGTACATTAAGCATAAATTTCTGTTGAAACATTTAGTTGACTGCATAACAACATCTGTCTTACAATTTGAGTTCTTGCAGGTGGCAAATAAGCTCTATCCTTTGTCATCCATTTCTCAGCAAATAGAAGATTTTGCGAAGGAAAGGCTTTTTTCAGCAATGAGTGGTGATGCATCTGATGCTATGAACGCAGAAGGGTCCATTGCTGATTCACAGAAGGTATTTACATATTTATGGATTTACTTTTTTCTTCTCCAATTAGAGTCCTCTGGATGGATCTTTTGTTGAACTTGATACGATAGTGATTTCTTTTCTTTTTCATCTCATTGCGTTGTCAGGGACCTGAATCTGAAAAGCCAAATGAACAATCATCATTGAGTGGCAGCACTAAAGATGTCTCCTCAGATAATCATCAATCATGCACATCTGAGAGTGTCTCACCAGATTCAGTTTCTGAGGCTCAGAGGTGCATGTCATTGTATTTTGCTTTGTGTACAAAGGTATTGTTTTATTTCCTTGTATACTTTATGTTCTGTAACTTGTGTTCTGTTATTTGATTAAAAGTAATAGATATTGATGCTTTATGATGACAGAAACATTCTCTCTTCCGCCAAATATTTGTCATCTATAGAAGCACATCAAAGGCAGTGAAGCAGGTTTTAGATTTGGAATATGGATTTAATGAATATTGACAACTATTTTACTGTCTCTAGTTTATATCATTAATTGTATGCTGCAGGCAGTACATCGCCAAATTCCAATACTTGTACGTACTATGGGCTCATCTTCAGATCTCCTTGAAATTATTTCAGATCCCCCAAATGGAAGCGAGAATCTTTTAATGCAGGTTTACTGTTTTACCTTATATAATTTGTAACGAGTGTTGAAATTTTTGATAGTATGTTGATAGTTTTATGTTGATCATGTCAGGTGTTGCACACACTTACAGATGGTACGACTCCTTCTAAGGATTTAATATGTACTGTGAAAAAGTTGTACGAATCAAAACTCAAGGTATTTAAAGTGTTCCCTTATCGGTTTCGCAGTGAAACTCAGGATTATGTTTAATAAATGGTTTATTTTATACAGGATGCAGAGGTTCTTATTCCAATATTACCATTCCTAACAAATGATGAGGTTCTCCCTATTTTTCTTTTAATTGGATGTAAATTTTGTTGTTGCCTTTTTTTATTAAAATCGTGATTTGTATATCAAGAAAAGAATTAAGTCATTGGATTTGACTTAAATAAGACGTTTTTATCCATAGGTATTTCTTTTTAATTTTACTTTCTTGTTATCTTGAATGACATTGTTCTTCATTTGGTGAACATGTTTTAACAATTCTTTTGACAGGTAATGCCAATTTTCCCTCACATTGTAAATCTTCCTCTGGAGAAGTTCCAAGCAGCACTTGGTCGCATATTGCAGGTATCATTTGTTCCTTTACAGTCAATTAAATGATATGCACCATGTGATGCCAGATAATTTGCTACAGTATAATTCACCAGTTATGCTATTCCAAGGTAAAAGTGGCATTCAATTATGGTAATGAATAAACATTGTACTAGGGGAACTATAAGATGTTTCCAGTTGAAGTAACAATGAAAACTATTGCAGCTTTAGGCACAATAATGGCTTTAGTTCTAATAATTACTGTTTTTGATTAAATTCTCATGATTCAAGGAACAATATCTCATTTATTAGGATTATCCCTGTGTTCATGAAATTTAGCACTTGTATTTTAGTGTTAACTTCCATGATCAGCAAAGTTAATGGAAAAGACACACCACAGTATTTTAATTAAAAAAATAGTTCTGACCTGTTGCGTACATTTTGGTAATTGAATTAATTGCAGAGTTCTTTTACAGGGATCATCACAATCTGGTCCGGTGCTTACTCCTGCTGAAATTTTAATTGCAATTCATGGAATTGATCCTGAAAGGGACGGAATTCCCTTGAAAAAGGTAGGTATCTAATAATGATAGATTTTATGCATCAGGATTATTAAAATATGAAGACACATTTTGCAGTTGCACAACTAAGGTGTTATATACAGGTCACAGACGCTTGCAATGCTTGCTTTGAGCTGCCGCAAACTTTTACTCAAGAAGTTATTGCCAGAGTTTTGAATCAGTTGGTGTGTTATGTGGAATTTTTTTTTAATTTTTAATTTTGAACCCATTTCAACTTGGTTGATCTCACAGGGCAAATAATCTTCCCTGCAGGTTGAGCAGATTCCTCCTCCTTTACTATTCATGCGTACAGTATTACAAGCAATTGTTGCTTTTCCGACACTGGTAAGAAGCATTTCCTAGGAAATGTTATAATGCTAAGAAACGTATTTGGTTTTTTATTGTGTGCCTTAATTGAGGAATCCAACTTGTAGTTGATTGTTTACAGCTTACAAATATAGCTCTAGTTTTGAAGCCCCACATATATATTCATCGAAACTGCCATTTGTCTTTTCTCTATTGCCCTGTTAATATTCTACCTTCAATTTAGATAATTATTTTCCGACTGAAAAGATTCTAACATGCTACCATCATTCCTTGTTATCTGTTTCTATTGAATCGGATATTCTGATCTATTTGTACTAATTATTGACTTACATAAATTGCTATAGGTGGACTTTATCATGGGGATTCTTTCTCGCCTTGTGATGAAGCAGGTGAATTTATTATTTTTCTATTTTTTTTGGCTAATTTATTCAATTTTTCAGTGTACTTATACATCACCAAATGAACTACTGTAGATATGGAAATACCCTAAGTTGTGGGTAGGATTCTTGAAGTGTGTGCAGTTGACAAAACCACAGTCATTTGACATTTTGCTTCAGGTATAAGTATATGTGTTTACTCCTCTTATCAGGAACTTGTTATCATTTTTAACTTATGGCACAGTTCCAAGCTCTATTCTGCATTATCTAAGATTCTAAATTAGTTTTCATGGTCTTGGGCATCATCGCACCCTTAGATACCTACTGTATACAATGAACGAATAACTTAAGCCAGGATGAATCAGCAGTGTTTTAAAAATTGGCTTGGGCCAACCTGTTGGGCCAGGAACTGGTGACATAACTGCTTCATGTCTCTTTTTGGATCATATATGTCACTGAACCGCTTTAAACTGGTATAACTCAGCCAATTTCCCAGATAAATCAGTGACCCGCCAGTTTATTGGAGCACCAGTTTACACTGCCCCATCCATCTGATCACTTTGCATGGGTTGCATGTTGCCCCATTTGCACTCAATAATCGCGTTTCTGAAACTGTAGAGGCAAGGAAAAATATTTAGGGCATTTTTTTTGAAATGGGAACTGAACCATGTACATTTAGATGGTTATAAGTTGATCAACCACCGAACCAATGTATCTAATAAAATAACTTTTATAGTGTATCTTAAATTTAAAGCTATATAGTTAACAATATATTAATTTATACAGTTCAACTAGTGATTTATTGGTTCAACTAGTGACTCAGTGGTCCAACATCTTGACCAAATCGATCTCCGATTCGAGTTTTAAAATTTTGGTTATTACTATTAGTATCATATAGGAAGATTCATCAAGTGGCTGACATGAAATGTGTAACAGTAGCTACAGAAACTTTCCTGCTGATTTCTGGGGTTAACCGCAAAACAACATAAATATATTGTTTTTATTTCTTTAGGTATAACTGTAGTAATGAGATTTGAACATATATCCTCATGTGAACTACCTGTGCTCCTCATCACTAGCCCAATCCTAGATGCTTTCATAAGTACATTGTTTAAGAATATAATGCTGCTTTCATTGTAATCAGTATTATTCTATTCCATACCATAAACATCAACATGGACACAGCATAATGGAGTAACATCATACATTGTTCCTGTTACTTTCAAATTGTATTTTGTTCTATAAAATGAGATTTTTGTACATTTCCTTGTGACTATTGGGGGAGCTCTATGCATGCTAGGATGATTCAATATGGAAATATGACTATATTAGTTAGATTATTATTATTTATTCTTTTGAAGTGGGGGATTATATGGTCTATATTCTTGACAAATATTTTAGATGACATTCAACGGTAAAGCTTGATCCTCTGTATTAAGAGATGTGTTCCTTCTGTATACAAAATGGGTTTGAAAAGGGTTAATGAAAAAAAGCAGGTGTTTTTAGTTTTTTTTTTTTTTTTTTTTTTTAATAATTACATTGCTCATTTAATTATCACATTAAGTGATGTCATTGCGTTTTCCTATATTTTTCACTAATTCGAGTTAGAATATTTTGATTTTCTTTTCACGAGGAAAGTTGTGGCGGAAGGGAACCCAAAAGAAATAAAGACAAAAATGATTATTAATTATATACCCTTCTATTATTTTTTATAGGGTACAGATGTACCTTATTCTTTTTGCCATTCTGATTTTTGGAAAGTATTTCAGACATCTTTTAAATTTTATAACTGGTCTGTTCTAATGCGTTTTCTGATGGTGTATGCTTACAAGCAGCTGCCTCCAGCACAATTGGAAAATGCTTTAAATAGAATTGCAGCTTTGAAGCCACCATTGATTGCTCATGCTAGCCAGCCAGATATACAATCTAAACTTCCGAGGTTCAATAATTCACTTGGCACAACAATGCCGTCAATTAACCTTTTCTATCCCCTTTTACTCTATTTCTTTTTGAGGGTGAATTTGTTTATTCTAGTTTAAATAATGTTTTATTTTTTTGGATGGGCAGACACTTTATTATGGTTGCCAACAATGTTGATTCTTAGGTTTTTAATGTGTTCAGGGCTGTGCTAGTTGTTCTGGGAATTGCTTCTGATTCTCAGGTTTCAAGTCAAGCACAAACTACTCAGACACAAACAAGTCAAACACAGACTACTCCCACACAGACTACTCAGACACAGACTACTGAGACTGAGACAAGCAACTCAGAGAAGGACACAATGACAGAAAAATCTAAAGAATCATCTACAGCGAGCTAAACTGTTAGCAAACATGATGGAGTGGTGGATTCTACTAACTGAGTCCCAAGTTGAATTAGCCCCAGACCTAACCGAGACTAACTGGAATGAGCTCTCTCTAGATATACGAATGAAGAGACACAATCGATGAATTTGACATATTCAGATAGCTTAATAGTTGGGCCATGTGCTTTTCGCATTAGGAAGCAACCTGGCATGTAAATGTGTAGGGGAAATAATGTATATTGGAATGAATGTGTTCCTATTTTTGCCCAAGTTTTGGTTGTGGTTAGAACTTCATGTATTCCCATTGAATTGTGTATATATACATATGTTGATCCCCCAAGTTTTGAGCATCTTGTATCTCTGGTTAAAGATACGGATCAGGGGAGTAATTGACCCTTATTTTTGTTTACCTGTATGTATTTTTGACACCATTGTTTATTTATATATGTTCTGCACCATTAAATTTGCATTTGATGTTAAGTTCAATCTTTTTTTCTTCTTTATTTGCAATGATTTCACATATAAAATGCGAGGTACGTTTATTTGCTTTTTTGATGCCAATATTTGCTTTTGATTTTGTAAACTTTATAAGCATTAATTTGATAAATATATGCTTTTGTAGAATTTTAGTGAACTTGCAGGATTTGCATGATACAAAAGCTGTTTTGGGCTTACAATAATTGAATGGTATAATTAACGTATTATCGAATTCATTTGATAATGGGAGACAGGTTGTTAAAATGAGCAATGGATATATGGTGGAAGGAAGAAAAATAAGAAGAGATAAGTGACAGCACAATGCAGTAAAATAACGCAGTAATTGACCTTGTAATTATCCAACCAGTAGTGAAATTATAATACTTTCATTAATACTTTATGATTACCCACTTTTAAAGAAAATATATCAAGAGTTAAAAAATGAAGTTGGAAAATTAGAAAGAAAATTAACATAAACCTTATATTCTTATGTGAGCCTTGGATAAGTTGTATTCATGTGGCCAATAGGCATAACCATTCAATATTTTGCTTCGCGGAAAAATTCGAGTATCCATTTTTTTCTTCTTTCAATTGGTACGCAAATTATTTTATGCTCAACAACATTTTCATGATGAGAAATATATAAGGCCTCGCATTTTCGACGATATACAGTATACTAGCTATTTTGTTTTCAAATATTAAAAAGTTGTCGAACAAAAAAAGTAATAAGAAACCTAGCGCAATGCGTTTAACATAAAATCTGCTTCTATAATATAAATTATATATATAATTTGGAGAATGAAAGTCTCATTCTCCCTATTCTCTTAATCATACATTTTTAATCTTCTCTTTTCTCATTTAGATATGTATTTCGCACAGTAATTAGCTGAAATGTTTATTTTTATTTTTATCTTAAATCATTTTTAAACCACCTTATTTATAACTCGTATGCTTATCATCTTACTTGTCTATTACTTTTAATATATTCTTCAATCTTTATCTTTAAACTAAATTTCAACATCATTTTTCTTTTAAATTGTCAATACTTAAAAATAACTTTATATTATAATTTAAATTTTTATTTTAAATAAAATATAATTTATATATTCAAATATATTTACTTATTAATTATGAATTTTAATAATACAAACTAAATATCAGATACAATGTACAAATTAATATGCTAATTTCTTAGTGTACACAAATATATGATTAGCTTGATTGAGGATTATAAGTGAAAAATATAAATTAAATTATAAAATTTAATTTAATAAATTTTCTTTGTAAGTTTTAGCGACTATGTCAACTGAATTTTGACTGTGTTGTAAAACAAATGGTCATAATTAATAAGTCAACTAAAATTTAATTGTTTTATTATGGGAGCAAACAATTAAACTGTAAAAACTAATATAATTAGTCAATATTAATCACATTTTTTTATCCATTGAAATTATATTGTTGACTTCAAAGTTCGAATCTAAAACTTATGTATATTACTTCAACTCTTATTTCTAGATTGATCTAATGATTTATTAATCCTAATTCATCTTTGTATAATTTTGAGGCTCTAAAATAAATTATTACCACTTATTTTATCTAGTAACAAATGCGTGCTTTAAGAGGAGTCTCTTTTTAGAGCAAAAGAATATCTAGCACATTAGTCCTTCAATGTCATTAAATTATTAATTGGATCGTTTGAAGCATTAATTATAATTAAAGGTGAAAAATGTTCTAATTTCGATAATTTTATTTAATTTATCTTTTAATCTATATAGTTTAAAATAATTTTTTTAGATCTTATACCAATCTTTTTCAATTATTGTTAGTCTTTATTGATTAAGGTAAATATTTTTAATCTCCATACTTGCTGTTTTTAGTCTTTTTGATCTTTATCATAATTTTTTTTATAATGTTGTCTGTTTTGAGTTGACATAACAAAAAATTTAAATTAAATTTGTATATATGTTTTTTTGGTTTGTCTCTGGAGTATCCACCGCCGATAACAGTGACTAATCTCGGATGGGATAGCTGGCTCCAAGATTTAACGCGGCTGCATACACAAGGCAGGATTCAAACTCCTGACCTTGCTTAAGCGTGAATCAACCCCTACTGCTGAACCACACGCTTGAGGTTTAAATCAAATTTGTATAGTTGATATCGAGTTTATTTTGCTAGAATCCCTATAAATAAATTTTTTTGACCCATCATATCTATTTTGTACCTTATTTGCAACGTCCGTTATTGAAACATCTTTTTTTTTTACACTCTCAAAATTGAATACATCTATCATGTTAACACAAAACAAACAACACCACAAAAAAAAAATAATAATAGGGACCAAAAGGATTATAGAAGTGTAAGTATAGAGACTAAAAAAATCTATATTAAATTATTAAGTTTTAAAAGGAAAGGATTGAATAAGATAAGTTTAAAAACTAAAAATACCTATTTTAAATTATAGGAACTAAAAGATAAAATAAAGTCAAAATATAGAAATTAAAAAATATTTTAACCTAAATTAAATAACTACAGCAAAATGAAAATAGGTTTTTCTTGTTTTCCTTCCATACACTTGCATCTCATTGACTGTCAACGATCCACAGTTAGAAAGGGTATATATTTTTTAAAAAATATATATAATTAATTGACAAAATATTTTATATTAATTTTCAAAATAAGTTGAAAGAATTATCTCTTGTTATATCTAAATGAAAATATGATATGTGACTATAAAGTACTTTATTGTCATGTTTTTTCCTATTACACTTATAAGTTTATATGAAATAAATTTTTAAGTTTAGTGTGACATGTAGAGACTACGAACAACATATGATAATAGATAGACTTAATTTTTTTTTCTTCAACAGAATAAGTAGGTTTAAATGTGTTTTTAGTTCCTTATATTTAAGATAAATTTATTTTTTAGTCTCTTAAATTTAAAATTGGTTTTTTTAGTTCTTGAAATTTTAAAAAATCTTATTGTAGTCCACTTATTCAAATTTTGTTAGAAAATCCGTTAAATACTGTTGTATAAAATCTATTAATATCTTTGTTAGTGAAAATATCACATTAAACTTAGATAATACTACATAATTATCTTAATCTGTCACTTTTAGATATGTTATTGGTGATTAAAAGGATTAAAATAATTTTTTTTACAAATTATAGGGACTAAAAATAATAATTTTAAATTTAAAGAACTGAAAACAAATTTATCCCAAATTTGAGAGACTAAAAATATATTTAAGCCAAATAAAAAATACCAATGCTCAGAATGCAATATAAAGTGTTTTTCAAGTAATATAGGGTATGAATGTAATTGTATTCATAAAATAATATTTTTTCTAATCTTTATAATTTTAGTTCTTATGTATAATTTTTTTCTTTAAATTTGACGAACAAACATGACTACAACAATTAAAATGAAACATTTTTTTATAAGGACAAAATTAAAAAAGTAAGATATTTATATATTTTATTGGGACTAATATATATATATATATATATAAACCCTTTCTTTAACATCTACAATTATTTTTGATAAAAAAATTTATAATCCATAACAATATATAATAAGGTGAATACTCCTTTTTTGGTGTAATTTTTTCAAAGAAAATTATACTCTTATGTTTTTTTATATATATATATATAAAATAGAAAAAAAAATATATGAAAAATAACTATCTTTTTAAAAATAATAACTGTCTACTTTATTTTTTGTGAAAACATTAATTTATTTGATTTTTTGTTTATAGAGATACGAAGTACTTTTTTCCTATTAATTACTAATTTAGGCAATATTTTAATTCGATCTTCACATTTATTGAGAGACTAACAAGATATTTTGTAAATGCTTATTTTTAGGATTTGAATCCCCTAAACTGCGGACTTTTTATTTTAGAAAATAAAGTGCACTTGTAACTATTAACTAAAAAATATTAAAATTTAATTTATAAATAGATATAAAACTAAATTAGATAAAAAAGTTTGAGAATTCCTAAAAATCCTCTTTAAAAATGTTCTCCCGCTAACAATTCATATATAATTTATGAGGATCGATTTCCAAATTTGATTCTCCTATCTTTAATTATCTCCTATTCTTTTTAAAAAAAAATCACAATTTCATATATGTAATGCATCAATATATAGTCTTTATATGATAATCGTTACATCATATACATGCAATAATATGACATCATAAAATAAAATAATTCTTAGTACCCACTTTGTGTATAAACAATGTTTTTGAATTTAAATAGTCAACATACATAAATTTGATAGTTGTATCGAAATTATGATTTTCTTTTCTAAAATTACGTAACTAAAAGTAAAGAACCAAAATTAAAAATTAACAACTAAAGAAGGATAAAAATGCAATTTAAGTATAGAGGAAAAAAAAAAAAGAGGCTCCGAGGTTGATGGAGAACTGGGCCTAGTACAAGTGCAAAGTACAAGAGTGTTGTTTTGTTGAGCCCAGACAAGTTTATGTGTGGATATGACTTGTTTCGTCTCTTTCTTCCACTGGTGACTCCAAAACTCACATTGCTCCGGCCAAGCCAAATCGGAAAATGGGTGTCGACTATTATAAACTTCTTCAGGTAGATCGCAATGCCAGCGATGACGATCTCAAGAAAGCTTATCGCAGGCTTGCTATGAAGTGGCACCCCGATAAGAACCCTAACAACAAAAAAGATGCTGAAGCCAAATTCAAGCAAATCTCAGAAGCCTATGATGTATGTTTTATCTCACCCAATTGTTTGTTTCAGTGTAATGCCAATTGGGTTGTGTAGAAAAGTTAAACTTTTATCAAAGTCTTCATTTTTATTGTGTTTTTTTTTTTTTTTCCCTTAGAATTTGAACTGTTAGGTGTCGAATTTTGCGTTTTGTTATTGTGATTTGGAGAATTGGAATTGTGGGGTTGATATGAATCTATGTTTTGTGCCGCCTATTCTCAATGTAATGTCAATTGGGTTGTGAAAACAAGCGGATGAATTTATCGAAGTTTCCATTTTTTTTTAACTATTTCTTACAATTTGAACTTTTGTGTAACACTTTTTGAATTTTTTTTTTAAATTTTATTGTGATTTGGATAATTGGAATCAAGGGTTTTGCTAGTGATTTGGTTTGTGAATAGGTTTTGAGTGATCCGCAAAAGAGGGCAGTGTATGATCAGTATGGTGAGGAGGGATTGAAAGGGCAGATGCCACCCCCGGGTGCCGCCGGTGGATTTCCTGGTGGCAGTGATGGCGGGCCGACGATGTTCCGGTTCAACCCAAGAAGTGCAGATGATATATTTTCAGAGTTCTTTGGGTTTTCAAGTCCCTTTGGGATGGGGGACATGGGTGGCCGGGCCGGCGCATCGGGCTTTCCCAGATTTGGGGATGACATTTTTGCTTTTGGTAGGAGTGGTGCTGGAGAAGGCTCTGCCAATGTGCCAAGGAAAAGTGCACCAATTGAGAGAACATTGCAGTGCAGTTTGGAGGATTTGTACAAAGGGACTACCAAAAAAATGAAGATTTCCAGGGATGTGATTGATGCCAGTGGGTGAGCTATCTAGTTTAGCTTTTAGCATCTTCTTCATTTTTTTACTTCCATGAATAACATATGAAGTTGCTTGTTATAACTGTTATTGGATGGGTTGACTTCAAATTTCCAATTCAGGTTTGATGATTTGCTTTTGTTATATATTGTTGTTTGAGTTTGATAATCACTTCCCTTGATAATCTTGGTAGACTTGTAATTGAAATATACGTGTGCAGTCTTGTAGGCTCAGATTGGGTGGCACAACTTTTCACTGTATGCTCAGTTTGATTTTCTTTCGTTTTTCATACAAAAATCTGGCTTCTAACAGATATAGTTTGTTATTGCTATGATATTTTATCATTTTCTGTTCAATAGCCAATAGGCAAGATTTGTTTCTAACCATGTAAGTTCTGTGTATTTATCTAGTCATTAATTTTACTTGATAATGTGCATCCTATAACGTTGTGCCTTTTTTGGTCCATAACTTTTGGTATGTTCATGTTCATCAGCACTAAACTGACGGAAGTAATGTCATTTATGTTCTATAGAAGCAAAAGTAGAGGAGATATGATTGTCCTTAGTGAACAAGACTCATCTTCGTGTTATTTTAATCTAGAGGGGCCTGTTACCTGTATGGAGTAAATATGTATCACTTTGTGTTGGTTGTTTCGAGCCCAAACACATTGAGGGGCATGAGTCTACAAGTAAAATGAAGATGTTAAATGTGTTGGTTAACATGCCTGCAAAGCTGGCATAGGGATAAATGGTTTGTTTATTGGCATTAAGAAATAATAGGGAATTTAGCCATGTATAAATGTTCAGTTTAAGTCCATGCTTAGTAAAAGAAGAGGCCATTTATGATAATATATTGCTGGCATTGGGTACATATTCCAATTAAAATCAGCATTTCATCTCAGAAATCACTGCTGATTTTGGTTACCAAGATGAAAGCTGCGATTATTGAGATAGAATATCGACTTTGATTAGAGAATAGTTCCAATAATAACTATAGTATTGTATCTTAGTTTTCTCCTTATTGATAATGACTTTGGAATTTTATATCCATCAGACCTGTGATAGAGTATGGTGTTGAACTCTTGGTTAAGGCACGATGGAAGAATATGTATTTCCAAATGATTGAAAAATGAATTTTGGATTGTGATTGAATTGGAAAGTAGTTGGTTGAGAAGTTTTCAACTCAGTATTTGCCTGGCTTGCATTTGACTGTAGTTGACAGAAATTGGGCTTTGCATCCAAATATAATATATCTACGAAATCAAATGCCACATTTTTGTAGATGTTATTAAAGTGGACATCTGGATTAATACCTCATTGATTTTGTTAGGGATTTAAGTTTTGATGAGAAGTTTTAGGACATTCTATTACGCCCCACAGTATTAGTGAAAAATGTTTATTTTCAGTTGAATATAGGTGCAATTGTTGGTGAGTGTGCGTGCGCACTTGTGTTGAAACCACAAATTTTCATGCTTATGCTCGCAAATTAAAACTATGTGAATCTATTAACACTAGCTCCGATGCATCAAAACAAAGAAGCAACAGTTGCTGTGGATCAACTATTGCTTCTTCGTGTTGAGTAAGAAACTTTAGCAGTTAGGCATGTTTGTACACAACGCATATTTCTATAATATACGACCAACATCACAGATATGGATTCAGAAGTGTTTTAAGCAAATAATACATGCCAACCAGTAAATACCCATCATAAATATTTTTATTTGTTGACATTAGGTGTATTTAAAAGTAATAGCAAATTGTAATAGTAATTTGAGTGACCAAGAAAATAATTTACTATTTGTTTTCTTATTGTGAAGGAGGCCTACCACTGTAGAGGAAATTCTAACCATTGAGATCAAGCCTGGCTGGAAGAAAGGAACAAAAATAACTTTTCCAGAGAAGGGTAATGAACAAAGAGGAGTCATACCAGCTGACCTCGTTTTTATTATTGATGAGAAACCTCATGGTGTGTTCAAAAGGGATGGCAATGATCTTGTTGTCACACAGAAGATATCTCTTGTTGAAGCTCTGACAGGTTACACGGCGCAACTGACAACACTCGATGGGAGGAATCTTACTGTCTCCTCTGGCTCTGTCATTAGTCCGACATACGAAGAAGTTATCAAAGGAGAGGGTATGCCCATTCCAAAGGAACCCTCCAAAAGAGGAAACATGAGAGTGAAGTTCAACATCAAGTTTCCCTCTAGACTTACATCAGAGCAGAAATCAGGCCTTAAACGATTATTGACATCTTCATGAACACTGGTAATTGTGTAAGATTGGAATTATTTTTATTCTGGCTTTTCAATTTTCAAATGGAAATTCTTTCCTTTTGTGAGTTGGTTTTCAGTTAGAACAGTTTATATTAGAAGTTTGATATTTGTTTGCTGTTTCATATTTGTTTACCTTTTGGTCTTTTGAATGAAAAAGTTCTCCTAGCCACTTGCCTACTTGTTTCTTCAAAAAAATGTTTTGGAATACACTTGGAGATTTTGGTCTTTATTGTTGTCGTCTATATTTTTCATTGTATAGCTTTGATAGTCATTTTAGCAATCCACGAATTGAACTATGAGATGTAAAAATGCTTTGGTTCGATGGGCTAGTTTGACAACCCGGGCTTCGAAAAATGTGTCAAAAAAATTGGACGAATTCTGTTGGGCTCGATGGGCCATTTGGATTTGATTGGTTTGATAATTTATAGGCTTGAAACCTAGTGATCTATTAGGCTTGATATTTTTTATTTTAATATTTTCTTTTGTAAAATTCAAATAAAATTGGCTAATTTGGTTTGCCTCAGAATTAAGAACCAAAACAATTCAATTCAAAGTGTTGAAATAGTGTAGTTCAATTCAAATTGCAGTTTAGTTGAATTTAAATTACTATCGGTTTAAATTTTTGTAGTATAGTTCGGTAAAACAAAAAAAATTGTTTAGCTCACTTGAACTAATTTTCAATTCTATTCAATTTAGGCAATTTTTTTGTTTAAGTTTAGTATAATTTTTATGAGTTTAATTTAGTTTATTTTGTCCACGGTTAGTTGAAACTTGAAACTACTTATTGGCTTGATACATGTTTGGTGGTTAGACTATTTGTTAGTGAATCTAAAAAAATTTAACTCTTAAAATCCAAATAAAGAAATATACTAAAAAAATATTGAAATAAGTAGATGCGATGTCTTTAGAAGGAAACATTGGACATAACATTATAAATTAAAATGTTATATTAGCTTTTTTATTATATAGGTGTAAATATTCATTGATTTTATTAATAACTAATATTTATTGATGAATTTGGTTGATTATCTTTAATGAAGTTTCCTTTGTCAATCACACTTTTACCATTCATAAAATTTGAATTCGAAACTTTACTTAAAAGATTCGATATGAGCTTCACTTGTACTAACATACATGATCTTCTTTACGTTTTTATTCTTACGATTTGTTAGTGGTGGTATGAGAGTAAAACAAATCATACCATATCAGTTGTATCCAATGACAAGTGCGTAACACAATTACTAGTAATAAAGTTTGTCACATATTAGAGTGGACCAATTCACCACCATCTCAAAATTTGACATAGGAATAATGAGCCACATTATTATTATTATTATTTTTTACATTGGACTGCATACATGATAGGGAATTTAATAAAATGTCACTTGATCACTTAAAATAAACACGAAGTAATGAATATTGACATTGTAAAAAAATTTCATATAGAACTCCTTTACATAAATATAAAATAAAAAAATATGCTAAATTAAAATAATGTGTTTTTTAAAGTTTAAAACTTAATTAAGTCTAAAAAAATAAATATATATTTAGTGTAACATTTTATTTTTACTCGTATTCTGACTAACTTATTATTTTTATAATCAATGAAGCGACATGTCAAGTACGAGCTGTAGAGGAAGTGGTGTCCTTTGTTAACCAGTGTAGTTCTTGGTTACGGGATGATCAACATGTTTCATGATCATGATTCTCAATGGGAAGTTATGCTCCACTCAAAATTAATTCATCTTCTTTTGAATTCTTAGAAGAGTTGGGGAGGGTTGTTGATCATGACTTAGATGAGGTTGGCAACTTCTGACGAGGGACCATAGGGGTTGACACAATGTATTATAAAAAGGTTATGCTCAAGTGGTAACAAGTTGAGATAAGGACCAATCCTTTTATCATACTTTGAGCAGTGCACATAGGAAAAGAAGGCAACCAACACAAAAGAAACAAATGGGATTTTGGATGGCTACACAAAGGCTGACGGGGCTCTCATACAAGACATGTTTCACGAAGATGTAAGCTATGGTACATAAGTGATTGAAAGTTTGCTTGAAATATGGTCATATAACCAAAATTTGAATTATGGTAAGGGTATAATGCATAGGTTGGAACAAGGGGAG
Source organism: Cajanus cajan (assembly GCF_000230855.2). Taxonomy (NCBI): domain Eukaryota; kingdom Viridiplantae; phylum Streptophyta; class Magnoliopsida; order Fabales; family Fabaceae; genus Cajanus; species Cajanus cajan. The sequence goes on along the minus strand of NC_138519.1, from coordinate 27,171,031 downwards.
GGGAACCTTGAAAATATAGAACTTTTGGGTTCTAATGGACATGACAAGGTTGTAACAAATCCATTCAAAAGCATTGCATCAATGAATTGTGGTTCAAATATTGACCCTATTTCAAAGATGAATATTGACACATCAAAGGAAGGGGATTTGAGAGGTGATGAGTCGAGGCCAATACATCCTGAGGTGGACCATCTCTTGCCCAATGAAGTTGGTGTTGGAGTATTACACAACGATGACCACAACATCTCATTGGCGTCAGAATCTGTTTTGGAGAACACAATTGCTCTTTCTTGTAAAAGAATATCTAACCAAACAATGAGGAAAGATGTTAGGATAATATTTCATTCTTTTAACTAATTCCTTATCTTATAGTGACATTTGGAATTGTAGTAAGCTATTTTGGTTGAAGATAGAGAGGTCTTGGAGGTCAAAAAGACTTGGGAACTATAAAACTTTTTGGGAGTGACATATGGGGGATATAAGGTCAAAATTGTTGACAATTTAGTGCAAATGGAGGAAAAAGTCCAACAAAGTAGAAGAGATTAGGAGGGAGCTCTAAAATATAATCGATGAAAATCATGACCAACAACGTTAAGGGTTTGGGGGAAAAAGCTTAACTGGGATGTAACTTAAATATGATATTATTCAACTTTGTTTCATCCAAGGAAAACTCCAAATTGGTCTCAACTTTTGAGGAAGGGGAGATTAAGGTGGTTGTATGGGAATGCAACTATTCAAAGATCCCTGGACCAAACGACTTTAACTTAAAGTTTTTAAAGACTTTTTGGGGCCTTTGAAAGGAGATGTAATTAGATTTTTGATGGAGTTCCAAACAAATGGTAAGCTATCAAGAGACACCAATTCCTCATTGATTACTTTTATTCCAAAGGTTGATGACCCACAAACATTGGGGGACTTTAGGCCTATAACTTTGGTAGGTTGTATGTATAAGATTCTAGCTAAAATCTTAGAAAATATGTCGAAGGAGGTACTACCAACTGTCATTGATCATAAATAGAGCGCCATTTTGGAAGGTAGGAATTTGCTACAAAATGTGGTTGATACAAATGAGGTCATTGATAAGGCAAAAAGGAAAAAGAAGAGTTGTTTGTTCTTCAAGGTTGACTATAAAAAATCATGATTCCATATGTTAGGATTTTCTTTTATACACCATGTAGGCTTGGGGTTTGTAGACACTCAATTTCGTCTTGGGGCATACAAACAACAAGATAGGACATTAGAGGGCCCAAAAGCCCAAATTAACTATTTTTAGTGGCCCGGAACGGGCTGTTCCAAAATCAGAACGGGTCATTCCAAAGTCCGGAACGGGCCGTTCTTGAATTGGAACGGGACGTTCCGAGGTTCCTAGAAGGCCTAAGAATTGTAGGTTGGAATGGGCCATTCCAGACCAGAACGGGACGTTCCAAATCAATCAAAGGGCCTTAAAACCTTGATCTGGAACGGGCCGTTCCTAAACCAGAACGGGCCGTTCTGGTTTTTTTTGGAACGGACCGTTCTGATTTTAGAACGGGCCGTTCTAGGGTGCAAAGTTAACACTTAACGTTTGTATCTGGAATAGGCCGTTCCAAATCCAGAACGGGCCGTTCCGGCCCACATCTGATATCTATAAATAGAAATCTCGGGCACAGTTCTCAAGGACCCTGAAAATTTTGTCTAGGACTCCTTAGACCTCAAAATTTCTCTCTCTCTCTCCTATTGTATTTCTTGAGTATTGTGAGGCAATTGTAGTGTGAAAGGTTGCCACAAAGCACCTATATTTTCCATATTTGAAGATCTAACAAAGCTTGCTACGAGATATTTTATTTAATCTTCTTCTCTTTCTTTTACTTCTTATTTTTTTGTTATAACAAAAGCAATCATGTAGATGTTTTAGTGTCAACCGTGTAATTTAAATTTCAAGCATGTAAATAGTAATTCATAAAGGGGATTTAATATTTAATTTATTATTTCTTATCACATTAACTTCATCATAGGGTACCGATTGAGGGCGTTGTAGGGGTGCTTAATACCTTCCCTACACGTAACCGACCCCCAAACCAATTCTGGTTATCAAGGCCATTATTGGACTTTAAAAAATATTTTCTTTTTCCAATATTTTGAGTAAAACATTGGTGGCGACTCCATAGAACCTATTTTCAAAACCATTAATTAAGGATTAGTCTGGTGTCCAGGCATTCCTTAATTGATGAGATCTTTAAAAGGATGTCTAAACCATAGGTCGCAAGATCGGAAATTTTCGGGTTGCGACAGATGGCGACTCCGCTGGGGACGTTTAAAGAGGGTCAGACCCATTTAATTGATGAAGTTAATAAAATAAAAATTATAATTTAAATATTTTTCTCCTTTACTTTGTTTGTTTTATTTGTTTGGCTTTCATATCTGTTTGCCTGTTTAAATTTAGCATCTGTTTGAATAAAATTGTACATAATCCTTCGCACACAATAGTTCCCCTACACCCGGGGGCATGAGGGTATTAAATATAGGGAGTGGTTGACGTACGACCGGCCCAAGTTTGGTCTTGGAGCCTGCGAGTCTTGTCGAAAATCACACTCAAGATGATAACCGGTTATTCTAGCCTGAAATACTGCAACAAACCTTAGAGTTTGCCAGTTGACAGTGATAGAGATACTAGGTCCCTATAATGGGGGCACCTTGGGGGCCTTAAGACCAGTGAGATTAGAACCGTCCTATACAACACACTTTTCTTGACAGGGATCACAGACCAAGGATTTGATCATGATCGTTCGTGGGTGCATGTTGATTGAGCATATGTGTGCATTTTTTTGTATTATTTTGTTCTAATAAGATGGATTGGAATTTTAAAATAAGCAAACAATAAAGAAAAATAATAATAAATTTTTTTTTATACTCCTTTGTACATTCTTAGGTCATCATTTCATTAACATCATATAGATAGTTTCCTTTTTTTTTTAAAAAAAAAATTCTCATCTTTACCATGCATCATTTCTCTTTAGACAATAGAAACATGATAAAGACTAGGCAAAAAAAAATGACATGCATTCTAGATTAGCTCATTAATTTCATTCATTTTATTTTATTTGTAACGCCTAATTCTAATACCCAAATTATACAATATAAAATTATAATATTTTCGCAATTATATTATTAACAATATCTATATATTTATTTAATAAAATTTAAAAGTAAAGAAAAGAATATCTTGTGAATTTAATACATAACATATCGTTCTAAAATATTTAGAATAACGTATTATTTTACACATTATTCATTTTCCTTACTCTTTTAATACAATATATATATATTCATAACGGAAAGAAAATTACAATTAAAATAATATGATTGACAAGTAAAGTTATAACAGATCCATCAAATAGCCTCCATATTCCAATTTCCTTCCATGTAGGACAGCAGTAACAATAACAGCAAAATGATCTGGAATCTCAAGTTGATCCATCTATTTATAATATATTTAATTTTTAAAAAAAAAAACAAAGAAAAGAAAGGAGTAAGAACAATATCCAATAAATACAATAATTCGAACGAATAAACATAATTATTTATGTATAAAATTTTAAACATATATATATATATAAATATATATTTATACAGATTAAATATTAGATTTTCTTGATACAATAAAATTTGAATTATACTTGTAGTGACTAGTCAGGATAAATGAGCATCATTATAACACCAACCAAAAATTATTCCACCTCCATTTCTTACTCATTTAAATCCCCAAGGTTAAACCTCCAGCTACAAATAATTCAAACTTTATCGTCTATGGCCATAGAGTATTAATTATCTTTAAAATGAGTAAAAGACATTTTAACAAATTATATTAATCATAAAAAAAATTACTCAAAATAGATTTAAGAATAATCATAGAATAAGTAATAGTAATTAAAGGTTAAACAAATATATGAGGTTAGAAACACCCCACTAAATAATAACGTAAATAAATAAACATAATAATTAAAAGTTAAATAGTTAGATGAGGTTAGGAACACCTCACTGAATAAATATAACAATAACATAGTAATTAAAAGTTAAGTAGTTAGATGAAGTTAGGAACACCTCACTGAATAAATAAATAAATAAAGTAATTAAAAGTTAAGGAGTTAGATGAGGTTAGGAACACCTCACTAAATAATAACGTAAATAAATAAACATAATAATTAAAAGTTAAATAGTTAGATGAGGTTAGGAACACCTCACTGAATAAATATAACAAGAACATAGTAATTAAAAGTTAAGTAGTTAGATGAGGTTAGGAACACCTCACTGAATAAATATAACAATAATGAGGTTAGGGGCACCCCACTAAATAAATATAAGCAAATAGATGAGGTTAGAGATACCCCACTAAATAAATATAATCAAGTAAATGACATAAATAAATATACATAATAGTATATAAAATTTTAAAAAGATAAGGTTCTCCTCCCCCTTACCTAGATAAGTAGGAGTTGAAACTAGTGCAATATCTCTCTAAAAACTTGGGCAGAATCTCTTCCTCTTTCTCCTTAAACAAGGCACTAGAGCAGAACCTCCTTTTCTTTCTCCTTCTCTCTCTCTTACTTTCTCTCTCTATTTCTCCAGAATTTCCTTCTCTCTAGAATTCTGAATTTTCAAAACCTTAGGCCCCTATTTATAGAAATTTTGAAGTTACTATGCACTATGCACTATTCATTAAAATAATATTATAAGTTACTATGCACTATTCATTAAAATATTCAAATTAATTATAAAATTGAACCTTGCTTCCCTCGTGCCACCCTTAGCAGCCATTTACTATTCACGTATACGTATACATGAATAGTAAAATACGTATATGTGAATAGTAAAAATACGTATATGTGAATAGTAAAAATACGTATACATGAATAGTAAAAATACGTATAAAAATATGATAAACTTTCTAATAATCTCAATACATAAAATAACCGTTTTCATAAAATTTTGGAATGTTACAGTATTCATAAATACGTATACATGAATAGTAAAATATGTATATGTGAATAGTAAAATACATAAATAAAATAAATACATAAAAAAAATATTTCTTTTCATTGACTAAAATTTGGGATGTTACAATTCTCCCCTCCTTTTAGAAATTTCGTCCCCGAAATTTTCTTGAAAATAAAAATAGGTATGCTCTTCGCATTTTGCTTCCTAATTCTCATATAACTTTATTGATGTACAATTCTATCAATCTTACCAAGAAATATCTAATATTAACAAATACAAGGTGAGCGAACCTATCCATTATAATCCAAATAAGATCAAATTTCTTAAGCATATCAGATATAACTACAACTAAGTTCATAAAATCTTATTTTCAAATTATGACATCTAAAGACTGTAAAAATATCAAAAGATTCTAATGTTCCACCTTAAACTTTTGACATACTATATACTAATATACAATTTTTTTTTTTTTTTTCTCCTTAGATCATGCTTCCCCTGCGCTACTCTGATATATTTTAGTATTTCTAACTGAATGTTAAGAGTACTCTTATGTTATTTATCTAAGATCATCTTCCTTAATTCGAAATTACTAGGCACATAGATTCCATCTTCAAACTTCAAAACACCATCAACTTCCAAGCGTAAAGGGTTATCTATACCTCTACCAATCTTTTCCACTTGGCTTATTAAGAAAAGATTTAACCCTTAAGTCCTCTAATCACACCCATTAATCTATTAGTCCTCTCAACATACTCAATTTAATGCTCCTAGGGGTGAACTTACACATCATGCTTAAGCTTCTAATCTCCTCAATCAAATTCAACCTTTACATTTTCAAAAATGAAAAATGAATGATCATCCTATTTAAGGCATTTGTCACCATATTACTTAAATTTTTTAAGACCCTCTCCAAGGATAAAGTACTTAAACGTAAGTTTACTAGATACGTATGATCAATCTCTAAGTCTTACCACCATATCTATATCCAAGGCAACCTCATATCTACTATCTTGTCTTATAATTTCATGTCTTGCCATCAAAATGAATCAACTAATTATGTTTCTCTAATTTCCTTCAATAGTCCATTCTCTACTCAAGTCATACCTAGTTTCACTCTACTAGAAGTAATCTCACAAATCAAACTTACAATCTTAATATGAGCTAAAAGATATCCCTTAACCATAAGAAGAGATATATAGAGTTTTTCTACTCAAAGTATCGACCATCACATTGACTCTTTCTGAATAACAACTGAGATTAAAATCTTAATCCTTAACAGTTTCTAACTATCTCTTCTGTCTCATATTTAATCCCTTTAAATCAAACAAATATGAGAAATTCTTATGATCACTAAATATCTCAAACTTAGAATCATACCAGTAATGTTTCCAAAATTTCAAGCGTAACTATTACAATTTCTAATTCAAGGTTATGAAAATAATTCACCCAAACCTGTCTTCAAAGCATTACTATATTACCACATAACACTTACTATTTCATAAAGGCAATTCTCTCTCCTTGGTTAATCCAGACACAGGTAATACTATCTTAGAAATTATCTCAATAAATCTCCTATATTAATTAATGCAACAAAGCTCCTAACCTAACTAATTGACCTAGGTATCTCCCACAACTTCTATCATAAATAGATCTACGTTATATCTCCACTAGAAATTACACAACCTAGAAAATTCACCTCATAAAAATTCATACTTAGATAACTTGGCATAAGCTGTCTTGAATATATTTTCATCCTCAATTATAATACGATGATATCACATCCTAAAGTCAATCTCACAACCTTCATTAATTCACTCCTAAGGTCGTCCATCCTCATATCAGCATACATGCATATCAAATCATATTAGAATACCTACTATAAATCTTCATATATACCATTCTTAAGCATGTATGAATCAATTACTGTTTACTCCGTATAGCCTGTACATGAACAACCTTTACCACATAACATCATACAACCTTAAAGAAACTTTTGATCCACAAGATAACACCTCAATATATATTAGAATAAAATCGATTTCCTAATAACTCACAAATATCATGACAACATATATATCTCTTTAACAACTATCAAAGAAAATGATACATAGAAAATTATATAGGCTATCACCAAATGATCTCAAACCAATCACCAAATAATCCCAAACCTATCACCAAAAGAAAGCTAACAGGATAAGTTATCATTCTTATAAAGACTTGAAATTCTAAAATGATCATATACTTAACTAAAAATTTCAAAAATTGTAGTAGATTAAATCAGCACTTAACAGCTAGACTTTTGATCACTAAAATATTCATAATGAAAGTTCTAGATCTCCATTGTACCTGATTTTAGTGCCCTTGACAAGTAAACATCCAACTTACAACTTTTATGAAATTCATAAAATCCAACTCTGTCAATATAATACTTGTACTGGCATCACAAAACTGCAGCTAAAACATTCCCTGCATTGATCAGCAAAAGAGTGCACCAAAGTCTAAAGCCCCAAAAATACCTTAAGATACTTCCAAATCATTATTTAAATTTCTTCCTACAATCTTGAACCAAAATAACTTTCATATTTAGCACAAAGAACTTAGAAACTAAAATAAAATCCTCTTACAATCTAACCCATAAAAAAAAATCAATATGTAAATATCAAATTTAATAAATCATTTAATAAGGTTTAAAAATAATAAAAGAAATATAAATTAATTCCAGTAAAGGTGGCAGTGCCTCCTAGTTAGGAATAATTTATAAATTCTAAATCATATAATAAAAATAACAAAGATTCACACTTTGATTTTTATCAAAAATATTTAAAACTCTAATTCGCAACATACATCCTCTTTGGATTTAATTACTGTAACTATAGACTTCATCTACCAAACAAGCATAGTAAACTCATAACTCACGGCCGATTGGATCGACCGCTCTGATACCATTAAATGTAACGCCTAATTCTAATACCCAAATTATACAATATAAAATTATAATATTTTCGCAATTATATTATTAACAATATCTATATATTTATTTAATAAAATTTAAAAGTAAAGAAAAGAATATCTTGTGAATTTAATACATAACATATCGTTCTAAAATATTTAGAATAACGTATTATTTTACACATTATTCATTTTCCTTACTCTTTTAATACAATATATATATATTCATAACGGAAAGAAAATTACAATTAAAATAATATGATTGACAAGTAAAGTTATAACAGATCCATCAAATAGCCTCCATATTCCAATTTCCTTCCATGTAGGACAGCAGTAACAATAACAGCAAAATGATCTGGAATCTCAAGTTGATCCATCTATTTATAATATATTTAATTTTTAAAAAAAAAAACAAAGAAAAGAAAGGAGTAAGAACAATATCCAATAAATACAATAATTCGAACGAATAAACATAATTATTTATGTATAAAATTTTAAACATATATATATATATAAATATATATTTATACAGATTAAATATTAGATTTTCTTGATACAATAAAATTTGAATTATACTTGTAGTGACTAGTCAGGATAAATGAGCATCATTATAACACCAACCAAAAATTATTCCACCTCCATTTCTTACTCATTTAAATCCCCAAGGTTAAACCTCCAGCTACAAATAATTCAAACTTTATCGTCTATGGCCATAGAGTATTAATTATCTTTAAAATGAGTAAAAGACATTTTAACAAATTATATTAATCATAAAAAAAATTACTCAAAATAGATTTAAGAATAATCATAGAATAAGTAATAGTAATTAAAGGTTAAACAAATATATGAGGTTAGAAACACCCCACTAAATAATAACGTAAATAAATAAACATAATAATTAAAAGTTAAATAGTTAGATGAGGTTAGGAACACCTCACTGAATAAATATAACAATAACATAGTAATTAAAAGTTAAGTAGTTAGATGAAGTTAGGAACACCTCGCTGAATAAATAAATAAATAAAGTAATTAAAAGTTAAGGAGTTAGATGAGGTTAGGAACACCTCACTAAATAATAACGTAAATAAATAAACATAATAATTAAAAGTTAAATAGTTAGATGAGGTTAGGAACACCTCACTGAATAAATATAACAAGAACATAGTAATTAAAAGTTAAGTAGTTAGATGAGGTTAGGAACACCTCACTGAATAAATATAACAATAATGAGGTTAGGGGCACCCCACTAAATAAATATAAGCAAATAGATGAGGTTAGAGATACCCCACTAAATAAATATAATCAAGTAAATGACATAAATAAATATACATAATAGTATATAAAATTTTAAAAAGATAAGGTTCTCCTCCCCCTTACCTAGATAAGTAGGAGTTGAAACTAGTGCAATATCTCTCTAAAAACTTGGGCAGAATCTCTTCCTCTTTCTCCTTAAACAAGGCACTAGAGCAGAACCTCCTTTTCTTTCTCCTTCTCTCTCTCTTACTTTCTCTCTCTATTTCTCCAGAATTTCCTTCTCTCTAGAATTCTGAATTTTCAAAACCTTAGGCCCCTATTTATAGAAATTTTGAAGTTACTATGCACTATGCACTATTCATTAAAATAATATTATAAGTTACTATGCACTATTCATTAAAATATTCAAATTAATTATAAAATTGAACCTTGCTTCCCTCGTGCCACCCTTAGCAGCCATTTACTATTCACGTATACGTATACATGAATAGTAAAATACGTATATGTGAATAGTAAAAATACGTATATGTGAATAGTAAAAATACGTATACATGAATAGTAAAAATACGTATAAAAATATGATAAACTTTCTAATAATCTCAATACATAAAATAACCGTTTTCATAAAATTTTGGAATGTTACAGTATTCATAAATACGTATACATGAATAGTAAAATATGTATATGTGAATAGTAAAATACATAAATAAAATAAATACATAAAAAAAATATTTCTTTTCATTGACTAAAATTTGGGATGTTACATTATTAGCTAAGGAGGGTTAAGTTGCAGTACGTATAAAAAGTTAAGAAAAGTGAATGCTCTAATATACGATAGTATCTGCTTCTCTAAAGAGAAGCCCAAATCATTTTTTTTTAAAAAATACTATGGTTGGGCCCTTGCTTTGATATGTTTGTTGAAGTAAGTCTTCTTAGAATCTAATATAGATTCTTGCTTAATACTGTCGAAATCTATTTGAGCATTCACAAATAAACAAATCAATGAGTCTGATATTTATTATTCTCAACTTTCTCTACATTCTGCATTACATTTATTTAGAACATATCCCTCCTTGTAAAAGAATAAATGAGAATAAAAAGGGAAATTAATCTATATGCGTTAATCGGAAGTAATGGAAGCAAGCCATGCATAAAGAGTTGAGGGTAAAGAACTCCACAATCATTAAGACGCCAACTCTTGCCCTAAGAAGATAAAGCTGTGTCGTGCAACTGTGAAATCCAAGTGGAATGGAAAGATGACTAGGAATGGATGGATCCACACTCTTAATGAGTTGCACGCTAGTAAAGAGAACCTAAGGAGGGCGAATCCCTCAAACACTAAGGCAAAGTGAATAGAGCTTTCTTGAAAGATGATTTCAACAAGAGAGAAGCATTGCTTATCAAGAAGCTGCTAGAATGAAAACCCACAAAGGGCATTCTAGTAAAAAAAAAAATTTGAAAAAAAAAGAGTAATGTTTGTTCGAGCTGAAAATCAAGAGACAGCTTGAATAACAAGACTCCATGGAAAGATCTATCATCGCTTCTACCCATTCCTACTTAGGAAAGGCCCAGGATATGGTTTGACAACACCTTCATGAGAGAAGAAGCCAAAGGACCTCCCTCTACACAAGATCTTCTAAAGTACTACATCCAAGCAAGTGGAGGACTAGCTCTACAGTCAGATGACCTAGCCCTCTCTAAGGGGCAACCTCCTTCTACTTCTCTATGTATGAATCACGAACTCGGGGCATGGTCCGACCCTCGAGCTACATTAAATGGGCACCTGTAGATTGAAAATTCTTTTTTTAATGCCATACATTTTTTTACGTCATTTCTCTTCTCCCTTTTATCTACTCTAAGCCTCGTCAACAAACCCTAAATGAACAAGTACATTTGAAATAAGGACGTCATTAGAAACAATGACTTAATATGCAATAAAAGAACACATAAAGATCAATCAAACTTGGCATGACTTATGAATAAAAGTCTAAATGAGATCAGTGCAAGGGGCATCGCCTTTTAATGAAGGAATGAAAGATGATCACAAATGCTGCAAAGACAAAAGCCCCACAAGAAACTCATTGAGGGGCAGCGCAAAAATTAGGGCAAGGTCCGCTAGGAGACCCACAAACAAAAGGGTAGCCTAGGCAAAAGTGAGGATAAAAAAGAAAACGTCCGCTAGGGAGCACACCTCAAGTACCCTAGGCAAAAGTTAGGACAAAGCAGCATCCCGAGCTGAAAACTGAAAGGCAGCTTGGGAAGATCATTTAATCAAATTTGCAATCCTAAGTCATTGCTTAACTTTGAAGGAAATAATGAGCTATTGCAGAAAATGATTTCCTCACTTTGAACGTGCTTGTTCATCAGCCTAAACCACTAGCCTACCTCGACCAGCCATTCTTTTAAAAATCATTTTTGCAAAATCCTTTCTAACAAAACTTTTGCAAAAAATATATATATATATCCTCTTCCTCTCTTTCCTCTTGACCTATATGGCATTAAGATAAATTTGAGAGATACACAGAGTATGCACAGGGATCACTCACAAGGAAAAGATGAAGGTGTCCTAGAACAGAGTCTAGGTACACCTGATCTAAGGGCTAACATATCACATCTGGTACAAGCGAGAGGGCTGAACTAAACAAACCTCAGGTTTAAGAAGCAGCACTGAACCTCAGGTTCAGGAAGCAACACCTGGAATGAATTTGACACGGCTAAAGGCTAACAATCCATGTCATTGATTAATGCGCATAGATTAATTTCTTGAAAGTAAAATCAATCTGTATTTAAGCATTAGCATAGAGGCATCATTGCATAGCATGCATAGGGCACAAGTGTGCACAAAAGGGTATAAGTTCAAAATTGTTTTTTTGAAAAAATCCAATTCATTCCTCCTTTGCATTTTCTTTTGCATTCTTTGTGTGTGTCTATCCATCCCTTGTCAGAGGAATCATGAGGCCGAAGCACTTGTAAAAAAGATCAGCAACTAGACAGTGCCTTAAAGCCAAGATCATCTCAAAAAGCATAGCCCCAACAAGGGCATTCCATACAAGTGGTTTCATATAGCCACCAAGAAACAAAAGACATGTCAACAACAAGAAGGGATAGAACCAGACAAGGAAGAATAATCAAGTCCATAAGCATGAAGAGGCCATCACGCCCTACTCCTCAATTGAATGAAGGATGATTCAAGAGAATGCTAAGACTAGGAATGGTTTCCTTACCAAAGCAGGAGTGGCTTCCAAAATAATACTCATCAATAAATATTAAGCAAATAACATCATCATAGGATGGGATCCCTCCACCAATGATGATAATAAAAGATAAAACAGCAAAAGACAAGCTTCATACATGTTAAAAAAGTCGAAGCATTTTAAAAAAAATAGCAGAAAAAGGCAAGCTTCAAACATGAAAAAGTCGAAGCTAAACAAATATAACATTCAGAAAAAAAACTACCACAAGCAGACGCTTGGAGGGGCATCACAATACTCACATGACAGGGGCAACACCTGAATCCCTATCACCTATCTATCGCCCATCAACATAGGGGCACATCAAGTACATCTTGCCCATCCTCCTTGGGGCATTTTTCATCACAAGTCAACAACGAGGGTACCGTAGAGTACCTCAAATTGAGAAGGAATCACCATCAAGTATCCACCCAAGATTTCAAAAGTCCTCCTTCAAAGGATATCAACAACCATCTAAGTTGAGAGCCGCCATTGAGCCGCTCAATCAATGAATGACAACGAGGGTACCGCCGAGTTCCTCAAATTCAAAACTGGGATGTCGCCGAGCTCCCACCGTAGGTCGGTTGAAGCCTTAAAATCAGCCAAGCTTGATCAAAAGCCGCCATCGAGCTGCTCAAATCAATGAATGACAACGAGGGTACCGCCGAGTTCCTCGAAGTCAAAACCGGGATGCCACCGAGCTCCCACCGTAGGTCGGTTGAAGCCTTAAAATCAACCAAGCTTGATTAAGAGCCGCTATCGAGCCGCTCAAATCAATGAATGACAACGAGGATACCGCCGAGTTCCTCGAAGTTGAAATCGGGATGCTACCGAGCTCCCACCGTAGGTTGGTTAAAATCAGCCAAGCTTGATCGAGAGCCGCCGTCGAGCCTCTCAAATCAGTGAACGACAACGAGAGTACCGCCGAGTTCCTCGAAGTCAAAACCGGGATGCCGCCGAGCTCCCACCGTAGGACGGTTGAAGCCTTAAAATCAACCAAGCTTGATTAAGAGCCGCCATCGAGCCGCTCAAATCAATGAATGACAACGAGGGTACCACCGAGTTCCTTGAAGTTGAAACCGGGATGCCGCTGAGCTCCCACCGTAGGTCAGTTGAAGCCTTAAAATCATCCAAACTTGATCGAGAGCTACCGTCGAACCTCTCAAATCAGTGAACGACAACGAGGGTACCGTCGAGTTCCTTGAAGTCAAAATCGGGACCGCCGTCGAGCTCTCACCATAGGTCCGTTGAAACCTTAAAAATCAGCGCAGCTTGATCGAGAGCCGCCGTCGAGCCTCTCAAATCAATGAATGACAATGAGGGTACCGCCGAGTTCTTCAAAGTCAAAATCGGGATTACCGTCGAGCTCCCACCTGTGGGCCGGCTGAAGTCCTAAATATCAGTCCAGCTTGGAGAGGCTGAGCTCAAAATATACTCCCTCTTAAACATGCTACAAATAAAGGGACACATTATCACAAGATAAACAATGGAGCTTCTACTTGAAGACTGAAGATCAGGTGTACAGTTTGTCAACCTTGTTACCCAATAGAGTACGCAATCAATGCTCAACTGCTCTAAAGGGTGAGGATAAGAGCAAATACACCTGTCCAAGGGAAGCAACATAGAAGCATTAACACAGAGACGAGAAGAAGACCCGGACGAAATGTCTACGTCTTTACTTGCCTTTGGAAAAGCAACACAACTATTCTAAAGGACAAGTAAAGAGGGGCAGCTGTAGACACCCAATTTCGTCCGGGGCATACAAACAAGATAGGACATCAGAGGGCCCAAAAGCCCAAATTAACTATTTTTAGTGGCCCGGAACGGGCTGTTCCAAAATTAGAACGGGCCGTTTCAAAGTTCGGAACGACCGTTCTTGAATTGGAACGGGCCGTTTCGAGGCTCCTAGAAGGCCTAAGAATTGTAGGTTGGAACGGGCCGTTCCAGACCAGAACGGGCCATTCCAAATCAATCAAAGGCCTTAAAACCTTGATCTGGAACGGGTTGTTCCTAAACCAGAACAGACCGTTCTGGTTTTCTGGAACGGATCGTTCTGGTTTTCTGGAACGGACCGTTCTGATTTTAGAATGGGCCGTTTTAGGGTGCAAAGTTAACACTTAATGTTCGAATCCGGAACGGGCCGTTTCGAATCCAGAACGGGCCGTTCCGGCCCACATTTGATGCCTATAAATAGAAATCTCGGGCACAGTTCTCAAGGACCCCAAAAATTTCGTCCAGGACTCCTTAGAGCTCGAAATTTCTCTCTCTCTCTCTCCTATTGTATTTCTTGAGTATTGTGAGGCAATTATAGTGTGAAAGGTTGCCACAAAGCACCTATATTTTCCATATTTGAAGATCTAACAAAGCTTGCTACGAGATATTTCATTTAATCTTCTTCTCTTTCTTTTACTTCTTATTTTTTTTGTTATAACAAAAGCAATCATGTAGACGTTTTAGTGTTAACCGTGTAATTTAAATTTCAAGCATGTAAAAAGTAATTCATAAAGGGGATCTAATATTTAATTTATTATTTCTTATCACATTAACATCATCATAGGGTACCGATTGAAGGCGTTGTAGGGGTGCTTAATACCTTCCCTACACGTAACCGACCCTCGAACCCAATTCTGGTTATCAATGCCATTATTGGACTTCAAAAAATCTTTTCTTTTTCCAATATTTTGAGTAAAACATTGGTGGCGACTCCATAGAACCTATTTTCAAAACCATTAATTAAGGATTAGTCTGGTGTCCGGACATTCCTTAATTGATGAGATCTTTAAAAGGATGTCTAAATCATAGGTCGCAAGATCGAAAATTTTCGGGTTGCGACAGGGTTTTGTAATAAATAGGTGGGGTGGATTAAGACATGTTTAGAGGCAAGTCAAATTTTTGTACTGGTTAATGGTAACCCTACTAGAGAATTCAAGATTCGAAATGGGTGGCAACATGGTGACCCCCTATTTTCTTTCCTATTTACTATTAATGTTGAAGACCAAATTGATTTGATGAGGTTAGTCGTCTCAAAAAACCTATTTGACAATTACTTTGTTGGGAAGAACAAAGAGAAGATAACTATTCTATAGTAATCTGATGCCACTTAGCTTTTTGGCAAGGAAAAAGTTAGTAATGTCATAGTGATTAAGATCATTTTAAGGTGTTTTGAGCTAGCTTTGGGTTTGAAGGTCAATTTTTTTAAAGAGCATATTTGGAGCATTAGAGGTGGAATCGAATATCCTAGAGAGCTATGCCAATTTGCTAAATTGCAAATTGATCAAGTTACCTTTCACATATTTAGAAATCCTTATTGGTGCTAGCCTAAGAAAGGAATATACTTGGAGGCCTACAATTTGCAAGTTTAAAAAGAAGTTATCCACTTCATAACTTACACATTGATTTGAGTTTCTTTTATACATTGAACCATGTCCAAACATTTAAAAATGGTTGTTAAGAAAATAACCATTTATTTGAGCTGAAATTCACTTTTTAGGATCATACACTACCAAAATCAATTCAAAATTCAACCAAATTAATTATAACATATTTATATTTCATGTTATACGTATTTCAAGTTTCCAAACACAATTTAGAGCATGGTTCCTAATTTATATAGTTCAACACCCCAAATATGTAGTTTTTTGACAACTTGTTCAACCCCATTTTTGAGTCATTTCATGTGCAAACAAGTTCCCTTAGATGGTATATCACTCCACTATTGATTTCAATGCATTATACATCATTTTGAAGCACTAAAATAGAGTTTTAGCCCCCTACAAATGGTGCTAGATAGCAGCCATGTTTCACAAGCAAGACATAGAGAAATGACTCCATAAAACTAAGATACATATAGGCAAATGTAACAAGGGACGCTAAAGAATCCCTCAAAAAGTAAAATAAGCACTAAAAAATGAGTCTAACTCCCTCCCTTACCTCCTTAAGCAAGAGTTTATAGTGTGGATATCAAGAACAAAGTCTCCTTTTAAGATTTAAAGTACTTCTATGGATAATGGAGAATGTATAAGGAAAAAAGGAAATCAGAAGATTGAAATGAAGAACAAAATAATAGGGATAGATATGGGAGAACTCACCTACAAGGAGAACCAAATGAAGAGTTTTTATTTATTTATTTATCTTTATTTTAAAAACTCTTCTTCTCCCCGAAAATGTTGGAGGAACAAGAATGAAGAAAAGGATGGAAGTTTCATGTTATGTTATACAGTAGGCCTATGTTAGGGTTTGAGTGGGACCCACATGGTCTCATTTAGTTTGGGTTAAGTTTAATTCCTAATCACCTTTAATCCCTAAGGAGTGCTATATCCTCCGAAAACTATACGAAACAACGACCGAAAGTTTAAAATATTAATACTTTTTAATAATTTTATTATTAAATAATTATTTAATTTAATATTTTATAATTTAAATGAATTTTTTAAAGATTTGGAATGTATTTTGGAATAGGTTTTTGAAAGTTGGTCTGTTAGTCACTTACCTAGGTCTTATGTTATATTTTTTTAATGAAAAAGAAATCTAAAGTAGTTAATTGGATAGTTTCCTAACTTAATTTTATTAATTAATTTACTTCATTAACAACTTAATGTATTATTCTCTTTATTATTTTTCATTAATGGGTCTAGCCCAAACACTAACTATTTTTCATAATTTTTTCATTAATAATAACTACTTTCTAATTTAGTTAAAGTATTTCTTAATTTTGTTTTTATATAAGAGATTATTTATTTAATCTCACTTCATATTTTCTATAATTAATCATGACATCTAAAAGAAGTAATCATTAAAATAATATATTTTATTTATTTTTTAATATGAAATTTTTAGGGTGTCACGTTGCAAATTTACACCCACGAAAGCTAATCGTGACAAAAATTAAAGTAATCTCTTGAGTTCTCATTATATTATTATTTATATAAAAAAATCAATTATTTATTTATTTATTGATCAACAAAGAAAATTTCATTAAAAAAGAGAATAGAATGTACAAAGAGTACTCAACCCTTACAAGGCCATGAAGACCAATAAACTATAAGGATACAATTAAAATCAAAGAAGTAAAAACATATCATATTTCCCAAAACAAAGTCCCTTGCATTTAGCTATTTTAGTGCACTTAAAACAAAGCCAAACCATCAACATGTGATTCCAACCATAAAACCAAGACTATTGGCTATATATTTCATCAGCGAGAGAGTCCCAACTATAGAACCTCTTTATCCATCGCTTTTTTTTTTTAGTAACCATATGAAATGAAACTACTTCTAAATGTGCGCAACCACCATGTATTCACCTCAACATTGTTCCTATGCCATTGTCACCACACCTTGCTTGTCTAAACATTTTAATTTTACTCTAGGGCCACAGTTTCCATAAACACAACTTGAGAAGAACAAACTATTGTTCAAAACTATAACAAAAGCTTGGATCCTTCTTCAACCATGACCATATAATAAAAGAAATGTCTTGTTTTAACTTTTAAAGATCAATATCAAAATCTCTAAATATGCAGTTATTCCTATAAACTCCTATGTTCAATGCAATTGTGCACCACACCACTCTCCACCATTGCAACTCAATATTTTTATGTGCTATTGATTGAATTGTTGTGGCATTGATTTTGGGAGAACTATTGAAACATTTTCCCAGTTGTCGAAGCCCTTTCATAATAAATGAATCACCTTGCATGAGAAAAAAAAGATGTAGCTGATTCTTCCCAAGTATTACAGAATACATATGCCCTTACCCTGTAGTAGATGTACGTTCCTTCTAATAAGGTTATTTATACTTGGCAACCCATTTTGGTATAACCTTTAGATTATGACCTCAATTTTAGGTGGAATCTTCAAACACCAAATCTGGTTTGATGTTGTATCCAACTTTGTACCAAATTTTAGATTATGTAGACTTTTATATGTTGAATTAACCGTATATAAACCCATGCAACCAAATCCAAATGTCTTTATTTCCTTTAACTAGCTTAATATTATGCAATATGGAGAAAAATTGCTCCATTGATCCTTTTCCCATGCAAACCACCTCGTTTTCCGGTTAAAATCCCAAGCCCAAACTTCACCATATCCCATATTTATTATCCGATCTTTTTGCTGCTCCAAGTTCTAGAAAAACCTTGTGTGGGTCATAGCCAAAATTTGGTCTCCATCCAATTATCATGTCAGGATCTTGCTTGCTCCCCCTCCCCAACTCTCAATTCTACTATGTTATCGAACCATCTTGTTTGGAATCACCCCCTCCACATACATTGTTCAAATCCTTTTGCCATACTGAGGCATTTTTATTAACTGCTACACCATATAGATTCTCCCAGCCACCATTTGGAGTCAATTATCTTGCCTTAGATGCTATCTCTTTGATAGAATAAATACCACCTCCATTTTCCTAACAGAGAAATATTCAACATTTTTATATCTTTGACTCCCAGCCTCCTATTTGATTTTAGGTAGCATACCTTTTTCCACCTTATCCATGAATTTTTTTTTCTACCCCTCCACACCCCAAAGGAAATTTCTCTACAAGCTCTATATATAGTTTTCTAATGACTGGCTTAGGCATCCTAAAGAAAGACAAAGGGAGTGCAAATATAATTGAATTAATCAGACAAATTCTTCCTACCATGGAGATGTTTATATTCTTCTAGTAAGACAGTTTTTCTTTATTTTTTGTAAGACTATAGTGTCCGTGTCCAAATACATGAATGGTAAAGACATAATTTTGCAATTTATAACAGTGGAAAATCGCTCTAGGGTATCTGCCTCAATTCCAATTTCACCAAATTTTCTTTTGAAAAAATTCACTTTTAAACCCAATACAAGCTCAAAATAGTGTAATATGCACTTAATGACATTCACATTATTAAGATTAGTCTCATCCAAAAACACTGTATCATTCGTGTATTGCAAAAAAGTTGAGTTCTACTTGTTTAGTGTCCACCTGATACGTTGAATATAATTTTATTTTTCTGTCGTTGTTCTCATCAAACCAACAAGGCCTTTTGCGACAATAACAAAGAGGAAAGGGGCAAGAGGGTTTCCCTGTCTTAATCCCTTATGCAATCCAAATTTAGCCGTTGGGCTACTATTAACGAGCATAAACATATGTCCAGTTGATAAACATTCGTGTATCCAGTTTCTCCATTTGTTATAGAATCCTAACTCTAATAAAACATTCATATATCCTCATTATTTTATTATTTATATTTATATTAAATACATTACTAATGTATGTGAAACAAGTTCAAATGAATTTACTTGCATCTTTATTCAACCCAAAAATTTGACAATGTGGTTCTTTTAAACTCACCTAACTCAATTAAGAACTAATAAGATCAATTTATTAATATAATACAATAATTTTGATATTATACATAATTGAATTGTAAAATTAAAAATATCTAACAATTATTTCTTTTATAATATATTTAAGACAAATGATATAAATTAATATAAAACCAAATATTTTCATCAAATAAAGAAATTATGTTACTAATGCATAATTATTTATAGAATATATTTTAAAATAATATATTAGATTGGATCAAGTTGATATGATTCGAAATATAACTTTAACACATTTTAAAAATACATTAGATATAATTTCTTCAAAAATATTTTTTTAGAAGGGATAGGGTTAGTGAGTCACGACAAGTAACCAAAACCCAAAAAGGGGATTACTACTCTATCCACAATAAATAAGAAATTTTGATAATATGTCATGTCAATTTCTTAAATAAATTTTATTTTGAACAATACCAACATACACAACACAATGCCTCCAAAGCAGAGCACGTCGATGACGCTGACCGGAATTCTGCCACCAACCGCTGGCCTCGGGAGGAGACAATGGCTTTGCTCAAGATAGGGTCAGGTATGGACGTTACTTTCAGAGATTCAAACCCCAAAGTCCATATATGGGAACAAGTCTCAAGGTAATTAATTAATTAATTTTAACTTCTTTTTTTCTTTTCAATCAGTCTTGCATTACATATAAATATATAATTTTTCGTTACTTTAGTTGAACAATTGAATTAATAACATATTCAGGAAACTAGAGGAAGTAGGATATCATCGCAGTGCGAAGAAGTGCAAGTATCATAGGAGGGCGAAGGAAGAGCGTTGCGCCAAACCCAACGGTGCCAAAATCTATCGAGTTTTCGAGCAATTGGAAGCTTTAACTCACCCACTTCCCCAACTCGACAACAACGATGTTGTTATTCGAGATGCAAATGTGTATATGATTAGTTAGGATTCCCAAAAATTTAAAAAAATGATTTTTTAATAAAATAAATTAAGAATTAAATTGAAATATATAAATATAAAAAAAATGATGATGTGATTGAAAATTAATGATGTGACAAAAAATCAAACAAACAATTTCAAAACCCTTCCAAAATAAGAGGATACGTATAAATTCTCATAAAAAAAATCATTTATATTTATCAAACATAAAAAAATAAAATAATAGCGTTATTGGTATAGACATGCCAACACACGCTCCTTCACTTTGCTTGTTGTTCTATTTATTTATCTTTTCTAAATTCCAACCTTTGTCTCTTCTCTCTTTCTCTCTCTCTTTAGTTCTATTGCTAACAACATATGTACATGCGATCCCTACCATCCCTTTCCATGGTCTCGTCCCTACACCCTCACCGTGCCTTCTAGAACCTTCCGCTCAGATCTTAATTGGATTCGTTGTTTCATGGAAATGGCTTCCACTCCTCGCACCGTCGAAGAGATCTTTAAAGATTACAACGCTCGAAGAAACGCCATTGTTCGCGCTCTCTCTCAAGGTTCTCTCTCTCTCCTCTTTTCCCTTTTGAATTTTACTAAACTCTCTAATTCTTTTGCTTTTTCCTTTCTCAGATGTGGACGAATTCTACAAACTCTGTGATCCAGGTTAAGCATTCTCGCAAATCTGAATTGACTTTATTTTTATCTTTTACTTTACATTAAAAAATATTTTCTTCTTTCTTGGTAAGTTGTGCATGTTTACTTGGGTTCTAGGAGTTTCCTTTTTATTTATGAGAATTTGAGGGAAAAAATTGTATAAAATAAAGTTCTTTAACATGTCCCATCCTACAAGTTTTATAAAAAAATAAATAAACATATAAAAATGTAATATATAGATTGATTAAAAGTTTTGTTACCGGTTAGTAGTTTGTTGGTCACTCCCTGTGTTGGTTAAGCAATGTAGGTGTTATTGCAAATCCGGTAAATTTTGAAAACGTTAAGATCAACTTAGGGTTTGTCTATTTATTTATAATGTATGTTTTTGGCCTTTGATTTGGTTGAGGTTTGATAGTCATTAACGAGTTAAATTGTGTTAAAGAGTCTATTTGCTTGCAAGATATAAATATTTTTAAGATTTTTTTTACTAAAAAATATTCTTTCATTTTTAATATTCTCAAAATACTTTCAAGCTTATACTCAAATAAATCGAATGTTAAGAATGATATGTTGGTTGTTATGTTTTATTACAATGATTATTATGATTTTTTGTGAGTTTGAGGTTTTTATGGTGTGTTTGTTTTAAGATAAGGAGAACTTGTGTCTCTATGGACATCCAAATGAAACATGGGAGGTGACTTTGCCAGTAGAGGAAGTTCCACCGGAGCTTCCAGAGCCAGCACTTGGAATCAATTTTGCTAGGGATGGCATGAACCGCAGGGACTGGCTTTCTCTAGTTGCTGTGCACAGTGATTCGTGGTTGCTTTCTGTGGCTTTTTATATTGGAGCTCGTCTTAATTGCAACGAAAGGTATCATGTAGCTTTGTTTGGTTGTCTTTATGTTATGTGTCTGCAATGCACATGTCTAAGTTTTGTGTTAAAATTTGAAAGCTAGGGCTTGTTATTGTAATTGTTGTTGAAATGCATTGGTATCATCATGGATGAGTGTTTGTCTTTAAGAAATAATGAGTTTTTAATTAATTGAAATTAAATGTGATTTATTCGTGGTCTATTGTGATTTTGAATTATTATATGCATACATTTTTTTATATATAAAATATGTATTAAGAAAATGTTAAATATTTAGTAATATATGTTAGTACCGACATTTTATGGCCCTTAAATATAAATATTTATAACCTACAAATAGGTAGATGATTTTTTCTGGTTACATAATAGGTAGATGATTTACTTAAAGTTTAATACTTGTTTGTGCATTTTTTTTTGAAAATCTTTAATTAGGTTCTTAAACTAAAAAATATATTATAATTGGATCTTCATGTTTTTATATATTTTTTTAATATAGTTCTTGAGATTAAATTTTTTTGATAAAATAATTTTTATATTCTCATACCCAAACAACCATATATATTAGATTATTATTCAATGTCATCATCCATATGTATTAGGTTTTAATATTTGTTAAAATTTTCTATTAATCTATAATTTTTATGATTAAGGAGATTAGATTTTTTTTTAGGATATATTTAAATAGGCTAGACATGTAGAATGATACATAAAATAATAATAAGAAGTAAACGTGTAAGTATGAAGATGTAAAAGATATCTCTTAATTAGATCAATATATATATATATATATATATATATGAAAAGATGAAAATTAAATCACAATTTTTTTAGTTTAGGGACCTAATTAAAGTTTTTTAGAAAGTTCATAGACTAAAACCATGTATTAAATTTTTAATTGAAAATAACATGTTTTATTATATTAATCAAATAAAAATATTAAAAAATATAAAGAGCAAATATATATTATAGTATTTACATTCAATTTACTTCTTTACTACCATTTATTGTAAATTGATTTATAAATATATTTTGGAATCAAAAGTAATATATCTTCAAATTAGACCAAAATAAGACAAAAAAAAACCTATTTTAGAAACTAAAAACAAACTCAATAAATTTAGAGTGACTAAAAATATTTTTTTTTTTCCTTTTATGAATATAATACAGTAAAAATCCAACAATAAAAATAACAAAACATTAAAATCATATCACTTTATATATATATATATATATATATAAGAGATAATAGTTTTTATTTATTTATAAAAATTAATATAAAAATAATTATAACATAATTATATAAATTTTTTAAAAAATTAGACGCTTCTTAACTATGGGACCTGACCGATTGCATATGAAAAAAACACCAGAGCTGGCCTGTTAGTAACATCAGTAGAGATCCCTTCTAATCCAAAAAATTAACAATTCAAGAAAACTAATCATAAACTTAAGGCAGGTGAGAGGATAGCTATTATGCTTGTATAAATGCTTACGTGTAATTTAAGCTTTATTTTTTTAAGTGATCAATTAATTCCAATCACTTCATTAGTATTTTATCTTTTAACAATCATGTTTGTAATTCCTGCTTATAATTATGAGCTGTAGAAGGGATTATAGGCCCCAAAGATACTCGAGAAAATGTGTATGTTGTTGCATTGGCTCTTGGAAGTTTTTCCCTTAAAGAATTTTCATTGGTTATCTTTGCTGAAGCATTTTTCATCAACATTTGCTATGAAATGGGCATATGGCTCCTTCTTTCTATTGATGGTTCCATTGATTCTTTATGGCAGGAAATATTTATTTAGCATGATCAATGATCTTCCTACTGTTTTTGAAGTTGTGTCTGAGAGGAAACAAATAAAGGACAAGCCCACTGCAGATAGTGGAAGCAAATCTAAGGGTAGTACCAAGGTTAGTGTTGTTAGTTTTTATGTGTGTGCTACTTGTCTTTGTTTTATCTATCTATGTTTATCTCTTAAATTAAACACAAAAATACCTTATTATATAACTACAATAAGATTCCATTGTTTATTTATTTATTTATTTATTATTATTATTATTATTGTTTGTGTTGTTGTATTTATGGTTAACTTTCAAAAGCTGCTTTTAGGACAAGCAAAAGCTAAACTAGGTTTTAGAGTTTTTAATCTTACTTTTTTTGGAACTACGTATAAAATCTTATTGTTTTTTTTTCTTAATCTAGGCCGTACTTTTTTGTGGAACCTAGTGGGACAAGACTTTTATTGTTGTTGTTGTATGTACAAAATCTATCTCACTTACTACACCCACAATTATACATATATATATATATATATATATATATATATATATATATATATATATATATATATTATTTTTTTTATTTTTTATTTTGCTTATGTACATGGTCATGAAAATTACAATACGAGTGTACAATACGGTTGCATTAATTCTTAAATTCTTTTGATCAAAATGTTGTTTCATGTTACAAATGCTTTAAAGATTATGAAATAAGGATATGTTTAAATAAATTTCTTCATAAGCTGAAATTAACTTATGTATAAATTAATTTGTAAAAGTTTTTTCCTATTAGATTCTTCAAAATCTTATTTTTAAGTTATATATAAATTAATTTTAACTTATAAAAAAAATATTTCAATTTTTCTTTCTGTTTTTCTCTCAGAAATATTTTTTGGAAAACTTATCAAACATGTCTAAAGATTTTATTGGGTGTCAAATCTTGCCATGCTTCTAATGATGATGCTTATTTTCTCATTTATTTGTAGAGATCAAGTGATGGACAAGTTAAAAGCAACCCAAAGTTTGCAGATGAAGGTTATGAGGAGGAGGATGAGCATAGTGAAACCCTTTGTGGGAGCTGTGGTGGAAATTACAATGCAGATGAATTTTGGATTGGATGTGATATATGTGAGAAGTGGTTCCATGGGAAGTGTGTGAAGATTACTCCTGCAAAAGCTGAGAGCATAAAGCAATACAAATGCCCATCATGCAACTTGAGGCGGGGCAAGCCCTAATCTGGAGGCAATATGTGAAGTGAATAATGTTGTGTTATGATCAACAAGATATACTATAATATAGTTACATCGATCTCTTGTAGTTCATGTTAACAATATAGTAATATGTCTGATCATAATCTTTCAGATCAAGTTAATTTCTTCTATCAAATTCTCAATGTATTTTATATAATTTATAGAATAGAATACTATACATATACATTCTATTTTGTCAATTTTCTGTATTTTGCATGAATTTACCTGCTGTATGTATAGTTATTTTACCTTCTGTGTGAATTTTGAGATAAAAGGTGGTAAAATACTATAGTGAGAGAACTATACCTTTACCTAAATCTTTTAATTATATTGATGAATAGGGTTGATCAAAGATTTTTCTGTACGTTATTCTTAAATACTCGGGTCAAACTTGATTGGCCTTAATTATAAGTTATAAGGTTATATTTGATTTGAGAGTAATTTTTAAATATTAAAAATATAGTGTTTTCCTTTCTTTTCTTTTTTAAAAAATTATGAAAGTAATTTTTTTTTTTCATTTTGATTTGGTTTTTAAAGAATGATGAATAAAAAAGTTGTTTTTTAATATTTTATATTCAAATATATAAAATTTAGGAAATAAGGTTATTTTGTTAATTATTTGGAAAATTAAGATTTTCTTTGTTTCAAACCAAATAGGATTTATTTATTTTTATAAATGTCCTTTAACTTGTGTTGCACAATGTGTCCATAATTTTGTAGACGATGAAGTCTTTCAAATTACACTTTTGACATTTGCAACTCAATTGGTTTTGGTGGCTCAAGTACTATTAGACTAGACTATTAATGAAATTTTTATTTTTTAATTTTTTAATTTTGACTGATATGATTTTATGGGTTGAGTAGTTTTGTTACAATTTCAAGATAAATGTTAGTTTCACTCGACTGATCTTAGAAAGTGTTTTCATAATTCATTAACTGGAAAATTTATATGAAATATATACTAAATTTTCATAAAGATTGCAGGTAAGTTAATTTTATGTGGTATTATAAAAATATTAGCATATTATTGTCAAACCTCTATCTTCTGCATTTTAACATGGTATAAATTGTTGTTTTGTTCTATTTTATGCATACATTTTTTTTTATAGCAAAACTACCTCCTTTTACTATAAGTGTGCAAAAAACAGGCGAGAGAACATAAATGGAAGAATTGGTGCAAAATTAGATTAAAAAATAGTTAATATGAAGCTGAAAGATATAACACAATCATGCTAACTTCATGTTGGACTGCATGCTCATGAAGCATATCCTAACTCAAGTTAACACGGTTGTGTTTCATTGTAACACGATCATGTTATCTTAAAAAGTGTTTGAGTTAGAGTGAATCAAACCAAAACTTGTGTTCTCCTATGTCAGAATTCTCATTCAAGTACAAAATCATTACAAGTAGTCAACCTGATTTTCTGCCTACTAAATTAGCTAAACTACTATATTCATATTTATCCTAATTATTCTAATAAAAGAATAATAATTATAAATGATTTTACAATTGCATATAATTTATCTTTTTCATTTAAATTCATTGACATCCCCCTCAAATTAATGATGATAAAAGCAAGCATCAATTTGTCAAGTAAAAAATTGTGTTACTGATGTGTTGATGTTTTAGTGAAAATGTTAGTTATTTGAACAAATTTCGAGACATGTGAGAGAGTGATGACTCTGGGATCACATGCTTTGATGCAATATGGATAGCATTGGTGTTGTTAGCATGCAATGGAGTGAGTTGTGCTTGAGGGCATCCAAGCTCTATAAGAAAACCATACAATCATATTGAATAAGTAGTAGACATTGCACAATATTTTTGCTTTGGTGGATAATTTTCATATTGAATCTTGTTTCTTATATTTCCATGAAATAGGAGCGTTAACATACACCAGCCAATAGTAGATCTCTACCTGTCTAAACAACCAATCAGCATCACTATATTCTTGGAGTTGGAGAAATGAATCAACAGGAAAACATAAACTATGCTTTGAGGTGCCAAAGAGATATTTAATAATTCATTGTACTGATAAATGGGTGTTGTGGAGATTGCATAAACTTACTAATTAATAATATGCACAACAAATGAAATATCCGAGTGAGTGATCGTTACATAGACGAGACTACCAACAAGCTTTTGATAAAGATTGGGATCATTAAAAAGGTCTCATTCATCTTGTTTATATTTAACATTAACTTTCGTTGGAGTATCAATATGGGTTGCATTTGTGAGTCAAGCTAGGTGCACAAAATCTTGAATATACTTTTGTTGATTTAGAAAAAAGCCTTCCCAAGAAATAAGTGAGGTTCCCCAATTCTTTAATGTGAAATATTGAGTGCAACATGTGTTTGATTCTAGAAATAACCTCTCGATCAGGACTAGTCATCACAATAACATCTACATAAATAAGAAGCACCACACTACCTTTAGTCATTTGGAGGAAAAAGTGATAGGTACTGATTTTGATTGAAAGAAAAAACAAGTATAATGGAGTAAAACTTTTCAAACCATACTCTTAGAGTATGTTTTAATCCATATAAAGAGCGTTTCAGTGTACAAATAATATTAGGTAAGGTGTGCAGGCATCACCATTAGGAAGTTTGATGTGAACTCCCTTCTTGAGATCACCATCAAGGAATACATTTTTTTACATTTATTTGATGTAAGGGTCCAGATTGAGATGCAACAAGAAAGCAAGAATAGTGCACACAATATGGTCATCTGGGTAACTAGAGCAAAAGTCTTATCATAGTCTAGACCATATATTCTAACTTATTTCCATGCACAATTAGTCAAACCTTATAATAATCTTTAGATCCATTTGAATGTAGTTTTATAGAGAACATGAACTTATTGCCTAAAGGTTTAACATACATGGGACATGACACCATATCTCATGTTTGATTTTTTTTTCTAAGGTATGAAGCTCAACTTTAACAAGCTTTTTCCAAGATTCATTCCCCATGGCTTGTTTATAAGAAGAGGGGACAACAATAGATGATAATTTTTTTGTCAAGGAACTAATACACCTTTCTAGGGCTTATGAACACATGAATTGTGTTATAGAGAAGCTAGTTTAGATTCTTGTACTTGATCAATAACCAAGGAATTATCTTGAAGGGGTCTATGAGGTTGGATTGGTTGATTTTGAATGGCAACACTTCGTCTTTTATAAGTCAAAGAAAGATTTAGATAATAATTGTCCTACAAAAGAGTTAAAAAAACAATGGAAAAACAAAAATTAGAGAAAAAAAGAGTCATGACGTGCTACAAACAAATATGTATTTGTTGGAAAATGACATATCCATAGATGTATATTTATACAAAAGCTTATTAGTCAAGTTAGTTTGTATATATATGTGATATAATAAAAAATAATATATATTACATTATTAACAATATAATCGAGTAAATAAAATTAAATATAAAAAATTAAACTATCAAAATTTTTGACATTTGCACTACATTTAAACGTTTTATATTCATAATTTATTCATACAAAATAAGAAATAAAAAATATAAACTCTAGTAATCACTTCTCTTCTTGTTCCTTTCCTTCATTTCATAATTGGAAATTTAGAATATTTTAAATGAGATATACGAAATATTTAGATAGTTTATATATATATATATATATATATATATATATATGAGGAGGGTTCAAACGACACCGGTGTAACTTTTACTAAGTGTTATACCGCTCAAAAATTTTATATTAAACGTGAATTTTGAAAATCCAACCGTTAGATTGAAAGTTCATATCTCTTAGATCATATATATCAAATTTTATATTAATCTAAGATGATTTGATACTTCATTCTTATAAAACAAAATTGACGTAATATATACATTTCAAAATATACTAAAATATGAACACTTTGATTACCTTCAAGTTGTTGTTCAATTTTAACAAAATTTGACATATATGATCTAAGAGATATGAACTTTCAATCTAACGGTTGGATTTTCAAAATTTACATTTAATATAAAGTTATTGAGCGGTGTAACACTTAGTAAAAGTTACACCGGTGTCGTTTGAACCCTCCTATATATATATATATATATATATATATATATATATATATATATATATATATATATATATATATATTAAGATCATCTTCTTTCATCATAATTTGTGCATGAATGTACGTTAATGTATATGAGTATACATGAATTATTCTCTCACTTTAATTTTTTATTTTCATTTTTATTTTAAATTCTAAATTTTAATAATAATAGACTAAACAATTTTTTTATCATGCTAATTTAAAAAACTTGCACATGAATTTAAAATAATTTATTAATTTATTTAAATTAAATTTATTGACATATTTAATATTATTAATGTAAAATAAGTTAATAGGTCAAACTAGACTTTTAAAAAGATCTGACTAAACTTATTAAAAAAAACATTATAAATAATAAGTTAAATTTAAATTTAAATTTTATAGAACACTCGGTCTATACATTTAAAATTTTACCTGATTTTACATTCGTAACTATAAATACTACACTAACAATTTAACTAAGAAAATATTCATCCGTCAAATAATTCATTAATGAAAAAGTAAACCAATCTATAAATTGATAAATAAAAAAAATTATAGATTATCACCAATTGTCATAAAAGGGTACTAATTAAATAAATCTACTCCATCCACCTAGGACAAAATTACTAAGGTTATGATCTGCTGAAGGTCATTAACCCATAATATAATCTTCATACTTCTTGGCCTTGGACGTCATTCTTCTATTTGATCTTGTTTGAACAGAGTCACTGGGCTGCTATAATGTTGTATTCTCCGGTTAAAATAAAAGTGAAGCTTTATCTAGTAATTTGTGTAATAAAAATGAGTCAAAAATTATATAAATTATCAAAAGGAAATTTCAATTATGATTAAAAATAGCATCAACAACATATTAAAAAACTGCATTTATATTTTTTGCCTATATTACTTGACCACCCAATAGCTCCTATAGGAACAATTTGAACATGTTGCTGGAGGATTCTAACATAGCAGATCCAGCTAGCATTATACTTATTAATACTTGGCCTCAAAGAATGTGGGCTTAGAAAGTTCCCCTGCAGTAAATTTGTTACCACTTCTTGGCCCAGTGCGGAATAATGGTCCTTTTGTAAAAGTATTTTTTAATTATTTATTTATTTATTACATATATATATATATATATATATATATTATATAAGTATTTGAATATTGAGTTTTTATGTCATACTACAAAATAAAAAGAAATATGAAAATATTGAATCTCATGGGAACATAATTTAAATAAAAAATAATCAAAAAGGAATTTGCAAGTGTATTAGAACATAATTTCCTATATTATTCTGATATAACTTTCTTATTCATACAATATGAGAATCAAAGTGTGGAAAAACTAATAATATTTGAGAATAAGTTTTTAAGGGTTGAAACAAATATAAAAATATTATATTATCATGTTTATTTTTCAAAAGATTATAGGACAAATTAATTTTAGTTAAAAATAATTTTATGGTGTGATTTACATTCAGATGTTTTTATTCAAAAAGAAAATCAGTATTCCATTAGTCCCCAATCCTTAAGTTTTTTCTTTCTTTTCAAAGTCTTTGTTTTTTTTTAAAAGAAATATTTTAAAGTTTAATTAATATTTTTTTCCTCATTTATATCCCCTGTTTAATAGAAACCTTCTTCAATAACTTTTCACTTAATTTTTACATAAATGATATAATAAAATATTAAATAGAAGTTCTTTTCTAGACCAAATTTATATCTATTAAATATTTCTTTAGTTTATATGCATTAACTTTAAAGGAAATGAAAAGAGTAATAAAAAACTAAAAAATAAATAAATTATACAACATATCTAAATTTTTTTCAACAATCAATTCAAAATTATTTACACAAAAATCACTTTAACTGATTTCAATATCATTATATGTATTTCAACTGAAACCAAACATTTAGGGTGTGTTTGATTTGTGTTTGGAGTTTGGACAACTAAACGTACGTTATTTATTCATTTATCGAATACAACATATTTTTATTTGACAATTATTTTTAAGTTGAGTTCAATGTCATTATGATCTAAACTTACTTGCTTCCAAAGTAACATTTTTCATACTTTTCTGTTCAACTTTCACGTGCAATTTTCTTCTATATTAATGCTCTATTTTTATTAAAGTATCTTGTACTTTATTTTGGAATATATATATATATATATATATATATATATATATATATAATTATATATTTTTTCTTTATATATTATATTATACTTTATTTACTTTTTTATTTATGTGCATTTGATTTATTTAATAATCAGAAAATTTATTAATAATATGACTAACCAATAGTATTAATATCAAAATATAAAATAATAAAAATAATAATATTATCAATTCAAATATACTTAAAAAATAATGAAATAAATAAAAACTCATTATATTATAAAATTCATACCCATTTTAATAATTACACATATTTGAAAGTACTACTTTTAATTACTATTATATCCAAACATGTTTCTATTTTGATAAAAGTATTTTTTTAGATAAAGGTACTCAAACATGAACCAAGTTAAATTAAACTCACTTTTAACTAAATATAAGTTTAAAAAATTAAGTTCAACTGATCAACTTAATTTTTTAACAATAATCCAAGCACACACTTACTCATTCGATAATTGACGTGGGCTATATAGTTATGGGACCTCCCTCATACAACGAGATTTATTTTTCCTTTTATACCACACATGTTTTTCATTGGAAAAATAAATACTATTTGAGTGTTTCAATTTTAGGCAACATTACATTTTATCTACATGTGTTAATGTCTTCATTTATTAGATGAAATTTATGATACCCTCTATTCCACAAACTCAATAACTATAATTAAGAAGTGTTTAACCAAGATAATTGAGTCTATGCATAAATAATTAATTGAGTAGTTTCAAATTTTGGAAGATAATATCACATAACAACTAAATTTAACAATAATCTCTAATAAAAACTTATTCAAATAAATTTAATTCTAAGATACAAAGTAACAGTTGTAACAACCCACCTTAGGTCATCACATCAATAACCAACAAGACAACTCCAAATAAATAATATAATATAAAGAAAATAGAGCAAACACCAACTATCCTAAAGTGAAAATAGTTTAAAACGTATAAATTATTTTCATCATGTAAAACTTAATCTTAAAAGAGAATTATCAGTAATAAGGTTATACAGTCATCCAAAAAGATAATATAATAATATCATCATGAAAACATCAAAATAAGACATCTTAGGAGCTGGTTAAACTCTAAATTCAGTCACTTCTCAAAACAACTACCAAAAGATTCCTTGTTGTCCCAAAGCCTCACACCTGATCTGCTCCTGCACATAGTGAAATCATAGTCCACATCATGGAAATATAAGAATTAGCATGTATAAAATCAACTATAATACATATAAATGAAATATCCTCAAAACCATATATTTATCATATACATTAATGCATACCAAAGGAATGACAACATCATTTACATGTCCATCTCCATGCTAAATAAATAAATCCAAAATCCAATGTATACACATCCATACCAATGCATACATAATCCATAATAATAAAGAATCCATAACTAATGTATACAATCCATATCAAATGCATACATATTTCATATCCAAACCAAAGTCACACCATTGTATAATCCCATGAAGTAGCCAACACATCCAAACCAAGTGTTGAGTTTGTGAACATGTCACCTGCCCATGTCACACACCTAACCTCTCATGGAAAATATACAGTTAGATTACGTTGTCACATAACCCTAATGATCCCAACCACTTCATCCATCGGTATGACTTGACTTTGCTCCCATACCAGTAACAAATAGAATGCTTAGAGGAGTATTTCAGAATCTACCTAACATTTAAAGTGGTTTATTATATAATCTTTGGAAAGTTCCACATTTGGATCCTCACCATGGGACCCCCCACAAATTCCATATTTTTCCAAAGACTATATCTTGACCTCACCAAGAAATCTCCCAATCCATACCATAACCTTACTCCTCTAAGTCCTATTAGCTTTCCAAACCAAACACGCATAAGCATTTTCCATAATTACATACAAATTTTTCTATAAGCATGCCACATTCCATACCAAACATATAACATCAAAAGGGGTATGATTCAACATTTAAAAGTTTCATAAAAAATTATAAAATATTTTCCTCAAAGAGACCACGCGCCTAACATAGTGATATTTGCGCTCAACACAACCAGAGAACTAGGAGCCAGGCTTTGCCCGCTCA
This sequence comes from Cajanus cajan, assembly GCF_000230855.2. Taxonomy (NCBI): domain Eukaryota; kingdom Viridiplantae; phylum Streptophyta; class Magnoliopsida; order Fabales; family Fabaceae; genus Cajanus; species Cajanus cajan. Next base: position 27,137,499 of record NC_138519.1, on the reverse strand, counting down.
ATGTGTAGACTCGTGTGCTTAGCCATTTTGAAATGCGCTCAGACCATTTCTAAATGCGCTTAGCGCGCTTTGGACAAAAAGCCACTAGAAGTTGCCCACTCAGCACGCAGGCTCATGTGCTCAGCCCATTTCTAAATGCGCTCAATACGCCTTAGACAGAAAACTCTATTCTTTAGTGAGCTCAGCGCATTGTCACGTGCGCTCAATGCGCATGCATCAAACAACATGTCAAAAGTTTGAAAACTTCGATTTTCACCCCCAAAATCCATCCCAACATGAATCCTAGATCAGATTACATGATTCCGAACCATTATAAAGTATAAACACCATCCAAAAACATATTAAGTGATAAAATCAAGTGTTAACCATTAATCCATGAGAAATCATAGGAAATCCCAAAGAACCCTAACCAAACCCTCTCTAACTCAATCCAACCTCAATCATGCATAAAACATATAATCAGTGTGATATTTCAAATCCATACATATTAGATTAAGTCTTATAAGTACTACATTTACCTTAGAAACCTAAAAAATGCAAGAATTGAACAAAGTCCTCAAATCCCAACTCAAACTTCAATCTCACTTTTCAAGCCTTTAGAGACTAAATCTCTTGAAACTCCAATTGTGAAGATTGATCCTCGCCTGACAAACTTCCTAAATGTATCCTCAGCTTCCCTCTGGACTAAAGCTCCTCTCTCTACTTTCTCTCTCTAGAAATTGTCTCTGTTTGACAAATGAGATCCTTCATTCCTAAGCCCCTATATATAGCCATTTTTCCAAAATTTCCAACACTACAAGAAAAACACAAATTTTCGACGGAAAATTTATATTTTCTGAGGAAAAATTTTGGACGGATATTTTCGTCAGAAATTTTTGACGGAAATATAAATCCGTCAAAAATTTCTGACGAAAAAATAAATCTGTCAGAAATTTTCTGTCAAAAATTTCTGACGAAATATTCTTTCAGAAATTTCTGACTGATTTATATTTCCGTCAAAAATTTCCGACTAAATCCGTCGAAAATTTCCGACAGAAATATAAATCCGTCAGAAATTTCTTATTTTTATTTTTTAATTTTTAATTTTATTTTTAATTCTTATTTTCATTTTCTAAAATTGGAATTTTTATTTTTAATTCTTATTTTTTATGTAATCATTTTTAACTACTTTTTATTTTTTTTTAAAAAGACAAATAATTATCTTAGGTATCACCTACAACAATTACGTACTATAATCGTATTGATATTTAACACCTCTAAATTTTTTTTTTAAAATAAATATTATTTATCTACCTTAAAGTAATCATACTAGTGAATTTATATTTTAGAGGGATGAAAATCAAAGAAAAATATTTTATTCATTTTACAAGTAGGAAACAATCTTTATAAATCTTACAAGGATGAAAAATAAAGAAAAAAATTTACAAAGACCAAAATCAAAATCACCCATCTTATAGGGACTAAAATATATTTAAACCTTCGAAAATTAATATTTTCGATCTTAACAATTATTTTAAATAAATAATATTTATTTTTAAATATTTATAAACTACTTAGAGATGTTAGTATATTGTCTTTAAAATTATAGTAAGCAAGTTCAAGTGTGAATATTTTCATATTTGTGTGTTTTGTGAGTTTTCTATTAAATAATTAGTGCATATATTAGTTTATTTAACATAAATAGTAGTTTTATATTTTAGAAGAAAATTTTTTTTTTTTTTATTTTCTAGAAGTAATAAGCTTAAAATTACATATATATATATATATATATATATATATATATATATATAATATAGGAGGTTATAATTATACTGGTGTAACTTTTACTAAGTATTACGCCGCTCAATAACTTTATATTAAATGTGAATTTTATAAATCCAAACGTTAAATTAAAAGTTCATATCACTTTATACGTGTATATCAAATTTTGGTAAAATTGAACAACAACTAGAAGGTAATCAAAATATTCATATTTTAATGTATTTTGAAATGAATATATTACATCAATTTTGTTTTATAAAAATGAAGTATCAAATCATATTGGATTAAAATAAAATTTTGTATATATAATTTAAGAGATATGAACTTTCAATCTAACGGTTGGATTTACCAAATTCACATTTAATATAAAGTTATTGAACGGTGTAATACTTAGTAAAAGTCACATTTAATATATATATATATATATATATATATATATATATATATATATATATATATATATATAAGGGGGTTATAATTATACCGGTGTAAATTTTAGTAAGTATTACACTGCTCAATAACTTTATATTAAATGTGAATTTTGTAAATCTAACCGTTAAATTGAAAATTATTTACTCTTAAATCATATATACAAAATGTTATATTAATCGAAGATGATTTCTTATAAAACAAAATTAAATCTGTCAAAAAATTTATATTTTCGGTGAGAAATTTTTTGTAAGAAAAGCTATATTATTGATGGAATATTTCAGACAAATTTATATTTGTCGAAAATGTAAGATTTGGTTTTAAATTTGATATGAAAATATTATGATATAATTATATAAGATTTTAAGTTAGTATTTTATTAATGGTTGATAATTAAAAAATAAAACAAGGATAAATACATTTTTTGAATTTTATATGTTTGATTTAACATAACTTACAAAATAACTCTTGGTAAAGTTATTTCACTCAATAATTCATAGTGTGTGTTGAATTTCATCGATCCAATTAATTGTTAAATTAAAAGTTATTAAATTTTACTAATAATTAATATATAAAAAATTAATTATCTTTGGAATAAATTATTTGCTAATTAACAATATAATTGAAACATTAATTATTTTAAATTATTTAACTAAAATCTTATTGACAAATTACTATATGATCTTAATATTTTTGTATAACTAATATCTGGTTTTAAATTTGATATGAGAAAATTATGATATAATTAGATAAGATTTTAAGTTAGTATTTTATTAATGGTTGATAATTAGAAAATAAAACAAGGATAAATACATTTTTTGAATTTTATATGTTTGATTTAAGGTACATAAATATATTAAATTAATTAATAATTTATTTAAAATGTTAAAATTTAATTTATATGTAATAAATAAATATTTATAATTTTATAAATTATATTATCATTATAAATTATAAAATTAAATAATTTAAATTATAATTTTAAATAGAAATAAGTAGATGTTAATTATAAAAGAAAGTAGACATAAATAAATAATAATTAAATATATTATTATTATTATTATTATTATTATTCGTAATATAAAATTATTATATATTATTATTATAGTACAAGTATGAGATTGTATATTTGAGGATGACTTAAATGAATTAATTTGTATAAGTTATACTGACAACATACATATACATTTCGGTAGCTTACTCATCAGAACTTCACAGCTAAGCGTGCTTGACCTGGAGTAGTACAAGGATGAGTGACCTTCTGGGAAGTTTCCCAGAAATTGTGCAAGTAAGAATAAAACACGCTAAATAGTGAAATGTCGTGAAATAGAACCCTTGAGAGGCCAAATATGAGGGTTGTTACATTAATAAATATATTAAAAATTTAAAAAAATTATAAATTCTGATGAAAAAAAAAATCCATCGGAAATTTACCTGTTTCCGTTAGAAATCAGCATTTTTCTTGTACTGCAAATTTCACCCTTAGCACCTATTCACCTCAAATATCCTACTCCTTGAAGCATTTTAACTTCCTAAGCTCTAAAACAACCTCAAATTCACTTAGAAAGACCAAATTTTTCTTATGTTCCTATCCTTCAATTTCCTACCATTCCTACTTATTTCCATGTTATACTCACAACTCACCACCATATGAAATGCAACATGTATTAACATATAAACAAACATCACATTCAGATACTGTAACACCCCGAATTTTTCTACTAATACTACGAATAATTATTATTTATTTTTATATTTATGAAGATTATTTCCTTATAATTACTTTGATTAATTAAATGAGTTTGATTGATTTTTTAAAGGTTTTTATTAATAATCATTTATGAAAATTATTTTGTATAATATTATTAATTATGAATTTTGTTATAATTATTGTTTGAAGAAAATTATGTTTTAAATTGTATTGATATTTTATTTTAATTTGATATATATATATATATATATATATATATATATATATTATTTATTTTTTATAATTACTGTATATGTATGTTGGGGTAGAGGGTGTCACATTAAGTAGTATCAGAGCAGGTCGATCCAATCGACCGTGTGTGTTATATGCTTATCACGACCATGTTGTGTACTCTGACTGTGTCTTGTTTGTTGTGTACTATGATGATGTTGATGATGATGATGTTCTTCTTGTGTTGATATTGTTGAGTTTGATGTTGTTAAGTTATTTTGTAATTAGAGGAATGATAGTCATGATAGTGTTAGCTAATACCATTATGATTTCTCTTCTTCATTCTTATGATTGTTTATTTGTTTGATACTTCTTGCTTACGTAAGAAGTAGTGGTTGAGTGATATCGCTTGTGTTGCAAGCATATGTGCGAGTAGTGGTAGACGAGATATTGTGCTAATATTGTAGGAACTATTGAGGCCTTAGATTTGGGTAAGACGTTAATTTTTTTTTAGTGTATTAAGAGTTTACGATTGGTGGAATTTTTAAAAGCTATAGTTGTAGCGCTTGAATCCAAGGATGATGTATGTTGAGAATTGGAGTTTTGATATTCTTAAGGAGAGATTGAAGTGTTGATGATTTCTAGAGTTTGATGGTTGCACGTTGACCTTTTATGGTTTAGGTAGCATGTGAATTTTATTTTCTAAGCCTTTTGTACTGAATATGTGAGTTGTTTGGTTTAGATTTGTAGTAGGAAACTTTGATATGAATTTGAGGTGTGAGTTTGGAAGGGTTGAGGTATTTTTGTGGGCTTAGATATATTGATATACTATTGCTGTTTGGTGTAGAGGATATTTTCGCTGCAGTTTTGTTGTGCCAGTATGAGTACCTTATTGACAGATTTAGATTTTATGGTCTGCACAAAAGTTGTAGCCTTGGATGTTATCTTTCCAATAGAACTAAAATCAGGTAAAATGGAGGTCTAGAACTCTAGTTATAGCTACTTTGGTGATCAAAGGTCTAGTTGTAAGCACTGAGTATATCTGCTGCGGTTTTTGAAATTTTTAGCTAAGAAGATGATCTTTTTAGAATCTTATGTCTTCGTAGGAGTTGTAGCTTATTCTCTTAGATTTCTTTTGAGATAGGTTTGAGATCATTTGGATCATTATAAATCTCTAGGTATCATTTTCTTTGGTCATTGTTGAAGGGATACGTATGGTGTCATGATATTTTTGAATCGTTAGGCAATGCAAGGATAAGAATTGATTTTGTTAAGATGTTTTGGGGTGTTTTCATGTGGATTGAGATGTTGTTTAAGGTTTTATGATGCTATGTGGTAAAGATTGTTCATGTACATGCTTATGGATGGTATATTTGAAGGTTTAAAGTAGGTATTCTAATATGATTTAATATGCATGTATGTTGATATGTGGATAGATGACCTTAGGGATCAATTGGTGAATGCGTGTGGTTAGTGAGATTGATCTTAGGGTGTGATATGATCATATTGTAGTTGAGGGTGGAGGTATATCCAAGACGGTTGTATGTTAAGTTATCTAAGTATTACTATTTTATTTTATTTTATCTTATTTTATTTTATTTATTTATTGATTTATTTATTTATTTATTTTGATTGTATGAGATAAGTTTTCTAGTTCCTGTAAATTCTAGTTGAGGTAAACATGGATCTATCTCAGGTAGATGCTATGTTTAAGTGGGGAGATATCTAAGCCAGTTAGTGAGATAAGAGTTTTATGAGGTTAGCTTATTATTGTTGGAGATTTATTGAAGAAATTTCTAAGATAGCATTGCCCTTAACTACATTCACTAGGAGGAGTATTGTCTTTATGTGGGATAGTAAGTATGATAGTAGTTCCAACTCTTAAGGCAAGATTGACTAGTGTTAATATTATTGGATTTTAGTAAGTCTTTTGTGGTATATAGTAGTATTTATAAGATGAATTTGGATGCATTGTTGATGCAAGAAGGAAAGGTAGTAGCTTGTGTTTCTAGGTAATTGAAAATTCATGAGAGGAACTACCTTATCTATGAGTTAGTGGTTATGATATTACATTAAGATTTGGAGACACTACTTATATGATTCTAAGCTTGAGGTATTTCGCGATTGTTAGAGTCTTAAATATCTTTTGACCAAAGGAGATAGTTGGAATTTCTTAAGGACTAGGATTTTAATCTCAGTTGCTATCTAGGTAAAGGCAATGTGGTGACAGATGCCTTGAGTAGGATGATCTTTCATCTATCGTTTTGAGGATTTAAAGGTTAAATTTGATTGAAAAGTTTAGAGATTTAAGCTTGATTTGTGAGCTTACCCTTAGAAGCATTGAATTGAGTATGTCGAAGGTGACTAGTGAATTAATGGATGAGATTAGAGGAGCCTAAGAGTTAGACCCTTTCTTAGTGAACCAAGTGAGAGAAGATTGGTAAGGGTATAGATAGCCCATTTCGAGTGGAAGTTGATGGTGTTTTGTAGTTTAAGGATAGAATCTATGTGTCTAATAATCCCGAATTAAGAAAGATGATCTTAGAAGAAGGTAATAAGAGTACTCTTAGTATTCGCTTAGGAGTTATTAAGATGGATTAGGACGTTAGGAGGATGTATGAGAGTGGCGTAGCGGAAGCGTGGTGGTTTAAGGTGAAGAGAGGAGTAGGGGAAGTTGTGTACTCGTGTGTAGTATTCCAGAAGTCTAAGGTGGAACATTAGAAAGTCAAATGCAGGAGACATATCCATTTTTATTTGCTTAAGGTAATTTCGGGGACGAAATTTTTAAAAGGAGGGGAGAATTGTAACACCCCGAATTTTTCTACTAATACTACAAATAATTATTATTTATTTTTATATTTATGAAGATTATTTCCTTATAATTACTTTGATTAATTAAATGAGTTTGATTGATTTTTTAAAGGTTTTTATTAATAATCATTTATGAAAATTATTTTGTATAATATTATTAATTATGATATTTTGTTATAATTATTATTTGAAGAAAATTATGTTTTAAATTGTATTGATATTTTATTTTAATTTGATATATATATATATATATTATTTATTTATTTATTAACTACTAATTCTGGATTCCATAGCCCCGGAACGGGCCGTTCCAGTTTGGGAACGGGCCGTTCCAACTCAAGCATTCATGAGTAAAATTTCAACCCAGAACGGGCCGTGCCACTTTGGGAACGGGCCGTTCCGGATGTGATTTAAAAGAATGAAGTATTGACTCAGAACGGGCCATTCCACCTTGAAACGAGCCGTTCTGAAAACCCCAGAACAGGCCGTTCTGGTTTTGGAACGGGTCGTTCTTGGAGAGGCTTTTGTACGTGTTCTACGGGCTCAGAACGAGCCGTTCCAGATTCGGAACAGGCCGTTCTGGCCGCGGCTTGATGCCTATAAATGCGTTCCGGCACTCCAGAAAAACTCATTTTTCACTTTTGACCTTTTTCCTCCTTCCTCTCTGAAGACGAAGGGGAACCTAGAGGGGGCGACCAACAAGATTTAGCTCCTGCTTATCGAGGTAAGGGGGGAAGTGAGAAATCTTGCTCTGGGTGTGGGAATATATATTGGGTAGTGGGATTGGCCCCCAATCCTGTGTATTGCTGTATTTTTGTATGCTCACGTATGAGGGGTTTCTCCCAATTGTATCTGTTTTGCTTATTATTTTTCTTATATGCAATTAATTGTATGATTTGAGATCTTTATGGGTTCCTATGCGAAACCCTATGAGAAATAGGAAAAATATGAATATTTTCTGTTTTGATTTCTGATTGCTCTATTGTATTCCTTGTTAAATGTAATGTGTAAGTATGTGATTAATTTTGAAAATAAATATGTTTTGATATGATTTAGAGTGCTCTATGGGTTCGTGCGGGAAACCCTATGAGAAATAGGCAAAATATGAATATTTTCTATTTTGATTTCTAATTGTTCTGTTATATTCCTTGTTTGATGATATGTAAAAATATGTATTTAATTTTATAAATAAATGAGTTTTGATATAAATTAAAGTGCTCTGTGGAGACTTTGTGAATATGATGAGATAATGTGAAATGTGATTGAGATATGAGATATGAAATGTGATAATGAAATATGATGACGAAATGTGATGATGTGAAATGACCATGGGAAATGATAATGTGATATGAGAATGCATAGAGTCTTGATTGACATGCATCATTTGCATAAGTGTTTTAAGGGTACGATATGGAATACACCGCCAGAGAAGGCCCCCTAGTGTAAAAGCTTTGGGGATTAGTCCTTGGGGATAGCTTGGTTTGGAAGTCCCAGTCTCGCCCATTGTGTGCATGGGATGTATCTTGCGCGACTTAGCTATCCCGACGAGACTCTGGTAGTATATCCTTCTAGTGAGAGTGCGCAGAGGGTGTGACCCGGCATGTACTCTTAGACTACTCTTCGTGTATTGCTAGCGGCAATATGCCATGTGATTTTTTACTGGCGCCACATGCATGATAATATGTAGTCCGTGTCCATACATGTGCATTTTCAATGTTATATGATAAGTGATGATTTATGTCTTGGATGAGTGAGATGAAATATTGTTATTAACATATCTATGCTATATCTGTCTTGTTTGTGTTTGGCTATCCGGCGTATATTTCTAACCGTGAGCCAGAGTGAGATGTTTCTCACTCCCTTTTCTCGTGTTGTTTTGTTTTGACTGTTATACAGTTGATCATCAGCGTGAGGCTGAAGATGTTGGTGATGAAGCTTAGGCTTCTATGTTGGGTTTTGCTCTGATAGGACATGTGACATCGGGACATAGATAGGATTAGTTTAAGATGTTCTTATTAAATTATTTTAGAAAATTCAGTTTTATTTCTTTGTAATTTTACCGGCATGTTATTTGGATTAAGTTTATGAATGTGAACTCTTTACCCTTACGTGGTTGGAAATTTGATTTTTATTGATGAAAAAATTTATTTTTTTATAATTACTGTATATGTATGTTGGGGTAGAAGGTGTCACAGATACATATTCTTGGAATAATGAGTTGCATGCTACAATACTTTACTTAACTAAGATGAGAAGGAAGGTGATTAGTCTTCTTCCTTCTTAGTACCAGTTCAGTATAATGGTGTACAATGCATCATTCACCACACTATCATGCATACACATGCCTATATAAACATCTCAAAACAACAAATATCTCGTCTCATTCTGTTAAATCACTTCTAACTAATCAGAACCACATAAATATACAAACATGCACAAAAGTAAGTACATTTCAAATCCACACATCCATAATCTAATCCAAATCCATACAAACAACATATACACGTATATATATATAAGTATATATGCCAGCCTAATATTTTCATGGCGTTACAATAATGTAAGTAACAAATCTTAAATTATGCTCCAATATCACGTCCATAGAACTCCCACACAAAGTCAAGGTCTCGTCTCCAGGATCATCAATGTCATGATGAATCTCACCTACAACAATATACATACAAGAGCAACAAAAAAAAAAGAGGAATAAGAAATGTCTCACTCTAGTTCACGATGTGAAATAAGGTCAAATAGTCAAACACACACAACAATAATATATCATCATCATATCCACAAACAACTAAATCATAACAACAACAAACAATCAAAGAAAATACAATTCACCACTTCATTTATCATATCACTTAACACACAAAACTCATCCACACACAAGTTGCAATGGACACAGACTACGATTTACATATGCATGTGATGTCAATCAA